>NC_051848.1:65872607-66493890 GCF_002237135.1 Teleopsis dalmanni | reverse complement strand
TTTTTATTTTTTGAATTATGCGTGTATAAACTTAACGCCTAGAACTAAATTCTAGAACTAGAACTATAACTCACAGCAATACTTATTAGATATATTTTTGTGATTCTACTTATATTGTAAAAAATAGCTAAGAAACCCCTCACCGGTTATCAACGCACAATGTTGAATATAATGATTTAATATTGGGTGATTTAATATATTGGGGTTAGAATATATACTAAATCATATATATATTAAATAATTAGAAGTGACACAAGTTGGAGTTAAGTTTAATAAATTATAGTCTAATATATGTTTAGAAATCATTAACTGTAATCGCTTTTTAAGTGACGAAATTGTCGGTAATCATATTCTATATATTATATAGCACATGTGTTTTATAATCTTGATGAGATAAATCAATCTCATCTGTCAATCCATCAGCGATTTCTATCAATCTGGCGATGTGCATCAAGCTGGGGATAACTATCAAGCCAGCGAGGTCCATCAATTTGGCTATGTTTATGAATCTGGCGATGTTCAATAATCTGTTTATTATTAGCGAAACTTCCATTAACAAAAATCAAGTAAATGTCGAGTAATTTCTCATAGTCCTATGTCTATGTCATGAACCAGCACATAATACATATATCGAAAATGTGTTGAAAGGTACAGAATGATTGTGGGCAGTAGTTAAATTTATTAAACCATACCAGCATAAAATTTTTAAGTATCTGACTCAAATCAGCTATTGTGAGCTTCTAGTTTGTGTGTTTTTGTGCATATTTCGTCTTTTCTGTTATTCTTTCCAGCATGATTACTAGACCAGATGCCGTCAACTGTTTTTGTAATGATAAGTAAGAACAATAAAAGCATAAACTCCATGGCATATAAAAACCATCATTCCTTTAAGCATCACTTCGAATTAAAATCTGTATAATTTGCTGGGATTGCAAATCTCTTTGTGGGTTCGCTAATTTTACAATTTTATTTCTTTTTTATTAAGTGGCTGGTTTTTGAATTCCAGATACACGTGGGGAATCTTAGGACGCTTAGCAGTTGGTATGAAATATCGACTTTGACTGCGAATGGTTTCCCATTCATTTTATAGTGATTTACTTGATCAGCGACATTTGTTGATATTTTGTTTGCTGAGTTTTGCGGATTGCATGCGATTTATTTCGTTTCTGAGCTATAATTTTTTAATATATATGCATATAAAATTCTTTCATACCCTACACTCTATTGCAAATAATGAGTACATTCGATTTTTAAAGGTGTTTGTAACGTGTATGAATACATTTTAGACCGTATTAAAAACTATTATTTTCGATTTTTACTAATATAGATTAACTAACTATTAGAGCTTTTACAGAGAAACTTTGATTCTCAATGTAACGAGTTTGGACGTGATTGAAATTGGTGGATGAAGTACCCATACAAAGCAAATATCTAAAATGGGCTTATAAATTTTCTTCTGTAAGATTTGATGCCAAAAAATAAGGTGAACAGCAAGTATATGAAAACTCTATGTGTGAAGGGTATTGAAGCTTCGGCACAGCCAGTGCGAACACTTTTTCTTGATTTTATTAAAATGATCTTTAAATGGCATTATGAGCTGTGCGGTTCATTAAACGTGCTGATCCTGCTTACAGATCGTGCGCAACAACATTTTGTTGCATAAGGGTTTACATAGCCGTAGCATTTTTGGAGTGAGTCGTTGAGCTATTATGGGTGCGCGTTGTTGTTCTGCTTCTTTCAAGTTTAGAATGAATTTGATCAGCGTGAACCTCCCGAGTGTTAATTTTGTTTTATACTTTGAATTTGTTTTTTTTAGGAAGCAAATAATATTATGCTGATCGTGTGGCATTCTCTTAAATTTATTTAGTGATTTGCAAATTGCTTATATAAAATGAATAAATCGGTTGAAGTGGTATAATTGAAAGCCGCAGACACCACGCTATTACGCTATTGTATTGGGCAGAGTCACGTATTTAGATACACAAACTTATTTAAAAATGTGTTTAGGGATACTAAAGATACAAGTTTTTAATCTGTTGTTATCAAGTACTACATAAATTAGGGTAACTTTTGATATCAATAATATTCACTATTGTTTGATCGAATTAATTTACGCAAGATTGAGCTAAAATTCTAAAATATTTTAATTAATATTTTGTTTTGAAGACAGGCTAATTTTGTTGTTGTTGTTGGTGTTGTTGTTGTTGTTGTGGTTGTTATTGTTGTTGTTGTCATTTGAGCTAGTGCTATTGCGCACTTTTACTTTTATATGGCTATATGGGGCTTATCCCACACTAAGCTTTAACTATACTAGAATTATTATGATTTATTTATCTTTTAACTGATTACAGATCGTAGATCAACATATCTTCCTGTGCGTCCTGAGGTGGACTTAAGGTATGTTAGGGCGGGGCTGGGCAACGTATCAACTTTTGTTAATAATTTTAGGGCTCTGTCCTTGATATATTTTTTCACTGAGTCCATTCTTAGATCTCTATGCATGTCTGTTGTTCTAATTGGTGAATAGTTAAATATTATACCTTTAAAAAAAAAGAAAAAATTTTAAATTTTTAAAAAAATTCGTTTTTTGTCAAAACCATATGGTTTATTCTCCTTTACGCTTTCAATAAGTGAATAATGGTAAATAATTGAGTTTTTAATTGGTTTACTTTATGAAAATATATATAATATAATTAATATAATAAAATAAATGTGTTATCATATTTTTCTGGACTTTTGTACTATATTTAAAAAAAAAATTAATTAATGGCTTACCTCACATCAACTGTTTATGTCCAATAAATCCATTGAATGAGATTTCGTGAAATATATAACAAAACTATATATTTTTATTTTCTGATTTGAATTGCTTACCAAAGTTTACTTATAACTTAAAATAATATTAGAATAATAGAATAATAGAATAATATTATTTGAACAAGTATATACAAAACATTAACTAATTAGTTCATTGTGGTTAGTACTTTGAGAAACAACATTGTCTGCTAACAATACAAATGAGTTTCATATCACAGAATATTGTTCTTTGAAATAAACTACATAATATGTTTAAAAATATATAATACTGTACCCGAAACACAGTAAAGTCTATACTAAATCGTTTCTATAAATTATTTATGGAATATTGATTAATTTGAAAATGCAACACTCATAAAAGTATTACTGCACTTCTCTGCACAAAAAAAGTACTTCAGCATAGCATCTTAGTGATCGAAATAGCACTTACTTTTATTAAAGAAGCTATTTGTAAATATATTTCACAGCAATATGCAGAAAGTGTCCATTAGGTTTATTTTAATATAATTTTTTCAACGCCTCCACTTCATTTGGTTTCGGCATTTTTTAAAGAAGAAGATTAAGAAGATCATTAATAAGATTATGCAGATAATACAAAAGAGTATTTAATAAGAATTTAGTTAAAGCAGTTTTTGGTGTATACTCAATTATTATATGGTAGTTCGTAAAAGCGTTGTGATAAAAGATATGTCTGAGTACAACTACATTAATATAAAATGTATAGAACTGGGTTTTTATAATGTACTGATACAAAAACTTGACACCTCATCAGGGAAATGAATTCTGTAGCCTCAATTCTGATTTACTTTTTCATACATACCCAATTAACGGAATAATAATAAATAAAGCAAAAAGCATTTAGTTATACTCTTCTGTTGCAATAATGTTACATTTCCAGGCCTAAGAATTTTATTCCAGATCGAGCATCCTTGGACTAATACCTGTTCCTGTTTCCAAAAAATATTTAAAACTGTGAAACATTTGTTTTAATTGAGGTAAGGGTCTTACGTTTAGCGAAGATCTATAGTTTTAAGAGCGTAGAAATATTCAATAAACTATTTTAAAATATACCTCACATTATTATTAATAAATAATTGGCCTAAATGTTCTATTGTGCGTCTTAGACCCCAACTAAAACAATTCTAGACTATTTTTAAACCTCGTAATTGCTGAGGGCTTAATTTTTCCTATTTAATTTGGGATTAAGATCTCACTTCCAAGGTAGTCAAGTCCACGTCTTGCCGCCGCTGAGCAGTTGCATAAAATATGTGGTGATGTTTTCTTCTCCTCATGACAGAAGGAATTACTTTCTACTGCATATTATAGGTGCGGTAAATGAGTCAACAGTATCTTGTACGAAGTTCAGTGTAGATTTCAATATCGATTCTGCTTAAGTTATGAATACTGTCAACTGTGATGTGTTCAGGATCAATTGGGCTCTGCAATGTTCAAGTAGATTTTATTTCTCCCGTACACATAAAAAATTATTTGTGAAGCTATTTGTTAACCCTCAGAAGAGATCTGGCTCAATGAAAGGAAAACATACAGCCTTCTTTACTAGTGTGCTCTTTCATTGTCCACATACCCTTCATGTCCCGGTACCTACATAAGAGTAACATATGCAAGAGTATTTAGAATTTTAAAACATTCCCAGAACAACTTTGGTATACTTTGGTAGCGCACGTGGCCCTCCGTAAGCATTCTTTTGCACATAGCTCTAAGGCAAGGACCTCTGCCTGAAAAATGGGGCCGGTTTTTCGCATTTCGATTGCTTTGTTCTGGTTGTCTGATTTACCTTTGGTAACCATGCCAAAGAACCATTGGTGATCATTAGTACTATTACGGTCTCGTACGACCAAGCCATATTTTTGGTCTCAGACCTCATGTTTTATCATACAGTCTTTGGCACGCATAAGTTGCGTTTAGGGCTTTGCCAGTTATATGTTATATGATAAAATGTTTTTCCAAGTAAGAGTTTTATCTAAATTTACTCCTTTGTATTTAATTTCTTCGGATAATATTAAGTTGGTGGCGTTTGTTTTATTCAGATTAATCGATAACTAGTTGCATCCGATCATTTATGATAGAGTGAAATTTTCCTCTAACCTAATTTTTTTCTGCAAAGCCCTGAATTTCTTATCCGAAGTTATCAAGAGTCTGTAAGAGGTCGTCAATGACCAATAGCTATAGAAATGGCGGTCGAACGCCTCCTTGAGGGCATCCATTGGTTTTAAGAACTATAATAATTGAGTATACACCAAAAACTGCTTTAGCAAAATTCTAATTAAATCCTCTTTTATTTTATCTGAAAAATCTGCTTAATGAGTATTTTTCCAAAATGCCAAAACCAAACGAAGTGGTGGCGTTGAAAAAATTATATTAAAATAAACCTAATAGACACTTTCTACATATTGCTGTGAAATATATTTATACATAGCTTCTTTAATAAAAGTAAGTGCTATTTCGATCATTACGATGCTATGCTGAAGCCCTTTTTTTGTGCATAGAAGTACGTGCAATAACACTTTCATGAGTGTTGCATTTTCAAATTAATCAACATCCCATAAATAATTTATAGAAACGATTTAGTATAGACTTTACTGTTCTTCGGGCACTGGGCTATATATACTTTATTTCAAAGAACTATATTACTTACAGGAGTTCCAACTACTTCCCAACATTTTTGTGATATGAAACTTATATAACATATGTTGTTAGCATAAAATGTTTGTACCAATACTCGCAATATTTTCTATGGAAAATAATAGCAAATGTACTAAAAATCTTGAAGGAATAATTTGATACTCCTGACCTATACAATATCGTGCATTGTATATATAATGTGTGGAATGTTCAATTTCCTCGATTAACGCATAAAATGTACATAAATCCATGTATTTTTGTAATTTTTTTTTTGATTTCAGGATCCTTAATGTTTCGGAACGCTTGTCAAACAAAAGTATTGGATAGTAGTGAAGCAAGTACATATTACAAACAATATATCTGTGGCATAGATGAAACAATCCTTGTTTTCATAAGACTTTGTTTATTTGTCTTGTTGGATGTTTACTGCTCTTGGCAGTAGCAAATGCTGCTAATTTAATCGTTTGCTAATTGCTCAGAGTGGGAAACCTAACAGACGATTTATGGATGCATGACGATTGTTCTTGTTTTGGAGCCAATGCGGCTGGCAAAATAGCGGATGGTCACAATCCGCTACTATGTAGTTCATATTAATTATTATTAAAATAGCATCGTTGGTATTTTATTTATCGTTTTTGAGATCAATGTTAGTTCTCTTCATTTATTGTTGAATTTTTTATGTGATGTTGGGCATTAGCCTATAAATTAAAAGTGAAGGTCGACTTGTATTTAAGTAAATAAACATTTTTTTTATTTCTGCAATTAAAGAAATAAATTATTTTTTTTTCTAAATCTTTCTTTGTTGACAACAATTAGTTATTGAAAATGTGCAGTAGCCACCATTGCCCCGATAAAACACATCAAAAATGCTATTTCAGGAGTAGTTGTTGAAGTCACCGCAATTATTATAGTGACAGTTGTGATAATTGTAATTTTTGACAAAAAGTATAAAAAAAAAAGTTTTTTTAATACTTTAATACAGATAAACATAATATTTTGAATAGACAGTCAATTTATATAAAAAAAATATACAGAGTAGTCTAATTAAACTGGTGCACAAAGCCAGGCTCTGAGATGACTTTTCCAAGTTCCAAGGTAAATTAGGACGAAAAATACATAAAGCATAGAGCCCTGAAATTATTTGCGAAAACTGACAGACTTACCAACACCGCGTTATCAAATCTCAAAATGGTTACAGGCTCCCCGGGGAGGTATGCAGATCTGAGGTCAACTATTGCTTAGTCTGATGAAGTGATAATCAATAATCTAGTCAAGGTGTAAAGAGGGGTTTTGAAAATACCTCAAGTTAAAAAAGAGTATAAGTGTTTAAGTGCACTAGCTCAAAACAGCTTCAACATAATAATAAAAGGAATATGGAAAACATATAAATTTTTAAATTAGTTTCTTATTTTCGGTATGAAAATTGTCCTCAGTATTAACTATAATTGTGAGACAGTCCAAGTTGTCCCATTGAAGTGCTTTACGACATTTTAATCGTTGACTAAAACATGCTTTGGTCCAAGACACAAAGATTTGATTAAGGTTCGCATTAAAGTATTTTGTATCCAGTTTATATTTTTAAGTTATACATAGTGATATAACATGATATTGCTTTCAACTTCAAACCCTAATAAAACGCTTTCCAAAAACTCGATTCATAAATGTTTGAAAAATTACCAACCTTTGAAACCATTTACATAGAATATGTTAAATATAATAAAAATAAAAGATTCCAATTAACCGATGCATGTAATTGTTAACAGACAGACCTACTACAAATGGCTACCAGGTACTAAAAAGTAGCCTTTACTATGAAACCTATCTTATATAAAAATAGACCAATAAAATGCCATGATTTAAAAAAAAAATCCTATTTTTGTTATTTTACTTGTGTTCTTCTAACAAATGATTTATACATTAAACGATTAAAATATTATTTAAAAATATCTTTGAAATATCAAAGTCAGAAAAAATTGGAATCCATTTGGTTTACTTATACTGACTCATACTATTACAGTATCATTAAAAATATTCTATCTGCTTAATGTAAATATGCTGATCAATTAGATCATCTATTTAAACAGTTCAAAAATCAGTACAGGGTGAATTGACGTGGTTTATTAATAATATTAAAATATTACAACGAGTTCTATTACGAGTTCTATCTGAACTTCTAACAGAACTTTTCATTTCTTTTGTTTGTAATTTCATCATAAACTATAAAACCCATACACTTGCCCAAAGTATTATACTACGTTACACAACTGCTAAGATTCATCAATATAAATAAGAAAAATTCTCAATTATACCGCGAATCCATTTAGATATTTGTAATATAGTTCCACCATCCTAAATAAAAATTAAACTCAACTAAAATAATATAAATATTGAGTTATAAATACGGATTTTTTAGAAGGGATATCCCATGGTCCTTTAAATCCTATAAATTCTACAGACCTCTAAGTTCAATGATATTCAAGAAGGGAGTTTTCTACGTTCATCCAAGCAAATTCATGATATTAACAAACGTATATCTGTTAATATATATCTATTAATTCCATATTCTAATCCTTATTTAGTTCGATGAAAGTCGAATTAAGCTACTACACGAGCAGATAATATAGACAAAGGTATCACGTTATCTCCCACACGATTTGCAGGTATAGGTGTCACTAAAGTTGTGCTTTGAAGCTGAGTTGTATGTAGACTGAAGAACTAATTATAATATGTAGACTTATACTGAACTAAAACTAATTATAATATAGTTTTCGTAAGCATTATAGGTTAAGTAACGTTAATTTGGCTAGCTGTAAGCCATGCATAGACCAATTGATCTCTAGCAGTACCAAATACCATATAGATTTTGAAGTAGGAATTTTTGCTGATTTAGGGAGTTCTGGATACTTTATTCCTAATACAGATCCGTTAAGCACTTTCTAAATTTATTTTAAAGTGGATTTATAATCCGATGGACCCCTTTCTAACTGGCCTGACTAACTGATCCCTATAATAGAGCAACATAACGAATTTTATAAACTTATCAGGTTTGTTTTCTTACATTCGAATGGGAGAGTTGCAACTTCTCAAAGGAACGCTGTTCGTGCGTTAGATACCGCTTTCCATTACCTGTAAGTTGTTCCTTAAAATCTGGTGTTAAGATTTTATTATGGTATTCACTCATAATATCATACTGGACCATTATATGGTGCACAACGCTGCCACTCCAACCTAAGCTAACACATTTTAAAATTGCTTGTTGAGCATTAGACAAAAACTAAGCTTACCTATTTCTTACCTAACCTATTTTAGACTTATCGTTAACTATCCTCTAACTAGTTCGCACGGACTATCTTGGTTTATTAGTGTGTACATAGAACATGCATTAACCGATAAAGCGAGCCAAATGTCTCGTATAACGAAACTTCGCATCTTCGAATCAAATATAAGATCATTGCTCTTCTATGGCATTGAAACATGAAAAGGTTTCATCTGCATCGAGTCAAAAATACAGACGTTCATAAACAAGTGTTTGCACAGAGTACTTGACATCAGATAAACTGAAAGAATAAGAAAGGAGGACCTATGGAGCCCCACACAATAAGAAACCGTTCCAGTTCAGATTGTTCAACGCAAATTGACTACACACTTCGTAGATCTGCAGAGCACATTGCACGAATAGCACTCAAATGGCTCTATAAGACCTGGTGGATTAGTCCAAACAAGACGCATAACTATAAACAGAGAACTCAATAATGCAAATTATAGCTAAAACGATATATGCCACGAAGCACCCAAGAGAGTTTGCTAGTTTATACGCTAGTTTTGGACTAGTCATAGTCCTTTAAAGACATTTTTTGAACCAGAAGTAAACAATTAATTATCAGTAGTAAGAAAACCCTTTACTAACGCTTAGTCTAAATCTTATTATAGACTTGTTGGTGATGTGTTATTCTTTAGTTGAAGTAAGCAATGTACTTATTTATAATACACATTAGATATAATTTTTATTAATATCTATTGTAAATGTTTGTTTAGTTGGAAAAAGTCTTCTGAATACAAGTATTTGCAGATGTTATTACACAACACAATCACTGATATATTTCAGATCTATAAGTATGTTTTTGCATATGATCCAATTTGATATTATAGTCATATTTTTTCAAGACTGATATAGAAGCAGTTAGAATTATGCACTATGTTTACTTTTTCATTTAATACTTTTTTCTGTTTAGGTATATTTTGCTCTGTTTAAATGCAGTAATTATTTATTAACCAATACGGAATATAAGATAATTTGATAATATTTACATTTAATAAAAAACAGCTACGATAAAGAAACTTATACATATAAAATCAATCACAGAAATGAAAATGTAATTTAAGTACGAAGAAAAACATTAACTTTGGCTTTGCTGAATCTTTAATGCCTCTCAGACACAGATAGTGGTGTAATTACCAACTCAATTAACATTTAATTATTTACCATATGATACGTACTTTCCAATAACATAAGTTATATATTTGTTAACGATAACGATAAATCAGGTAAAAATATACCACCATGCTTACTATATATGAATGCATCCATTATTTGTCAAATCTACTTCAACCTAGAAAAAGTATCACTCTGAAAACTAAAAGTAAGTTATCGATATTCAGACTAATGGAGTGATTAGTGACTAATAATTTAAGATCAAAAAAGAGTTTTACGATTATTCTTGTTCTATCATCTTGTAATACGAGTGCTACAGATATTGGTCTCTGTACAGTGTATTTTGTTAGAATGGCATCTCAACCTATTAAAAACCCTCTGAGAATTTTAATATTCTCTCTACTCCAGCCAAAGAAACTGGTTTAGACTGCATTGAGTAAGTTAATGACCTCCACTCTGTCGTTATCCTTATTGTTCATCTATGGGTTCTTAAATTGAAATTCTTCTCACTAGCTACTTCTCGTTGGCGATATGCAAACAATCCATTCTTTCGTGGCACAAAATATCCATCTCCATCTCTTATGTTTATCCATCTCTAATGTCTTCTTTTCTGTGTTACGAACATTTTGAGGGGTAAATGGGTATAATATCCATTTTTTTAACTATATTATAAATCTAACTAAATCTTAACTAAATTATAAATCTATCCATAATATGTATGATTTAAAAAGAATGCAAAATATTCCTGAATATTCCTGAAATGAAAATGACTCATTAAAATAGGAGGTAATATACTAGAACAACATTGTGATTTTTTTTGGTTTTATCTATTTTATGCTATCCAAAACTCTTAAATAATTTGATCACAACCCGACAAATGGTTATATTTGTCTATTTAAAGACATTTAATTAAAATTAAATGAACAGTTTACGCAACCGATGCCATGTAACTCAGCAAAACTTCGCACAGCCCATTACCACTTCCCACATAAGAATAATGGACAAATTGTGTACAAGTTCGTCTGTACCAAACAACCTTTTGTGGTTACTCATTTACGCCCATATATATATACTAAAATAAAAGTTTATTGTTCAAGATTTTCATATTCTTCCAATTATTGTTTAATAAAGGACACATTAAGCTTGTCAAAATGTTTTTATCAATGTGAAGCAGGAGTCGGATATTACGTACTCGTACTCAGTTTGTATCCTTGATCAGGATGACGAGACAAATCAATTAAACGACGTCCGTCTGTCTGTATGGATGTCTGCAATTTACTCCCTAACTAACAAAATTAATCACACGAAACTTTTTATAAGGACTTTTTGTGAGTCTGTGCCTTATTTATTGGCATTAAGAAGTACTTGTCTTACAACATTAAGAAATACTTATAGATATTTAGCAAAGCTCTCCATAATTTACCAATAATTTGAAAAGACAATTTTCTGTTTCAAGATTTAGAAATTATTTATTTTTACCTGTTTAGCTATCCTTGTTTTCTTCTCCAAAATCGAAACTAACTCCAACATCTCAAGCTAGAAACTATTCGGTTTTCATTGTAGTCTCGTGTTGCCACAGCGGGGAAGCCTAGGCGTCAGCACGATACAAGAATAATACCAGAATAACATAGGCAATCAAAGTGTGGGAATGTTGTGTCGCATTAGACCTCTTTGACGATGACGATAGATTTATCCATAATATACTTTATCATGCCTCATTGGAGATTATGGCTATCGGGCTCAGGACATCGTGCCTCATTAACGATGTAAATGGGTTAAAACATAAAGTGTCTTGTTGAATCTTGCCATATTGTAAAAATCAACGTTGTGTTTCAATTTCATCATCATTCTATGTATACCTACACAGTGGTTACTTTACTGTTTACATCAGTGGTTCCCAACCAGAGGTGTGAATTAAATTTAACAGGTATGGCTACATAGCTTGCAGTTTGTCTTCACTAATTAGAAAGTAAGCATAAAAAATTTCCAAACAATAATATACCTATTTTATAGCCTATATAATGTACCTATGGACTTATACAGTTCATTATACATTATACCAGAGATGCCTAAAGTATATTCAAATAACCATACAGTTTATTATTCTTGAACTTTGTGATGCGTACTAAAAACAAAAACGTCATAGTGGTCCTTGGTCAAAAAAGCTTGAGAACTACTGGTTTAAATGGTTGTCAAGCCACTTAACGATATTGATTGAACTATCATGGAAGTAACTGCTCGACGCAGCTCAGATGCTGCAATCAGACATTTGTTTTAGCCGCAGGAGGCTTAATTTTCAATTAGTGTCCCCAGAGGTATATAATTTTGGCATAAACAGGAAATATGCCAAAACTGTTACCTCTTGGTCTCTTTGATTTTAATCGCTTAAAATTATTTTTAAGTTACCGGGCTAATATTTTGAAGCCAAAACCGCCTCCTTGAAGGTTGTAGCATTTTCGTTGCAAGTTAGTTCTGGTAGGACTGAAGCCGAGATATGTACAATGTATTACATCTCTTAACTTCCTCTACTACTGTGGCTATGTGAAAATCACAACGTAGTATCATTAGGTATATACTAGAAACCTTCAACTATTACAGATGAGCGCTAAAAATTTTTATCTGATATCGTGTTAATAAATTCTTTAAATTTAAAATTAAATAAATATTTATTTAGATAATTTTCTTAAATTATTAAGAGTTAAAAATTTATAAAAATTAATGTTATAATATTATTTTTAATAAATTTTTAGAAATGAAATGGTTTTCCTTTAATATGGTATGTAGTTTTATAAGAAATAAGTTTAATTTACAATTAATTATTATTTAATTTATTTATATAAATTTAAATAAAATAATTAATTTAATATTTTATGGGATAAGCAGTAAAATAAATTGTTATGAATTTTTTAAATAATGCAGAAAAAAGTAGAAAGTGAATAATTACTAAATAATAGATTTCAACAAAACTATATGTGTGTAGGGTGATAAGATTTCAGCGGAAGTTAACTTACATTTTTGTTCAGTTATGATTCATTAGATATTTATACTATATATGTATATCTACTCTATTCGAATTATTTATTCTATGCAGTATTATATCTAATTTTCTGTGTTTATATTTATTCTAGATATACTAGAAACCAATCCAGTCTTTACTAACATATTCATTGTGTTTACATACATATGTTTATGCATATATATGTCGCTACAATTAAGTTAGTATAGAAAAAAAATTAACATATAACAGTTCAAAAATAAGATACTCGTATCTAACATCCATTCTCTTCGGAATTCTCAATAATGCAATAAATAAAATTTTCTTCTCTTCGGTGTTATAATTAAAATGAAATAGGAAATCCTTATGCAGCTGATAATGATCACAAGCCTTAATTTGATACCAAGGGTGCATACTGGATGGGGGTAAAAATCAACATCGTTACCAAAAGCCTAAAAGTGTTATTAGATGTGATAAAGTTTGGCATGCTTCAAGAATCGCACCCACATCAATTTATGTGGGTATACATACCACATAAGTGGGGTGTATGTGTCGTAAATAATCCAGCTGCCCTAGGTAGAGTTGATTGGTTCCTTATGAACAGCATATGACAGTAAATGATATTATTAAATTTGGATAAAAATTACAAGCATATTGTTCGGGAAAATCCAGTTTGCACTTAAGGGTGGGCACTTAAAAAAAAAAGGATAGCAAATGCAGTTGTCCAATTTAATGTGGCCTTCAGGATTGTGCCAACATTTAACATAATGAAAAGTTATATTGTTGCTAACATGTCAGTACAATTGTTTTTTAAATTAAGAGTTTCACTTCAAATTTACTTTTACATTTTTGACAGAAATGCTGTTACGGGTACAACCCAGCAACGCACCATAAAGCATAACATTTACACCGTTCGAATTACAGAAACTCTGTCTCCCAAGAGGGTTTGGAGACGAAAGCATATCATTTGTGTGCTTTTTTATTTAATCTATCATTTTTTCTGTTTTCCTTCCAAAAAAATGACTTTCAGTTTTAAATGTGTAACTGCTTTTCACATTTAATTAGAAATGTTTGGTTATAATAATAACCACCAATTAAAGCATTTTTCACAGCCCGAAGAAACGGAAGCGGCATTAACGATTAATTTGTTCAGATAAACTTTTTGAACTACTGGAAATAAAACCTTGACATTTGCTTTACGTGAGATTGGACAAGAACTCTGTAATCTTCGGATTTAATCTGAATAATATAAAAAATAATAATAATATAATTATACAAATAATAATTATTATTTTTAATTTTAATATTATTAATATTATTATTATAATATTATTAGTCATCGCTTCTAATTTGACAGGCATGATTTCTTGCAATTTAAACAAATTATATACAGACTATAAACTAATTAAAAAGAAATTCGAACATTTCCTAAGACCACTGATGGTGAGTACGTGGCAATACTCAAAACAGCGTTGTATGGCCAGCCAAATGAATTTCAATGAAATAACTAAAATTTTGTTTTTGTCTTATTTTTGCTATTCGAATCCGTCTAACCTTTAAATAGTTTTTTTGTCATAAATTTTTTTTTTAATTATTTTTTTTTTTTTATTTTAAGTTGGCTTTAACTCCAAGAGCAGCTCAAATGTTCTCTGGACGAAATGAAATATTATTTATATTAACAATTTAAAACCATTAAATTAATTAAGAAAATTTTATGCCTTATAAATAATAACGTAATACATAGAAGTCCACATAGGCTTTTTAACTACCAGCTCTTTTTGATGTTTGATGTTACTTTATATAGCCGTAAAAGTTTGGCTGTGAAACCAAATTCAGAACCGACAGTGACGTACAAAGTGCTTCCAGTTTTAGTACAAAACTGACCTTTATGTCGAAAAAAGAGTGATATATAGCGATTCGGTTTTTTGCCTCTTCTTCCAGATTTGTTGCACTATCAATATCCCGTCAATGGTGAAGTATAAGATTAATATCAATAAGGTGAACAATAGAGTCTTATTAGTTGGTTGACGATTAGCTACAATTTCACATATGGCATTGATATATACAACAGCAATATATACTTACTATCAGACAGTCAAACTGCTTTAAAGCCCTTGAGTTCTGTTCAAGTTATTACAATTAGGACGGTTTTTAACTGCAACAGATTTCTAGACGAGATTTCTAAACGCAGTTTAACACTCCTCTAAGCTGGGCACCTGGGTTATATGAATATTTACGGTATATGTGAAGCTAAAGAGTTAACCTTAATCGAAACACCTAAACAATCTGAGCATATCGTTAACATCAAACTAACTGTTAATGTTACTTCTTTTTGTGTTAAATTTTTTAATAAAAGATGTGAAGACACAAAGATATATACATAAACATTTGAATGCAAGTTGATTACGTTCCATTAAAAGGAAATCCGATACTCTCATTGAAATATCCCGTAGACATATCAGGCTTGTAGCAGGTCATTGCTTTACTCACATGTTATTGCATATTAGAAACCATGCTAGAATATTGACTCGCTCTTTCAATTATATCTGTCGCAGCTGTGGGTAGCACAAGGTAGGTAGGTCATGTACGACGGCGACTCACTACTTTCGGGTCTTATTCTTAGAGTATCTTAATCGACTATAAGACCTGCCACTAAATAGAATTTTAAGCTTCGCCACTACCAGGCGATTTTAAATTCTCAGTTTTTTTATTATACGGTAACATAATGGACCAATAGGGCTAAGTGGATCCCATTTGGATCGTCAGTATAACATTTTCGCTATTGCAAACGAATTGCAGTAGAAATTCATATTATTTTCAATACAAAATTAACATCAAACGAAATTAATGCAATTGCGAAATTGAAAATATTTTACCGGAATGCTGACGAAATTGTGCAAATTTCTGAATGGTCACCCATAAAGGTTGCATTTTTTAGTACTAGAAATGATTTGTGTAATTGATATAGCGACAAAGAGTGCAAAAACAGTTGAATCAACAAAACAAAAGAAAAAAGCAAATATAGGCAGATATATATTTATAAAAATAAATAGAATATAATTTTAACCTCTATTAATATTTATTATAAATAATTTTTATTTTTATATATTTTATTGTGACGACAAAAATATGAATACCAAAGCAGATGTAAGTGTATTACACATAATAGATGTATAAATTTTATTTTTGAATTTAAATTTATAGGAGCTCATTTCAACTGGGGATAAGTGAATCAAGAATCTTAATAGTTTTAAAAGTATTTCTAAGATATTAGGTCAAAAAACTCAAATATACCTAAAGATGGCAGCGCCACCTGATTTATCCCAATGTTAAAATTCTATTTAACCATAAATATTGTCTAATATTTCACAATAACACGAATAAATTGCAGAAGTTAAAATTACAAAATCACTACAAAAATCGTGTCCGGTTAAGGTATATGCTATCTAATATAAGTCAACCATTTAGCTGATATAACCAAAGAGGAATAGCGTACGTGATATAGTTAGTAATGATCTAATACGAAAAATTTGCTGATTAATATTATTAGATACTAATACTATCTAGTGACTAGTTAGTATTAATATCTAATATTATTATTAGTATCTACCAGTATTAATAATATTTAATAGTATTATTAATATATATTATTATTATTAATATCTGATAGTCATTAATATCTAATATTATTATTAATATCAATTAAAGGCTTCTGCTAGTCATTCGATACTATCGGTTATATTGAGAGTACATACTTTTTGAGGAATTACAAAACAGGTGCTTATTACTTATTCTCAATTATGCCATAGCAAAAATAATTGTAGTAATGGTGAAGGTAAAAATGAAGAAAATAGATCTGACAAAAATTAATGTCCTTACTTATTGCCACGCCCAAAATCATATGCTGATATCAGCCATTTAAGGCTTACAGAACTTATATTCATTTTTCAAATTTCTTTTTAATTTTTAGAACCTTGTAAGTTAGTAGTTTTCATATAAGAATAAATAATTTTTTAATAACAAAATCTATATTTTTGGAAATTTTAGATATATAATAAAAATGTTTGGATTCTTGCAAATACTTGCACAGCTATTGGTCGACATAAAATATTTCCTCAATAATTTCTCAGCACCTATGACATCTAATAATTTTAAAGTTGTTATTAATAAAAACACTTATAAAACGAAGCGATATGTAACACCGATGAAAATGACCTATTTTAAAAGATCTCTCTAAATACATAGAGCAATTCTGCTCTCTAAACTACTTTCTTTATGTCAATTGTAACACAATCATTCCACCGAAGAAGCAGACGCACTTAGTTTTCTACCAGGCGGTACCAAATATAATATCTTTCTAGCCAAAGCGTTTTCATACATTTCAATCCTATAACCGAGCCAGTAAAGCCGCGTAATTTGAAAACGAATAAGTATGGTTTGGTTTTAATTGTATTATATGTAAAAATATATAATTGACGAAGATCAGGGTTCTTACTTATTGCACTGCACAAAAATCATGCGCTGATATCAGCTGTATCAGAATAACAGATAGAATAACACATATAGAATTTAAAAATTTTAAGTCAACAAAACCTGTTTGCAATGATGAAGTAAGGTCACTTCACCGTATTGCAAATTTTGAATATATTATGTTGAGGCTAGTTGAGTCAGTGCAATTGAGCACTTTTACTCTCTATTAACTGTGAGTTTTCTTCATAGCCCCTCTCTACATCTTGACTGGATTATTGTTTATCACTTCATCAGACGAAGCAATAATTGACCTCAAATCTGCATACCTCCACGAGGAGATTGTAACCATTCATGATAGATTGGGCAAGCATGCCTACTCTAAGGATTATTTATAAAATATTGCAAACATTGAGGAAAACTCGATAAATTCCGCATTAATGAGTCTTGAACAACCATTCTGAGGGTTGAATGTCACTGCATTAATATGTCTTACAACGGTGAAATCCGGATATGTGGTAACTTTGGGCTTCAACGCAGCGTTTTCGGAAGCACTGCGAGCTATACTTCGGAAGATCTTTTTTCCCCAACCCTCGCAAAAGCAAGATGACCCTTTGTAAGATTAAGAATAGAGTCAGAAGAATGTGATACTAAAATTGAATAGATCAAAATTGAATAGAGTAACAAAAAAGTAGCAGAACATAGTAATCGTGTAATTGTAGACTTAAACGTCTCTAGGTTATACAGTATAATGAGTAACCTACAACTTACAACTTATAAAAAAAAAAGTTATAATGACGTCTTTTTCAAATTATAAATACCAGATGCTGGATATTTGATGTATATTAAATAAGCAGTAACATACATTAAATGTACTACCAAAAATTTGTGCTAACTTTAATGGCATAAGAAGAACAAATGTTACTATTTATATATGCTATTTTAATTGTATGGATCTTTGTAATAGAATCAGCAAACCTACATCTATGACACCAAATCCCTTTGAAGGTGCAAAAATATTTATTCAGCAATATCTCAAAAACCTTTTTATTTTTATTATCATTTTCAAGTTTAAAGGGCTAAAATACTTCAGAAATTATTTAATTTAACCTCATTTAAGGCCTTGTTGGTTAGTAATATTTTTGTGATTGAGTAAAACTAATCTTAAATCTAATCTTAAAGCATCTCTTGGAATCTTTTAAACAAATTTTCTGAATAATACTGCATTTAACTTGAAGAGACACCTAAAGAAAAGCAAAATCTAAATTTATGCAGATTTATGCTATTTTTCATTTAACTGTAGATAAAGTTAATAGAATCATTTCTTCGTCATTCGTACTATAAAAAGTTTTCTGATTTGAAAATAAAGCCATGAAATTAATTAATGACTTTTATATTAAATAATCTATCCATTCTGGTATCATTTGAAACTATAAATGAACAGTTTATCACTCGAAGCTTAGATCATTAATACAAAACGTCATAAATAAATATGAAATTTGTGCTGCAGGGGAGTGTGATAAAAACCTGTTAAGAAAAAGTATAAAATTACAAAAACACCATTCAATGTTACCCAGATTGTTCATATAGATAGATATGTAAATAGAAAGCAATAATATTTCTTAACCCATTCTTGAAACCAGTCATGCGTTTCAGAAATAGACAAATTTTAGTAAAGAAAATTTAATTGTATATTTTATTAACATAAATTTGAGTTTGTAGTAATGAGATTAATAATAACCATTTTAAGAAATTTTGCAAAGACGACATCTTCAAAAACCCAAACCCTAACAGATGTTGAAAGACTCAAGAATACGATAACTGATAAAATGCATATCTAAGGAATTAACCCGAACTCTTAATTAAAGAATAAATCCCAGAGGCTATTGACGTCTACAATTTCATACTAAACTATTAAGTAAAGAAAAACATTCGGAGAACCTTCAAATACGGTGATATACTTTTCAAATTCAAAACCTTCATAGCAATAATCCCGAAGTTGATGATTACAAGACTAAGGTCTTGTAATCGACAGATATAATTACTACTATAATTACTAATCCTAGATATAATTACAAAAGATTTAAAAAAAATAAAGTATCCTTAAAACTATGTGAAAAAGAAATATCTTCCTTAGAAAACATCCCATAAAAAATATTCAGTTGAAGAAAACCCGAAATAGATACGTAACCAAAAACATGGCTTGAGGCTAAAACCCTCTCTGGATTAAGTCGATGAGCTGTATGCACACAAATTCAATATCAATCAAAATGTTGCTGTCTGCAGTAAAAACCGGGTATACTCGTACACTACGATGTGAAAGAACATCAACAATTATTCCTTGTGTTAAGGTTCCGAAATTGATGGAATTGTTTCCCCCGAAGAAACCGAGACCTTTTTGAATTGCAGCGATAAGCTGTATACATCTACAGCACAATATTCTTTATTCTATAAATATAAAAAATGTAATTTCTAAACTTTATATTGATACAGATCCTAAAGAGGATGTAGGATATCCTCTATAAAAACCCCGTAAATATTTGGATATAGAAATGTGTACAATTAATGTTTATACTAAGATTCTACAATCAATGGAAATTTTTCTCTCTGACTTTGGTTAATCGTTCAATCGTTCATGAAAATGAATAGAAACGGTATCAGGAAATACAATTGACTGTTATGGATTAAGTAGGATTGCTACAATTTCAATATGATTTCATTCTTCATTCTTCTGATCCAGAAGAAGTGGTTGGACTTTTAAAGTATAACAAACAAACATTTGTGTAATTATGATAGATTAGAAATATGTTGCGGGCTGCAAAAATATTAACCACGGATCTCATGAGACTCGTCGGCCGTGCTGTGGACAGCCCTGATCTAGGTCATTACTTCTAAAATTGTTCAGATATTGATATATTTTCCACCGTCGAAGTAAATTTCCGACTAAGGACCTGTACTGAAATAAATGAAGCTGTATACATTGTGACCGAAAAGTTTCCGGAAACTCTTAAATAAAACGCAAAATTCTTAATCTTCATCAATATTTATTTTATCTCCTTCAAAATATGCTCCATTAGAAGCGATACACAAATGCCAACGTTTCTTCCAATCATCAAAACATTTTTTATAGGCGCTTTCCGGTATGGCTTTGAGTTCCCTCTGCGAATTCTGTTTTACGTCTTCTATGGATTCAAAACGCGTTCCTCTGAGTGGTAATTTGAGGTTGGGAAACAGGAAAAAGTCACACGGTGCAAGATCAGGTGAATACGGTGGCTGTTCGATGGTATTTATTGAATGTTTGGCCTTAAAATCGTTGATAATGTTGAACAAATTGAGGTGAATCGGAACAAGCCGGGCGTTGACACGTCGCATACACAAATTGTCCACCAAAATCAAACGAGCCATCTCACGACCGATGCCTAGCTCTCGTGCTATCTCTCTAACACTCACATGAGGATTTTTGAACACGATTTCCTTTGCCTTTTCAATGTTTTCGTCGGTGGTAGAGGTCGAAGGTCGTCCAGAACGCGGCATGTCTTCGACGGTCGTACGACAGTCCTGAAAGGCTTTGTACCACTCATAAACTTGAGTTTTCGATAAAACTGATTCCCCATAAGCCTTTTGTAGCATTCGCAACGATTCTGCACACGAAATTTCGTTCGAAAAACAAAATTTGATGCAAACTCTTTGTTCAATATTTTTTTCCATTGTTTTTTTCGCAACGCACTACTGAGGTGAACTGGTTTCAACAGCTGCCGTAAACGAACTGTCTGACAGATCGCGCTCATTTTTGGCATAGTAATTAAGGACAGTGCTGCCAAACTACATAAACTTAAAATATCGAAAAATATACAGCGCGCGAATCTTAAATGAGAACCTCCGAAAACCTTTCGGTCACAATGTATATTCGATATATTTAGCTAATAAAAATTTATTTACGATTTATAAATTTTTTTTCCCTCTATAACAGATTAACATGTAAACGTGAACCTGGGTTAAACCATCCAATCCATTTCAATATTCAGCGAAATGGCTAATGATGCCAGCAGGATCGCTTCTTTCGAAATTGGCCTAACGAGCACATCCATTGCTTCATGATTTCCTTATTCCCTTATGTATAGGGAATAATGCCTATACATATTAATAAAACATGTTATGTGCTTGTATATGCGTATGTACATTCACAAGTCTGGTAATGTTCACATTATTAAATAAAATCCAAAACAATAGGCAAAATCTGTTCTTTTGTGTGTTACGGCTTCAAAATAATACGGCGCATTAGGCAGAAAAAAAGGTACGCAAAAGGAGATCAATTCGGTATAGCAATATAGGCTCCTTGCCTGCCTATCAGAAGATATCAAAACAAATACCTAACAACGGCTACGCAATGTTAATAATGACGTGACATTTGTACTTCAACAAGCAGCTCTCTTCATCTGTTACCGCGCACCCTGCCCTAAACGAATCTTAACCAACATCAACGTAAGTATTTTCAAATTGAGTGTTTTCAGTTTTTCTACTGAGCAGAATTCACTCCACAACATTTGTACTCAATGTTGTCAGCTCTCATGCCCAATGCTGAGTTACTCTCTTTTTGATTTTCTTTTGCATGAGTTCTTCTAGTGTGAAATAAAACTATTTGGTACGTTTTTTTAAGTTCACCATTCAGCCAGTTAAACATGAGTATTGTTGTTATTAAAGAAATTTTGTTTATGTGTGGGTTAGCAATTCCATGAGTTCTTTTGTTGTTCTGTTTTCCTGGCATTGTCTATGGGTTGAGGTGTATTTTACCAAAATAAAATTGCTATGGCGATTTCGCTCTGGATAGGTGATGAATGAGTGTCGTTTAATTGGAAGCTGGAAATGGATTTCTGTTTGTTATTGTACACGCCCATTATCACAAAAAAATTGTTTGCTTAATTTTATGAATTAGTTTACATTTGCTTTCATTTGAATGAGTAAAACAAAGGCTACTGAAAGATTTAAAAGCGTATAGAATTTTGTGCTTGAAATAATATATTATATTGTAAATCAATTTTAAAAGCAATTTTCACAAAAAAAGAGTTTGTCAACTTTGTATTTACTTTTTTTTATTGTTTTCTTTTCTTTTTCTGTTGAACGGTAAAAATCCTTAAAGCAAATCTATTTCATTTCTGGAATACTTGAATTTTCAAAAGATTGGGTTGGATTTTTTCATTGAATCACAGGAATTCTTCAAGGAAATCTATTTTATTTTTGGTATTAATAGCTCTTCAGATAATTGGATTGGATTTTTTGGTGGTGATACCTTTTTGGTATCACTGGATCTTCAAATGATTACATTAAAATTTTTTTTTTTTTGAATGGCAAGATTCCTTCAAAATAATCTATTTCATTTTTGGATCTTGAAATGTTTGAATTGGATTTTTTTGTTGAATGGTAAGAATCCCTCAAGGAAAACTCTTCCATTTTGTGAATTATTGGAACTTCAGATTATTGGATTGGATTTTTTCGTTGAGTTGCAAGAATTTTTCAAAATAATTTCTTTCATTTTTGGATCTTCAGATAATTGAATTGGATTTTTTTGTTGAATGGTAAGAAACCCTCAAGGAAATCTATTCCATTTTGTGAATTATTGGAACTTCAGATTATTGGATTGGATTTTTTCGTTGAGTTGCAAGAATTTTTCAAAATAATTTCTTTCATTTTTGGATCTTCAGATAATTGAATTGGATTTTTTTGTTGAATGGTAAGAATCTCTCAAGGAAATCTCTTCCATTTTGTGAATTATTGGAACTTCAGATTATTGGATTGGATTTTTTCGTTGAGTTGCAAGAATTTTTCAAAATAATTTTTTTCATTTTTGGATCTTCAGATAATTGAATTGGATTTTTTTGTTGAATGGGTAAAAATGTTTGTTAAGATGTTTAGATAATTGAATTGAATTTTTTTTCGTTGAAAGCCAAGAATATTTCAACGAAATCTATTTCATTTTTGAAATTACTAGATATTCAGTATAGTAAAAATCCTTTAATGAAATGGTTGAAAAATACATTAAATACCAAAGAGATATATAATAATGCAATTAATTCTTTTAATAATGATTATTTAATTTAATCTTTTCACTTAAAATCATTGTTTAATGTAAAGTCTATGACTCATTTTTAAAAATTCATATATTGTCCGAAATTAATCAATTTTAATTAATTTTTATTAGAATAAATTCCAAATAAGTTAAGAATATCAGAACATAAAAGAAAAATTGGAATATATTTATTAAGATCCATTCGGTAAGCATAAGGATAAGAATGTAATCGCTTAGTCTAAATAATGGACAGATTGAGATATTTTTTTCTTGACATTTCAGATATTTTAATATAAAAATCATAAAGGTTTTTTGTTTTGTTATACTTTACCGACTTTCTCTATTTGTTTAGCAGCAAGGTCAGAAGCTACATGACCCCTATATCCCAAATCTAAAATCTTCGAATTGGCACATTAAAGTAAATTAAAAGTATCTAGGTTCTGTCTTAACAAGACATTGGACTATAGAATAGCATAAAGTCTGGCTTTGCAATTGCAATTGTAGTACATGATTTCTGACGCTAAAAGAGAAAACACTGAAGCATATGTTGTGTCTATGTCCAGGTTTATACAGAACTAGCCTTACGCTATTCATTTATTATCAAAACTATAGATAAAAATGGGTTTTATATTATTGATAAACATAACTTATTGACTGAAATTACGTCACAGAAAAAAAAATTGATCTGCAGAACTCAGCACCAAGTAAATAAAAAACATCAGTATACCGTATTTATCCCTGATCAGAGAAGTACTATTGAAGCTAAAGAAGGTTTTTCCACTAAAAACAATCCATAGAGATTTTTGCTTAACCCAAAAATAAATTGCTAATGATAGCTGATATTGTATAAATATCGAAAGACTTAGGCGGCCTAATTTATAAAAAATAAAATGATATGGATATATGTTAATGACCTGCGAAAAATTAAAGTTTGAATTCCCCAACACAACATAGCAAAACCAATTTTATACATTATAATTATATTAAATATATCTCTAACTTAAGAGCTATCTAACAAAACTATTAGTTATTAAAAACTTTGTTAAAGTGCTCTCAGAGCTTTTAAAACATTAAATATTATTATAACTATATCAGACCACATCAAAATCAGATTTAATATTAAACATTGGTATGATACCCATGGACTTTTTGACATTGGTATACATGTCAATAGACTGTATTTCCGCCGGAAAACAAATTGGTGTAAGGCTAATATACTTCCAAATTTTATTGCTCTTAATAACTTGTTCTTTAATACTTTCTACAACTTATTTAGTGACAGCAGATATGTGACTAATAGATAATAACAGTTAGAATCAAAAACTGGGATAGGATGGGATGGAATAGGATCCATTTAGCTGTATGAAAAATTTTTTTTTTCTCGAATATTTAAAAATTAAGACTTAAGACTTAAATAAATTAATTAATTAAAATTTAATTAAATTAATATATTTATTATTTTTGTGATTCAGAGATGCTAAATTACTACTAATTCGTAAACTATTTGAACTAACTGGGACAAATCATTTATATTGATGGACACGAATAAATACTTATCCATTCTACAATTATCTAGTATTTATAATTTTAAAATGTATTTATAGAAGAAACTGTTTTTAAGTTGTATAATCATCATATGTAAATTTATCCTGTTTATAAAGTTTCCGGAATATATATTTTGTTAAATGCGTTTTAAAAAACGGGATTTAAGAATTTTTGATGATGTTTTGTTTCCATTTATATAAACATTATTTGTCCTGTAAATTAAATCTAGTATATGTAACAATGAAAAACATATGTAAGAGTATATAGTGTAGACTCTCGATACAACTTAAGGACTTGCGTTATTTTGAATGCTTTTCATATCTAACATTTCTTATTTAGAGAGAAAATTTTTTGGTATTATTTGCAAATATTTAATTATAAAGAATATTTAATTTTTTTTACATCTTCTATAAAAAGTGTCTGAAAATTATGAAAATTAATATCAACATCACATTTTTTGGGAAAAGTTTTTGGGAAGTGTGATTGACTGTGAGAGCATCACACTTTCTTGATACGGCCCCTTCGGTTTGATTAATTATCGTACTTACTTGATATGATCCCTTGTGATTTTTCTGTATTCCAGAAGCTATATTACCACTTCGATAAAAGCGTTTCAAATCGATTGCGCTCAGTAAATTCGCCTATGAAAAATATATATTTATATTTATATATATTTATATAATTTATTTATATTTATTGCCTATTTATAAGACAATAAAATAAGTTTTGTTTGAATGTTTTCTCCTTTTTCTATTTTATAATTCCGGTATTCTCTTAATATATACATTATAGATTGATTTAAAATATTCTGCTAAAAATATAATGTTTTGTTAATATATGAAATAATACTTCTTGAAAGAATTTTAACCTGAAACACCAGTTGTAAAATCCAAAGCTGCATCTTTGTCACAATCAATCATAAAAAATTGTTGAAATACATTTTATTCTCATATATTATATATATTATTCTCATATATACTATATAGTAGTTATGGTATATAATTAAACAATTTAAGCGGATCAAGAAAATCTACGTGACATATTCATACGTCAAAGTTTATTTCCTTAACTCAAATATTAGGAGAAATGATTGGGATAAGATAGATACAACGGTTTAAAGATTTAAAGTGTTTAGTTTTAAAAATAAATTTGTTAATAAATCTGTCAAATATTTTATATTTATCAACACGAATACTTAAGTTTCTACAATAAAGAAATATGACATTACATTTTTTGGTGATTTCAGGAAAACTACTTATTCGTTAGATTAAATCTGAAGTAGCAAAAAAACTTATTCAAATCTAACACGAAATCATATTTTTTTGTCATAACCTTGAGTATTTTTCAGAAATCTGTAATCTAAGTACTTCAAAATCTAATTAGTATGTTTGTTTTCTGGTATATATAACTTACAGATACAGAATATAAGTATATATTTTCGCTCTGATAACAGTAGCTGTTGCATTTTCTTACATTGCATTTTTATATTCAAAGGTACAATATTTTTATTTTAATTTTTTTTTTTAATTTTAAAGATAACACATATAACGTTTCTCAAAAAATTATATTAATTATTTTAATAATTTTTATTTTATATTAGCCGACCTAAAAAAATAGCTGTTTCTTCTGAAATCTTCAAAGGAAAAGTAATTTTTTTTAATCTACTATAAATAATAGGGGATTGAATAAGGGATTTAATCGAGAAGGTATAAATAAGTGTAATGTAATAAGAAAATCACTGCAGAAGAAATCGCTCATAATAGCACTCCCTGATATTTTATAAACGTTTAAAAAATTTAATATACGGTATTACTTTTAGAGATAAATTATATACTGCCGCCTACATTTCACGAAATTCAAAATCGCGCATGAAAGATACATTCTTGAGAACCAAATTTTTGTAATGTAATATAATATGGTGAGATAAGGGTTGGCATGCTTATATTACAGCTGGCATTTCGCAAGGCAGTGTCTTCTCCACTGTTCTTTATATTCCACTTATTACTGACTTTCTGCACTCCAATAAAGTAAAACTAGTACTTATGCTGACGACATTCTGATTATGATAACAGTTATATCATATAACTAAAGCAACCAGCAGAAGGTAAATTGAAAAACAAATTCACTAAATTAAAGGAGAAAAAAAATTCATATCTTTCTATTACTTCTGTACAAATTACACTTAGTTTAAATTATCAAAAAAGAACACAAGTTAGTATTCGTATATAGCCATATTAGCATCTATTAATTTTTATCACTATATATGACAAATATACCAATGGTCCATGTAATACGCATATCGCTGCCAACAAATGACCAATCCGAAATTTTGAGAATGATTTTCCGTGAGAGATATAGAAATATGCCAACAGTACAAGAAATAATAAATAATTCAGTGTCGTATACTACATATATATTACACTTAAAGTATCAAAAAATAACACAAATAAATATCTTTATATGATTAACAATCATTTATTTGGACTAATACATTTCACAAATATACCAATAGCCTATATAAGGCCAACTCGTCTTAAAGCTACATTTAAATACTTGGTAATAGTTTCAAGTTCGCCGAAGATCTTTATTAGTAAGACTTCTTTAAATACTTTATAAAATTATATGAAAATATAGCATTTAATTAAGCGAAATATAAGCTTATACGAATATTGATACCAACGAAGAACTATAGTCCGACGTTTAGCTAATGATTGCCGGTGAGAGGAATAGAGATATGCTGTGTGACAGTACAAAACAAAATTATATTTCAATATCATATACTATATATTGCACTTAAAATTTCAAAAAATAACACAAGTAAATATCATTATGTGACTAGCAATCATTTATTTGGACCGACACATTTCACATATATAGCAATAGCCGATATAAGACCAATTCGTCTTAAAACCACGTTTTCTTATAGTTCCAAGTTCCCAGTAGATTTTTATTAGTAAGACTTTTTTAAATACTATATAAAAGAATATAAAAATATAGCATTTAATTAATCGGAATAAAAGGTTCTACGAATATTGATACCAACGAAGAACTATAGTCCGACGTTTTACGAATAATTGTCGGTGAGTGTGATAGATGTGATAGATGTGATAGATATACCGACAGTACTAGAAAGAATTAATATTTCAGTGTCGTATACTACGATCTCTTACTAATGTCACTATAAACAAACTTTAATTTATCTATTTCATTAATAACTTATTCGAACATATTTTCCAGTTATATGTCACATCAAAGCAATGTCAAGTTGCGTGATAATTGGTATTTCTGTTACACTAATTCTTTTGAATACCTGTCAGAGCTCGATATACTCGAGTGTTATTGCGGACTCTAAGATGTGAGTTTCAGTGAAATTTGTTGCCTTTTTGTCTGCCTTTTATGCAGCAATATGTGAGGCTCCCTAAGTTGAATATATATAGTTTTTTTAGAATGTAGCATTTGCACCAACGAAACCAAAACACAAGATGAAAAATTGAAATGGGCAAAGTGCAGCAAATGAACTTGTCATAATTTTTTGACAGTTCGCCTAAGTGTTACTTTACAAGACGTTCAAAAATATTCTGAAAAATTTTAGAATTTAAATTTCTATATTTTGCTCTAATTAATTTCTTAGGAAATTTTCTTTAGCAAATCATGTATTCCCTTTGAGTATGTAAGTTCTTTATCTGTATAAGTTGTATGGAGAGGAAGAGCAACAAGTTTAAAAATACGACAATATTGGATATAAAACACTTTGTTATACTACAGCTTGACAGCTCCAATGAAATTCGTACTCCCTAACCGAATGAGTTAAACAATGTTGTGTCTGAAATTGTCTGTAAAAAATATCTTAAATGCTTTGATTAAATCTTTCATTTTTATTGTGAAAAACACCTTCTACTGAATACAAAGTTGCACACAACAACTTTCTACAAAATTTGCAAAAATTATTATATTTTTTAAAAGAAACTAATTATTTGTGTTTATTTTTTCGAAAAATAAGTCATTAATTATTAATTTTATTTTATGTACATAGGACCACATCTAAAGATTCCTCCCAGACTCGCCTTCCTAATCATATAAGCATCTTGAAAATGCTTAACTCTACCCTTATCTGTTGAACAGTTAGTTGATATTTATTTCTATATCGTTCCTTGTAGAGTATATTACTCTACTGAATTTGAAAGAACCACTAAATCAGAAGATGTGCTCTTCAAACTGCTTCATCCTTATACAGTAATTATTCTGAAAAACGGTATTGGAAGAAAATCATTCTGCCCCAAGAATATTATAAAATGGAAAGCAGAAATTTATGTGATAGACGAGTGCATATACTTCAATTTTGAAAGTATTAAATGTTAAAGTATACACTCTTATCTATTGTATAAATTGCTTCTTTCTATTTTATGATATTCATGAGACAGAGAAATCTTCATAGAATAAAAATCCTAACTACTAGTCAGGTAGTTATCGACATATTCTTGTTAGATAACATTAAGACTGGATTGCGTGGGTTCCGATTCAGTCTGGAACTTCCGTCAACGAGACAAGCTTGGCAGGAAAGAATTACTTGTAGGCCTGAAACCTTTTTGTGGCTTGGAAAGAGTTAATTTCTGTCACCCATACAGATAAAAGAGAAGAAAGAAAGATAGCTGTACTGAGATAATCTATCAGAACTATTACAATAGCAATACTTTAGGAACTTTTAGCTTAAATAGTTTTTAAGGGTTTCTTTTTTTAAGGGTTTAAGAATCATTGCAGAAACTCTGACAAGGCACTGTAGGTTAAGCTATCATCTAACAAAACTGAGAAGTTACATTAACAAAAATGCCTGGCACTAATGCATAAGCAAAAAAAATACTAAGGTAGGCATCTAATGCCGTATGAAGTATTAAAATTCTGTAATGTAGGTCCAATACTACAATTTATAGTTGTAACTGGACTCCTAGAAGGAGAGACCATAGTTCTCGCAACATAATAATATTAATCAAAAATAGAATTGAGGATTAATTTCTAATAATCAACGTTTGGAACTACGACATAGGCAACTTCAAAATAGTTTTTCCTTGAATTTTCATGCATTATATCTATATATTTTACAATTACGGTACTCGGGTTCTGCATTCAAATCCCACTAAGGCCTGGTCTTAAAATACTTTTTACAAAATCTTCAAAAACCGTTTGGTGCCTCTATTTCAAGATTTAAATTTGAAGCACTTCTTAGGGTCACAAAAAATGACTCAGTTTAAACAGTAGTTGTAAAGTTATAGAAAATATCTACTTAATTAATTCTTATTTGAAAATCTCTTTGAGCAATTACTTCAATTTCTACAAATCTTACATTGTGAACCAGGCATTGTTATTATGCTTTTTGCAATGTAATCTATTAATCATATTATTGATTTATAATTTATAATATATATTTATTTATAGATCTTTGCCTCTCTCAACACATGCATATCGATCATATTGCGTTTTACAAGCGATGATAATATCTTCTACTTGTGTTAGGTGTACTGTTTTTTACTGAGCTAAAGCTTATCCCGCTTTAGCCCATTAATTCCCATTAAAATTTCACGTTTTGAATATTTTCTATCGTTTAGATCATAAGCCAACTATTACTAGTCATTTTAAGATCTTAGAGATTCTTTTTGTAAATTTATTAGCTTAGGTTTACAAAATAGCTTTTAATAAGTGGTTCAAAATACATTCCCTCCAGCTATTATTATGAGTTACGATTAAACCAAAACATATAAGAAATTTTACTAAATACAAATGAATTAATTTAATGTTTTTAGATTTCATGGTTAATATCTCTAGAACTTATCACACATTTTATATTATAATAGATAGGTACATCAACATTCCTTGCTGTCACTTCTAAGTTAAGAACAACTTATGGTGATATCATTTGATTTCTTCGAAAAAAGCATTAAGATTCCCAAATTCAGCCGATTTGATGATTATAGTTTTGCCATAAATTTTTACCTAGAAAAGAAATAAGAAGATTTTCTATATAAGATTTACAGCTCCAGTGCAAAGGGTAGATTTTCGAGTTCGGAATAAATTTTAACAAAATATTTCAATAACCAATTTCATCATCAGACTAATCAGTATCGTTCGGAGGTAATAGAGTGAAATAATAAAAGTGTAATATAAATATTCTAAATATGTTATACGAGGGCGGTTTGATAAGTCAGTGACTTTTTTATTTTTCTACATAATCACCTTTTAGCTCGATACATTTAGTCCAGCGTTTTTCTAATTTTCTTATTCCCTCCAAATAATGGGTTTTCTCAACGTTCTTAAAATACGCGTTTGTTTCGGTAATGACTTCTTCATTCGACTCAAATCTCTTACCGCCCAGCCATTTCTTTAGGTTTGGAAACTGAAAATATTCGCAGGGGGCTAAATCTGGATATGCTGGAATATGCTGGAAGGGATAGCAGTTCGTATCCCAATTCCTGAATTCCTGGATTCACTTTTTTCAATTTTCGTAAAAATTCACGAGGTTGTCTGCTTTGAACGGCTATCAAAAACCAACTGAACGACTTAGCTTGCTCAAAATTAGAAAGTTGCCCACTGGTAGATTACAGCTGACGGCAGCACTGCTGCATTTGGAGTAACTGCGCTGGAAATTCAAAAACTCACTGACTTATCAAACCATCCTCGTATATAATATATTGAATATGAAAATGTGTAAAAAAAAAGACTGCATACCCACACATAAGTATCTTGAGTTCCGCTACAGATACCACACATAAAATATCTAAGACTGTGTAAGAATTGAATTGATGCAGAAGGTCATAACGAATATTGTAGATGCAATAAAAGCTAAACAAATAAGTCAAATTTTAAGCTTACTACTTTCAAAAATTGTGAAAGAAATAGGATGAGAAGTGAAACTTAAGCTGCCCTCCAACATAAGGTGAGGTAGGTACGTTTCTGCTTGAATAGGCTTAAAAAGTGCAAGAGTGGGATTAAAAACTTAAGCAATAAACGAACGAAGGTGCAGATGTCTCAAATTGGATAAAATCTACTTTGTGTGATAAACAATTTTACAGAAAAGTGACATGAAATTCAAGCAATCTACAGTTTATAACCAAAAAAGTGTCTTTATTTGAACCAAATACTCGCAACAAAAACGAGGCATTTAAATATATTAAATTTGAGAATCGCTTAAGAGTGTCTCTCAAACGTCACTCCTAAACCCTACTTTGAAAATGATAAAATAAATTTCGATTAGTTGATGCATTTTTAAAGGTTTACATAATAATTGTTTTTCGTTTGTGTAAGTATTGTTGATAAAGTCAACTTAAGTAAAAAAATGAATATAAGATATTTAAGTAGACTATTTCGCATGGATGCTGACCGTATTACCAAAGAAAGGTGACCTGAGCCAATGTCGAAATTATAGAGGCATTATGTTGCTGTCGTTTCCTTCGAAAATATCCTTCTGTCCCGCATCAACACTAAACTTGAACACAGTATTCGTAGACAACAGGCAGGCTTTAGACCAATTCGTTCTTGCGTAGACCAAATTAACACCCTCAGGATCATCGTCGAACAATCTGCAGAATAGCGGACAGCCATAAATATATTATTCATCGACTACAGCTGCGCTTTCGACAGTGTCAATACAGGCAGCATTTGGAACTCTCTCTTACAAAGTGGTATTTCCGGGAAAGTTGTCGACCTCATCAAAGCACAATAGGTATAACGACTTCAGGTGCAGAGTCCCTATTAATGGGCAACCGTCAACCCCTGTGCCACTACTTAAGGTGTTCGAGCAGGCTGTCTTGATGTCGCCTATTTTGTTTTTAATTGTGTTAGACGACGCCCATACTAAAGCTATTGACCAGTCACAACAGGGTATTCGCTGGGGGCTTTCAAACCACCTCGAGGATCTAGAATATGCTGACGACATATTCTGTCGTATTGCCTTTTCCCAACACGACTAAAAGTTGGTCTTATAGTTTATTGACCAGTCACAACAGGGTATTCGCTGGGGGCTTTCAAACCACCTCGATGATCTAGAATATGCTGACGACATATTCTGTCGTATTGCCTTTTCCCAACATGACTAAAAGTTGGTCTTATAGTGAACACGACAATGAAAAGGCAATGAAGATAAACAATTTTGACCCTACCAGCAAATTCAACCTGGACGATACAGAAATCGATAACGTCAACAGCTTTACATACTTAGGCAGTATAATATCACCGGACGGTGGCGTGGCAGTCGACATCCAAAGCCGAATTAACAAGGCATGCTCCGCCTTTTCGTTACTGAATAAAGTTTGGAGCTCTTCAATACTTTCCCAGCACACCAAACAGCGGTTATTTAACAGTAATGTTAAAAGCGTTCTGCTCTACAGCTGAGAAACCTGGCTTACCTGAACCATAAACTGCAAACCTTTATAAACAAATGTACTATAGTTTGAACCCACTAAATTGAAATAAGTTTAAAAAGAATTCCGACTGTAATCACATTTAAGTAATCACGGATAGAAAGATAAGGTGCTAAGCTATTTGGATTTCCAAATTTGTCGAAGCTTGGAGAGATAACGTTAAGTTAATTATACGTTGTAGTGAGTACTTTGTGTAAGAAATCGAACTTTTTATAAGTATACTCCACAAATCAATTCGTTAACCAGCGGAATTATAATCTATTTTATTAAAGTAGACAGCAAGAGATTGGAGATTACTATAAGAATGAGTTTGGAGGTGATTAGTAGCAAGCTCTTCAGTATTCACAATATCATAAGGCAGAATATAACACCGAGTTAGATATAAATATAACTGTACTAAAATAAGAAAGTAACTCAAAACAATAGCTTGTATATCAATACCAATAATAAAAAAAACAACAAAATACTCCAAGCATTTTAAGAAACATGACGTTTTCCACTTAAATTAACAAACCTTTTTTCAAAAAAAATCAACGAAGAAACACTATACCATCCGAATCGATTTTTGTTTAAAATCAAATTACTCATCATATTAAAATATGTTTAAAGGACTAAACGGGAGAATACAACGATGAAAATTAACAATTTTTGGAATATAGTGTTCAGTATAGAATTACAAATATTTTTTGGGATATACATATAATACATCAATGTATACATCAAAAAAAGTTTCTTTGGACATACATCATGACATAAACTCCTACCATATTTGTTCTTTAAATCAAAGAATTATTTATTAGCATGGAATTCCAGAAACAAGTGGAATACTCAAAAAAACCCAAAAGTTTAATTACATACAATTTCGATAATATTCAAAGGTTGTTCGTCGAAGGTAAAGTAGGTCTCTCACCTAGGTTTGGTTTGCAATTTTTTTCAAATTTCTTAAGACTCAACATAATTGTAATTTACCTACAGCTATAATAATTATTTGCAACAGTTCTATTCTATAGTGCATCAGACTATGTTTCAAAGAAGTATATTTTAAATAAGTCAAAAATGATGGAAATAGATTCTTAACAATTAAAATAATTACCAAAATAAATAACCAATTTAATTAATTAAATAAATAAATATTCAATTGAAACATATATATAACACAATACAGATGAAACTGGGTTGGTCATAAAAATTCTTCTAAATTTAACAGAAACAGAGCTTCTAAAATTTGAAGACATTTGAATACTATTAACGGTAGGTACTTTACATATATATATTCTTTATCAGCCTCAAAAAAGGGCATCAGTGTACCTCAGAAATAGTCAATTCTCTCGTTATTCGGTTAATATTATTGAGTTCAATCGCCACATGGCCGATTGTGGATGCTACTATATTCTAAATGGAAAATATTTTTGTGAAAACTATTTGCTATATAATAATGTATTAATAAACGTAAAATAATCAAAACATAATCAGGTCAATTTGAGAAAATCATATAATATAGCAAAAAAGTTCGAAAACATATAAAGTTATTGCCAAAATAAATAACTATTTCTAATTTAATAAGAAATAGACCTAAGTAATCAATTGAAATAGAAATTAAGGCAAAATATATGCAACTGGGCTTGCCATGAATATTTCTTTCATTTCAATGAAAATAGAGTCTTCAAAATTCGAAAACTATTGCGTTATATTCAAGGCACGTGACTTATGTACATGTGCCTTAAAAGCCTCAAAACAGAACATAAGTGAACATAAGGGTAAGACATTTGATTTCACGATTTAGTCCTTATTATTCAACCTGTTAATGATTTTTCCCTGTTTATACAATTTTAAATATTTTTGACTGTGAAAAGTTGGATTATCTTTGAAGGTGGTAAAAAAATTAAAGCAAGGTTTTAAAACTTAAAAATTTATTAAGCTACTCCAAGAAATTATAGCACACTTCTAAGGGCTGTTATGGGAAGGAGAAGTATTCTATATAAAGAGTTATTTTATAAAAAAATATTTTTGCTATATGGTATGATAAAGTATTAATACGTATAAAAACAAAACATAACCACTGATGATGAGTACTTGGCAATACTAGAAATAGCGTTGTATGGTCAGCCAAATTTCAATAAATTAACAAAAATTTTTGTTGTTGTCTTTTCATTTATATTTGAATACTTCATACTTTTAAATAATCACAACAATTTCAGAAGATAATATGATGTAGCTCGCTTTCAATTATTTACAAATCACATTGTAGTACCCATCTTATGCACAACAAAGAGTTAACTATCAACATTAACTAACTATTAACATCCGTTATTGTCAACCAATATTTGAGATTTAATGACATTTAAAGACAAGTACGTGTTATATTTGAGTTATACTAAAAATAATATAGCACAGGTTTTCATATTTAAATTTATTTTTAATTATATTCCTTTTATTTTTGGATGAACTCTTTATTCCATCTCACAATAGCACTCATAACACTCAATAGCACTGCTGATCAAAATCAGCAATTCCATAGCCATTGAATGTGATGAGTAAATGCGAGCATATCTAAGGATTTGTCTAAGATCTCATTTTGATAATATTGTTAATATACGTATAGTAAAATCTGAGCACTATCAACGAAATAGCTGCTAATATTCTTCTTCTCTCCTCTTGCAGTAACTTAAACCACCTTTTGACATTGACTATGAAGCTTGCCATGCACTCCAGTTAAAATCTTTAAAAAAAAAGTGAATATATTCAATGTCATGTTGCAATTCAGATATGGGATGCAGACATTCAGTGCGAGATGATAGGATCACAGCCGAGAATGTTTAAATACATTTTCATCTTGAGTTCACATATTTAATGATTAAGTCAACAAAATGATATTTTAAAATGGATTGAGCAGTTAGAGAGCAGTAAGAAAGCATGAGCAAATCGTCATCTGTATTTGAACAGTTCTAAGTGTCTGTAAACATTATTGCCTGACGGTTGCAAAATCGATGTATTGTTAAGTGGTTTGCAAAGTAATATTAAAAATATAAAAGCTGAAGGATTTATTCATCATATGCTAACATATGATACAACTAGCTTCTTTACAATAAATGACTACTATTACCCATTGGAATGAATAATATGATATTTTGCGAAGAACACAAAATGAAACATTCTCTAATAAAGCCATTGAAAATTAGAAAAGTAATGACGATGATCTTGATATTAGTAACGCAAACGATTCTGATGGCGATGATGATGAAGAATATAATGTATATTAGTTATATTATTAGAGATGCAACAGTAAAAGACGAAGACATAACAACTAAAATATTTAGATTTAGTTTTTTTTGATTTGCTTAAAAATTGATTAAATATTAGTAATAAATATTATATAGAAAATATACTCAGTTTTATTTAAATATCTTTTTTAACTATATAAAATTAATTTTTATATAGTCTAATTTCAGTCTTATTTCCCATAGTGCAATCGTAAAAAATATTCTCAAACCAATAAATCTAATCACGTCAGACATTTATGATGTTCAGACCCTTTCTATTTATAATAACGACATAGCACACTTTAAAAATATGCAGATCTACAATATTGTATAATATATGACTAGAGTGAAATACCAATTAATGTTCACAGGATTTTATTTAATGGCAGCAAAATCATTTCGATCGGTACGTCAATAACTAGTCGGAGCTGAGAACAATTAATATACAAGAATATAATAATATAAATCTTTATAGCTGAAGTCATTCATTGTGTAGTCTATAATAAAAAAACATTGGAGCTCCCAGACGAAAAAGTAGGATGCTCATTTTTATTTCTGCACCTATAACTTATGACGATGTGGGTATTATATATAAGAGCCAATATATATATATATATCTATAAAAAATTTTCATATCTTTCGTGAACTATTAAATAATGTGGAACCACTGAGCGCCGACGGTAAAAAAAAATAAAAAAAAAACACATTTACTCAATATTAAAAATGTTAAATAATAAGTTTTATATCAATTAATAAATTTTATAATATCGATAGTATTTAAATATAATATAAATAAATATAATATATAATATTACATTTAATATAAAATTTTTATTATAAATTAGTAGAATCGTTTAGAGTATTCTCAAACCAATGCATCGAAATATTTCTGACATTTATGAAATACATATATAGAGATATATGCATATATTTTTTTTTTGTGGCGAGGAGGTGGAATGCTTTATGCACTGTACAACCAACCGTCACCGGAATGGTCTGACTTCTACTATGTAGTATGCCCTCTTCTTCTTTGGGATTTTTCCACCCCAGGGATTTCTCCCCCTCGCATTGCATCAGGGAGGATCCCTTATAAGCTGGCTATTCATGCCATATTCTTCTCGTACAACCTGCGTTTAGACCCCCACTCCTGATACGAATTTTAAAGTCTTCAGATTGCTCTTCATTTTAAATAAGTTTACGTCTTTCTTTTTTCTCTTAGCATATTTCGGATGAATTATATGATTTTATTCCAATTTTCTACTCGTTCTGTCATTTTATAAATGATATTCTGGACTGTGAAGTGACCGACATATTCTACAAGTAGTGTTTTTTCTCAATGCCATCTTTCGCAGTTGAAGAAAATATGCTCAGCATTATCCTCGATTGATCCGTAGTATATACAGTTGTTTTTTGCATTCTGTATAGATATATACATGTATAGTTGATATAGTTAAATTAAATGGTAATGAATAACAAAACAAATGAAATTGAATAGAAAAGTCTTTTATCCAAATAAGTTTTAAAAAGGAAGATTGTAGTAAATTAATCGGTGTGCATATACAGTTGTATGATATAAATCAGGGCTTTTCAGACCATATAAGTTCGAGGGCCAATACTAATCTCTGAATAGATTAGAGGGCCGCAAAAATAAATACATAAGTTTTTGATTTTTCCGGAGAAAAGTAAAAATACGGCGATAATGATTATAACTTATTTTAATTACTTGTTTATTAATTTATCTTTTACAATTCTATCTATATTAGTTGTTGTGCTTCGAAACATATTTTCTTTTAAATGTAATGACTTATGACGCTGGATACTGATTTTTTGAACCAGTTGCACAAGGAAATATATGTTAAAGTCTTTGTCAATTAAGTAAATGGACGTGAAGTGTAATAAATTATTTTAAACATTTTAATACATTTATTTGGGATATCATAAAAAATAAATAATGTTATGTTACTAAAATTTGATATATTTAAAAAACCATGAAAGAAAAATGTACCTAATTGTGGTTGATTAGAAATATATCACGGGCCGCACAAATATTAGACGCGGGTCGCATGAGACCAGTGGGTCATACTTTAGACAGCCATGATATAAAAAGTAATAGAAATATATTAAATGAATTATTTAAATAAATAAATTAGTAAAGTTGCAATACGCATAATATCTGTTCCGGATACTTCAGTAATTTGACGTTTTTTAATGTTGGGAGTAGAATTTATGGTTCTATAACAAATTAATTAATAATCAAGACAGCTGTAATGTTTGCTTAAATAAACTATAACTATAATGTTTTACATATATATAAAAAGCAATTCAATGAATCTGTGCAGTACGTTTAGCCTTACGAGTGCTACTACCAATACTGATTTTTATTATATAAATTTAGCTAATAGGTTAGAGTAGTAATATATACATACGAGTAGTAAGAGATTTAAATATTTTCGTTAACATAAATTATATATTTTTTATGTAATTATTTAAATTAAACAATGGATTTTGTTACTGCTCATTTCACTCGTTAACCCCGTGATGCTCTAATACCGACAGAAATCCTAATCCTGGTCTTAATCTTAATCCCAGTTCTAATCCTAAACACAGCAACACCAACTATACTAAACAAATAACGAAATTTACAAGAACAACAACTAAACTAACGTAGACATCATTAAACATTAACAGATCCAGAGACCGAGATATATACGAAGACGGATACGGTGTTGGAATTGGAATTGTAGGCGGAGGTGGAGGTGGAAGTGGAGGCAGTAGAGCAAATACTTACAAAAATTTAGTAAAAAAATCAATGTACATTAAGTAATTTAGACTGCTTTTCAACATTCCATTTTTTAACTAATGAATGAACATAAATTAGACAGTGGTTATATAGTGATTAAGTTTTACAGACAATGATTGTATATATCTAATATGTTTAATAAACACAATTGAAAAATAAAAAGCCAAATATTTATCGAAATCGATATTAATCAGTTTGTTGGCTGATGGCTAGGTTTCAGTAGACATATTGCTGTTGGAAAGCATTACTACATTGATGAACATTTCATCTACCTTGTATTGCGCCAAGCAACATATGTATGTGACATATTTGGAGACGGGTTTACCAACATTATATAACCTTCCTCTGTAAGTTGTTTATTTTTTCTACTCGTACAAGTACAAAAAAAAAAAAACTGTTTTGTGATTGCTTACTGTTATGTTAAGCCGTTTGAAATTGAAAAACAATAATTTTTTAACTACATTTATTTTATTTTAATTTCGTAGTCATAAAAAAAATAATTTTTTACGTAAAATGATACACTCGATTCTGCATACTTTTCATTGTCATCGAAGCTCATGCCGCAATTCGAACAGATTTTGCTTGGCTTGGTTTTTGTCAGAAAAGCGACTGAGTACAAGGCATGTACGCAAACGTGGTTTTAGTGTCTCTTCACCGTGAAGAGACGTAGCATCTATGAGTACATGATATTCTGTGCGCCGTATTTCTTTCGTATTTCTGTTCATTGTGAAGACTTATAGCTGTACGTATAATTAAATAAAATATGGTTATCTTAAACCCTTTCATATACGGGTTTGCCATAAGTTGACTATTCAAGATTGCGAAAAATATCTGCCGTTGTATTTTGCATGAGCCGCGCATAATTTGCAGAATTTGAATTTATGCAGATTACTTAGTCTTACTTAATCTTACTTACTCTTACATCCACTATTATTTTGTTAAATATAAAGGCTATGAGTCAGTTAGTTGCTCACTTTTACATAGACTTATTTATCCAATATATCCATGCAATCCTTTTCTCAACTTTACTCAAATAGGTCAAGATATTTTTGAAATGTTGGCACTTCACATATTTGGTGCACGAAAAATACAGTATCCTAAAACGCAACGCGAAGATTTATTATTAATATATATAGAATTAATGAATTATTTAAGTATTAAAAATAATTAAAAATTAATGTTAATTTTTTCTTGCCTAGAGTGAAGCGTCTTTATGATGAAATGACACTATTTAATAGTTAGACAGATTCGAATAGCAAAAAGAATACAAGCACAAAAATTTATTTATATATATTATTATATATTATACAAGATATAATATTTATATTATAATATTTCCGAAGATCAGTGATTGTGAGTACTTAGCAATACTCGAAACAGCGTTGTATTTATTTAATTTCAATAAATTAAATAAATTTTTGTCCTTGTCTTTTCTTTGCTATTCGAATCCGTTTAATAATTAAAAATTATTTGATAATTAATAAATAAATTAATAATTAATTATAATATTATTGAACAATGAGCTCAATAGTTATATAAAACGAACGATAAAGCAGATTCAAATTAATACCTACTTAAAGAAGGTAAGGCTATTAGATAACGATTTTTATGGATTCTACAAAAAGCAAGTTTCAATGTAAGCTCATGTGCTTTGTATATGTATCATTGAGGTTATTTAAGAGATGAAAATTTGGAGCCAGCCATTCTAAACAAAATAATCCCACTTAAATAATTAGGTTTCTCAACCACTACTATAGGTATTCCAATGGTACTGAATCTAGCTGGAATTTAGATGATGAAACCGAGTATTTTTTTCCATTAAAAGTGTTTCATTGGATTATGGAGAAGAATTGCCATAAAAATATAACGGCAACCACAATTCACAAATAAATAAAATAAATAAATAAGTATTTACTTATTTATTTCTTTAGTTGGCCATTACAGACGTGAGCCGTCCTTGATCGCGTCCAATAGCGCCTACGCCAACCAGCCCGATCAGTGACTTGCTGTCAACAGTTAGTAGCACCGAGCATCTCCAAATCGCTAACCTGGTCCTTCCATCGAAGATGCGGACGTCCGCTACCAAATTAAGCACTTTTCTAGCCGAAGTACTTTCTTCCATTCTCACGACATGACCAAGTCAGCGAAGCCATTAAATTTTTATGCTCTTGTCTATGTCAATCTCGCAGTATAGCTCATCGTTCCATCTAATTTGATATCATCAATATCATCGGCATATGCGAGCAGCATTACACTTTTGTGGAATTTTGTGCCAATGCTGTTTAAAACCGCTGCTGCACGCCAAGAAGTTACCCTGTCAGAAATCTCATTTGGCATCAAACGGTTCGGAGAGGTTTTTCCCGATTCTAACGGAACTCATGCTGGTGCTCAACGTCATTTTACATAAATTGTTCTATTGAACCTTTATTAGAGAAATATATTTCTTCATCCGATATAAGATGCCCACCTAGGTACTTCTTTTGCTTTGTTAACTATACTCCTAGCACATATTTTGCGATGTCATTCTTTTTTTTACAATAGCTACAAGTTTTGTAAAACTGGGAACAAATTCCCAGTTTCACCTTTTCTAAGGTGGTAGTTTAAATAGCAATGATCTATCTTAGAGTTCTTGTAGAGTTCTTGTAATGTTACTTAAATCATTTTTAATTAGTTTCATAGAATTTTTTAACCATTTTAAATTAAAAGTCCCTATAAGTGAACTCGGTTAAATTAGTCCTGGTAGATTATCCTATTACAGCTTTTTTTGTTTCTGCTCTTCTTTTTGATTGGGTGATAAGACTTAACCCTTGCAAGCTACAGAATGTTTTAAGGTCTACACGCAAGCGAAACTCTGTCTTTTCTGACAAGTTTGTCTGCAAATTTGTCGCGTTGACGAAAATTCCAGCTTGAAACGGAACCTATAAGATCAGTATCTGACTGTTTTGGTCAAGGTTATTTAGCTTTTTGAGACACTTCATCACCAGTCTTGATATTACTACAGAAGAATTAAGTGCTTTTATTACAACCTGACTATCAGTTCAGATGATTACTGTATGTTTCTGATATAATAGATCAATATCTGACTGTTTTGGTCAAGGCTATTTAGCTTTTCGAGACACTTCATCACCAGTCTTGATATTACTACAGAAGAATTAAGTTCCTTTATTACAACCTGGCTATCAGTTCAGATGACTATTGTATGTTTCTGATATAATAGATCAATATCTGACTGTTTTGGTCAAGGCTATTGAGCTTTTCGAGACACTCCATCACCAGTCTTGATATTACTACAGAAGAATTAAGTGCTTTTATTACAACCTGGCTATCAGTTCAGATGACTATTGTATGTTTCTGATATAATAGATCAATATCTGACTGTTTTGGTCAAGGCTATTGAGCTTTTCGAGACACTCCATCACCAGTCTTGATATTACTACAGAAGAATTAAGTGCTTTTATTACAACCTGGCTATCAGTTCAGATGACTATTGTATGTTTCTGATACCATATAGTGACAAAAACCGCTAAAAGTGAAAGTGTCAGGTATGAATATGTGAGTATGTTACTATCTGTTTGATGTGTTTCAGTTTTTAATTATGTTAAATCAATTAAAATAAATTTATAGGTGAAAATATTTAGTATCCCAAAAGGTAAATTTCTAACTCTTATCGAAGAGTATAGTTTCATGTCACGTAAAATTTAATAAAAAGACCAACAGTTTTTCGGTAATCTCTGGCGTTGCAAAACAGAAGATGATTGGTTAAGCATTTTAGTTCCAAGAAAATAATTTTATACTCGCATACGTCATTGTTAAATGTGGTATTTGGGTTAGATTTTACTATCGACGGGAAATAATTGCTTCAATAAACAAGAAATCTTAAAAATCTCTCAGTTTTCAGTTTTCAGTTTTTAGTTTTTAGTTTTCAGATTGGCACTTCCTTCGCTCTTATTTGTTTTCATATTAACAGTTTTTTGTTTGATTTTTGTGGTGCGCTCTTGCACTTTTCGAAACTTTGCTGGCTTCCAAATGGCAAATAAATGTACGTACCTTTTCCTTTTCCTTGTAAGGTTTCGATAAAATATCAGATTACATAAGGGATATGGGGTTTTGCTCATTACTTTAATATTTTTTTAGTTTTTGAAAGTGCATGACGCAGTTTTGACAGAGCCATAAAAATATGTCACTTTCGTTTGGTTTGTCTGTTGTTCGAAACTCACAAAATATCTGCAATCGCATTCACCTTTAGTTTTAATCGCAGCAAAAAAAATTGCTCATTTTGGTGCAGTTTGTTGCAGTTTCCAATATGAATTATTGTATCCTTCGCATTTTCGTACCACAAAAAACTCAAATGAATGAAATAAGGTTCAGAAATGCGATATTTTTCAACAAAAAAAAAAAATTAAAAAAAAAAAATTAAAAAAAAAAATAAAAAAAAAATAAAAATAAATAAAAAAAAAAATAAAAAAATAATTAAGGCTGCATTTCGGATCACTGTAACTATTTTTGAAACGTTTTTATTATTTTGTTGCTTTAAGTCCTTGTAGAAAATATATTTGTAAAATTTAATTATATATATAGATATTTATATATGCTCTAAGTACATAAGTCTCAAGTACCTTAGCACTGTGTTTGGGTAATATACAACCCATTGACGCATTACAATCTTCTTTAAAGGATATTTTAAATACATAATTATGCTCCAAACCAATAAAATTAATTTAAATTTAAAATAGGATTAGTTTTTGCATTAAATTTTCAACTTCTCTGGAATATGCACAATGTAATTTTCCTATTCTTCTAAATATTCCATAAACTTCAACACCATTCCGTCTGGGGATTTCCCATTCGATCAAAACCACCTAATCAAGCATAATACACATTAAAATAAGATTAACAAATAACACATTTGCATTTCAATTTAATAGAGTGGTAAATTAAACCGAATGAGAATTTTAATTAATTTCGTAGCTGCAAATGTAAACATTAAATTACACTGTGCAGCATTACTAATGTTTTTTACACGTAAGCACTCAGCAGTTTTTAAAATTTTAAACTTATATTTATATAGCTGGTATATAACTAATAAATATTAATTTGTTATTTTGTTAAAAGAATAAAAGTACTATGTTTACAAATAACTTTATAAGACAATATTAACGAAACCAATTAATTAAATGAATTAGATGAAATTAACATCAAACTAAAGTCAAATAAATATATAATTTACGTTTCTATTCATTTGAATTTTAAATTAAATTGAATGAGATTTTAGAAATACAACAACCAGTAAAGCTAAAAATTATCTTAAAGTGAATGATATATTTAATAATAATATATACATACTATCAGACAGTCAAGTTGCTTTAATGTCCTTCAGTTCAGTCCAATTTTTATACAGAACGATTTCTAACTGCTACATAGGTTATGAAAGTGTCTTTCATCTGCTTTGTTTTCGATAAAGAAAATACATTTTGTAGACATGCAACCTCTCGAAAAGGTATTTTCCGTCATCTTAAATTAAATTCCGATCGAAAATTTAAAATAAAAATAGAGGTGATTTTAGTCTGTACAGATAGTTGTATAAAAGGCAGAAGAGCACTTATTCCGTATATAATGAATTGATTTTCCGTAAATCTTTGTTTTTATTTATAAAGTCATCTATTGACGTCTGAGAATAACAATTAACTGATTTATAACAAACTATTTCTGTATACTAATCGAAATTAGTATTAATTTAAGCCCTTATTATGATCCACTAATACGCAATTCAAATCAATGCAAATCGGGGTGATTTAAATCAGAGTACTAGTGGATTTTTATATTTAAACTGATTTTATAAAATATAATTTTAATACTTGAACCCTCTTTTTCATATTATGTAAGTAATTCTCCTTATATCCAAGGAGTACTGCTGTACTACCCATCTCAGACCCATGTATTAAATTTTATTATCTTTATTGCTACAATTTAATTTTTTTTTATGTATATAATGAAGAGCGCTTATTAAGACTTCTTAAAGCGTATTTTTTTTTGGACCAGACCTTATTGGAGAGGGGTTCTTAGCTCAGACTATGAGTGTCGTAGTTCCAACATGTACGCAACGTGTTGTCAGATTGGTCTTTTTTTTTAGTGCGTATATTATTATAATTATATTATATTATTATAATTTAAAAAATCTAAATTAAAAATATGTATAATTGTAAATAATGTAGGTGTTTTTAAAGTAATTTATAAACTAATATACATAGTATTATTAATATTTTCATATGCCCTGACTTAGGCATTTCCATACACGTAATCAATTAAATTCTCTGAACAAACATATTTTTGATATAAATTTTTTAGAAACGTGATATAGAATTACTAAATATTTTCTTAAATATTTTGTAAATAATTTTTAATTATTACAATTATAAAATATAAATTTATTTAAAAATGTGTTACTTATTTATTTTTTGTGCAATTAAAACTTAAATATGTTATAATTAAATTGTTTGAAAATATTTTACTATTAAACGAGAACTATTGTGAAATAAGGAGAAATTAAAATTTTAAATTTATGAATTATTTCAATCACATTAAATAATAATCTACATTTAAATAAAATTAATTGTTTTAATTATGATTTTAATTTTAATGTTGTTATTGTTGTTGAACAAAGGAAAATTCATTAACGAAAAATCAAAAAAATAATAAAAATAATTTAGAAATAAAATAATTTAATAATAGAAAATGTACGATCAATTGACTTCGCTAGGTTTGTTGCTTTTAACTAAATTAAATTTAATATTTTACTTTACATTAATTATAATAGTTGCAGCATATATTGTATTACTTAAGGTCCTATAACAAAAAACTTTCGAATTACATTAATAATATTTTACTAAATAAGAAATCATTTCATAAAAATCCCATATCCAGCGCCGTATACAAAGCTCGTATATCACTGTGAGATGATATGCGCCAGAATGGGAAGTTCATATTTTTCGCAGCTGCCTCCTCTTCAGCTCCGTCGCCAACGACCACATAAGTGCTTTTGCGTCCAAATCGTGTCACAATTCGTTCCTAACAAGTTTCCTGGCCTATTCAAAAACGAAAAAGAATTATTATAGTGAAATGTTTATATATCGAACTTTAATATAAAAATATTGAAATTAAAGACTAATCCAAACTAAACACAAGATCTATAAAAACTTTTGTAGTACTCCAATATATGTGCTAGAACAGTGGTCTCCAAACGGTGGTCCGCGAGATTATTAAAAATGATCCATCAATCAATTACAACAGGTATGGATACATAGCTTGTAGTTTGTCCACTGAGACTTCACTTATAAGAAAATAAACAGAAGGAATTTCTCAGTAATTATATATCTATTTTATAGCCTATATAATGTACCTATGTACTTGAAAACTAGTTAAGTTATTGCCAAGCAATAAACCAAGTCATCGAAAATTATCACAAACGGGTCAAGTATTGTTCCTAAATAAAAATTCGGTTGATTAATTCGAAGAAAAAAAATTTTGATATTTCAATCACAAGTTACATAATATTTCAACAAAGTATACATAAATTAATCTGGGCGTGATCTCTGATTTGATATTTGATATCATGCAATATCGGGAAGGATCGACAGGATACTTTATAGGAAACGAGTATATTAATTTTTAATTCAACAATTTTTTTTAACGGTGGTTCTCAAGATCTAAGATCTAGAAAACTTTGCTCTCAGATTGAAGATCTAATTTTGTTCACAAAAATATTTATATGATCATCAGAAATTATGACAAAAACTGATATATGGTTTTTAGATGGCTTTGGATTAATGTAAGTGCTAATTATTGCTCTGTGTCGTCTATGCAGTGATGCAGTGCCTACTCTAGCTCTGATAGCACATAAGATTCATCATGGCCAAAATGTTCCGTTCTCTGGGAGCTAACAGTCTAAGTATTTTCTGTTTCTGAATTAACCAACATTGTAAAAACATAACTCCTAAAACTTCATATTCATATTCTTCTCTTCTCTTATGTTAATTTTTAACTGGTATATATCCAGTATATATTCAGTATATACTCATGAAAAAATTGAATATTTTTCACGTAAAACATGTTAACAACTGCACCGAATATATATTATACATGCAATCAACTTCTATTCAATCTATAGAGGTATATCCTATTTAAAAAAACTGATTTGAAAATATAAATTTAATTTTTACATTTTTTGTAGAATTGTATTACTATTTTTTTAAATAATTGGTTTTGATTCTCATTATTATACTAATAAACACTTAAAATGTGATCCGTCCATTTGATCCCCACAAGTAGAATTTCAATAAATATCATTTAAATTATGAAATAATTTGCAAAATTTTGCAAAAGGTCACATAGTTAAGCAATTTTATAAGAAAACGTCTTCAACCCTGTTTCTTATCCTTTGTTCGATAATTGGTAATCTATTGACTTTTGAACTTCTGAACCCAAGTTCGATTCGGTTCGTTAGTGGTGTGATAAAAATTTTATTTCTTTATTAATTGCAGCATTGACAGGTAACATTGTTTAATTAAGAAATACTATTTCCTCTATATATATTAATTGAAATTAACAGAGAAGCTGCATTCAAGTAGTTAATCCCCATGTTATTTAGACATAAACTAAAATACAATTTATAATTCAGCATATTTTATTCATACATAATTTCTCATAGATGATTTCAAATGAAATGCTGGGCATAATATTATATACATATTCGTATATATAAAGTAATTGTTTGTATAGTCAATGATTTTAGCAGAAAATATGTCTATTTTTTAATGAACTTCCTGAACGTAAGAGTTTACTAAGCATTAGTGAAAAAAACTAATTGAAACATACCCATCATCACTTGAAAGTCCAAGAAAGAAAATATCTATAATTGCTGCTACAGAAACCAAGTACAAAACTACGATATAGACTAGCATAGACCGACAATTAGAAAACCGGAAGCCTTAAGAAAGATAACGTAAGTATCAATCAAATAAATATTACTGAAACTTAATTTCATGTTGTCCCAATATCCAAGGGTAATATATTCATGTATTAATAGTCCAAGTTGATACCGATATTAAATTTTCGGTCCTATAAATTTTCGGTTATATATTCAAAATTAATTCCAATGTAAAAATATTATCAGTGCTTAAATTTAAAATGTCTTAACCCTTTAACTTGTACATTCATAACCTTTTCCAACAAAGACAAGAATCTGCAACCCGCATTCGAGATTACCCTCGACTGAAGTATCATTAGGCTGGGAAAAATTAAACCCACCCCATATACAATTTGCAGTGCTTACTCTATCGTAGAACAGGTAATTAATAATTTTATATGTATAGAGATTTAAAGTACATTCTGCGTTACATGATAAGAATTTTTCCAAAAATAATTTTTGTTACAATTGCACTACAATTTTCAGATTATTGGTTTCGATTCTCATTATTGTACTAATAAAAAATTAAAATACGATCCGTTCCAATCCTTTCAAGTAAAATATGAAAATTTTACAAAATGTCATATAGTTAAGCAATTTAAAGAAAAAACGTCTTCAACCCTGTTTCTTATCTTTTGTTTGATAATTATCTTTTGACTTCTGAACTTCTGAACCCGAGTTCGATTCGGTTCGTTAGTGATGTAATAAAATTTAATTTCCTGTCAATAATTGCAGCATTGACAGGTACTATTGTTTAATTAAGAAATTCCATTTTCCCTATATATAAATTGAAATTAACAGAGAAGCTGTAATTTCTTGTAATATTTAAACATAAACTATTAAGTTTTTAAAACTTCACATATTTTGAAAAATTTCGGAAAAGGAATTTGAATACTTTGAATGACTCAAAGCCAGGTTCTGAGAAGACTCTTCAAAGTTCCATGGTACATTAGGACGAATGACATTCTCAGGGATATCAAGATTGATCCCATTAAAAAAGGGATGGGATGGAGCCCTGAAATTATTTGCAAAAACTTTCATACTTACCAACACCGCGTTATCAAATCTCAAAATAGTTACAGGATTCTCGGGGAGGTATGCAGATCTGGAGTCAATTATTGCTTAGTCTGATGAAGTGGTAAACAATAATCTAGTCAAGGTGCAAAGAGCTCGAAGTATTTGAAAATACTTCGAGCTAAAATAGAGTATAAGTTTAAGCTTAAGTGCCCTAGCTCAAAACTACTTCAACATAATGAGATATGTTGTTCGCCAGTAACGTATTTCTTTAGCGATCCTTCTCAACAAACAGTTGTATGACACACAACATACAATCCCCCAAGTAACTACTTTTTAAAGAGAAATATCACAGTTTTTTTTAAGAAACTATAGATAACTACATCTAAAACGTTCGATCGTCATATTATTGGATAACCTAAAAAATTATACAACGTACATACTGACTGTAAGCAATTAACTGAGTGCATACTAAGATAAAATATTCTTATTAAATATGAATATTATAAATATATAAAGTATTTAAATCATTAATACATCGAAACTATTTTAATATAACATAGCATCCATTTCTGGAATCAACTATTTGTTTTTCAACTCTATATATTAGCGCAGTATACAATGTAATTTAGTTCTGAATCTTTTATCTCATAGTATGAAATAGAATTTTAGTTTACAATTCAATCTTTAGTGACCAAATTTAGTTACAACACTTAGTTTAGTTTAATTAACATAGTGATTTATCCTGAATGAAAGTATTTACCCAAACTGTAACGCTATACCCCACGTCGTGACGCTTCATTTACATATATGTTCAATTATCACATTGTGGACACAAATTTTAGCGGAATTAATTTGTGGTTTGAATTGAACTAGTTTAGCAAAATTCCTAAACCTTGGTATACATTCAATTTCTTGATGCATTGCCCATCGTCATACCAACCTCATTATTTTTTCCCCACTCCCACTCGTATTCCGCTCGTATTCTTTCGGACTCATTGCCATAATTCTGACCCTGAAAAATAATAGCAGACTGTTGTACTCCCATGATTCCAGACTGTTGTGTAACATATGGGTACTTGCTTAGTTCGACATGAGTTCATCACACCACAAAACCAATCTAACATACAATACTTTCGGAAATTTATATCAGCAATCGTTTTAATGTTAACCATTACTAAAATATACATTATAGATCTAAATAGATATTATAACTAATTTAATTAATTTAGTATGTACCTATAATAATATATGTACATAATATATTAGGTCTCATAATAATTTCATCTATGTAAACTAAATTTAACCATTATTTATTTATTAATTATTTGATTTGATGAAGTACAGTTTATCAAATTAATTAATTAAATTAATTAATCATTCAAAATTAAGTACGTTTAAAATAATATTTTCTTTATGAAAGTATCTTTCATTTATGAAGAAAGATTCTAAGAATAATAACTGGTGCACCCTCGTATACCAGAAATGAAAACATACATTTCGATTTGGAAATTCCGATGGTTAAAGTCGAAATCAAGAGAATAAGACAAAAACATGTTTCAAATCTCAAAATCATGTAAATCCTCTAGTTAGACCTCATGCTGATATAATAAATTCCTCTACACTGAAACAGAATGATAAACCTCCTATCCTGCTTTCCTAAAGATTATCCTGTTTAATTTAACTAGTAAATATATCTGGTACATAAACTCTGGCTACTTATTTAGAGGCACCTCAAAATAATTTACAATTCTTTTTTTCAACTCATTGTAGTATGCATATATAAAATCAATTGTAATGTAATATTATTAATTTTTAAAATTCTAAAACTTATTTCTAAGCTTTAAATAAAAACGATTCAATGAAGACATATTGTTAAATAAAAAAATAAAAAGAGTTTTATTAAACATCGTTTTTGAGCAAAGAAACATTATTTATTATGGAATGGTACTTATCATTTTTTTTTTTATTGGCTTTCGTTTGTATCCCAGTAAACTTCTACTAATGAACTCCTAATAATTTGGTATAAAGGGTGTTGAAGTTTAAACAAAACTATAATTTGTTTATCTTATTCAGTTTACAGGTTAACAGCTTAGAATCAAACAATATAGAAATTAAAAATAATTATAAGAAAAGTTTAGGCCCATTTCCACTATTACTCTATATATATATATATCTCACTATACATCTCCCACTACATCTCACTACAGTAAGTACACTATATATACATCTCTATTATTGATCTTTATTAATTATTATTTTGTGATTCCTACAAAAAATAAATAGAAATATGGGAAGAAATAATTTATGTTTGTAATATAACGATTACTAATAGGTATTTATAGTCAAAGTTATGAACTCTATAAGAGAACTCAATGAAATGATATAAATCCCTTGTTTTGGAAACATATCCACCCGCTTTTACAACTACGTGGTTGCAAGTCATTTCTTGTAGTTGGATCATAATTTCTTAATTAGAAGTTATTATTTAATTAATTTCAGGTTAATTAATTAAAATGTATGCTTAATAATTAATGCCAAATATCCTCACAGTTTTTTTATTTTGTTTAGATATGTAATACAAGAACTGCATTTAGAAACAAGTAAAATATAATTCAAAACTTTTGTATGAAAAAGTTGAGAAAAAGTTTAGGGTGTTTCTATGGCAAAGCCTATGGCAATAGCAAATTATAAAATTAAAGTATACCCACTATGCCTGGACAAATAGATCAAAACACATAGATGCAAGAAATATAACCTTACTTTAAAGGTTATGGTTATTTTGGTTATTTAAAGGTGAAACTTCGTCATGGAGACTCCATAAGAGATATCTGTGTTTGGACACTAAAGCCAAAGATAGCGTGTGTAATGATACACCACCCACTGAGCGGATGCAGATAATAAGTGTGTCAGCTGTCAATTTCGATTATATCAAAATTGTAATAGTTGGAGATGAAGTATTCTAAATAAATACTGGATGACAGACAAGAAAGTAATGCTTTCATTTTTTTTTTAAATCAGAATACGTATATTAAGTGCAAGAAAAAGAACGTGTTCTGCTGAAGATGAAGTGCACGTGTTCTGCTAATTGTTTACTTAACGTGTGTGTGAAATTTAGTCATTTCGGTTGTACCGATGAAAACTTACTGTAATGGTTAGACTGTATGATGCGATTTGGTATAATTGGATGCAGTTCATATAAAGGTAGTTTTTAATTAAATCAAGTATGAGTTGTTATTTTCGAGTTATGATGAGATAAATTAAATAACTATGCCTGAATGGATTTGTGAAATAACAACCCTTTTTCCATCCTATTAAGCCAATGCTTAGAAGGCAAGTAAATTTATCAGACTACATTTTTTTTTGAATTTATTTATTTTTTTTTTGTTTCGAAACCTTTGCTCTTACAGAAGAAAAAACATTTTAAATTAGCAACCACGTTGTCTCTAAATAAACTAACAAAAAAAACAAACTTAAAAATTATAAAGTATCTGTCATCGTTGTTTATTATTTTGAAATGTTTACCTTTCGTTTTTGATTTTTCCGAAAAGGAAACACTTTTAAAAAATTGATAGCAAAAAACTTCCCTGGGTAGTGCCTTCCTTATTATTATTTATTTATTTAACCATAAGTGCATGTATATACACATTATACATTGCTTTATAAATAAGAATATAAATATATATATATATATATAAATAAATATATATTTACATATTTATTTGTGGATTCATTTTCTCTTATTACAAATATTTATGGAACCAAGTTTGAAGCTTAGAACTAGTCTTTTAATTTTATAAGCTAACTTTTAATTCACCTTTCTGCTCAACTATCTCATTGTGGCTTTCCGGTTATTTTCGATTTTCGGTGCCTTCCATATATTTATTCCAAGCAATTTCACATTTTCGAATGAAACACCTGTTTTTCGAAAGATAAATTTGTTAATTAGACGATCCAACTTAGACACTTCAAAGAATTAATTTAGCACTTACACTTTAATAATTATTAACACTAATGTAAAAAAATAGGTGTCTTACTTTTGATTTAGGCTATATATTTCTTTCATGATCGCTCATTAATAGTTATGAGTTTGCCGTATAAGGGTCTGTAATGCACATCTTTTTTAATTTTTGATAACTTCTTACATACATTGCTCCGATACTTTGAGTACATTATCTCTTAAAATATTTTTCTCTGAACTTGCTTTTTTAAAGACATCTGAAAACAAAAAGCTGTTTATCCTTTTTTTAGATAATTTTTTGTAATAAATTTCTTTCCACTATTATAACAAACTTATATAGCAACCGTTATGAATTGTCTTTTATAAAAAGTTCCATTATATACTGTTAAAAGAAGAACTTCAAACTTGAACTGTACCGATAACTGATAAAACGTCCGGAACGAAAACAGGAACTGAACCAAATAAAAATTACCGGTTACAGATCACTGCAGCATAATTGAATATAAATGTGCGTTAATAAATAGACATCAAATTCAACAATGCTGAACCAAAATAAACCTATATAGCTACATATGTTCTAAGCCAATATACTTTTTAAACAAATTTTCGGTTCAGCAACTTACAATTCGGTACTTTTTATTTACATGCATTCACTGCTACTACAATGATACCCCCGAGTGAAAAGGGTTAGAATATTACTGACATAAGGCAAGCCTGTCGTAAGAAGTGACTAAAATCTAATAAGCACCATCCGGTAAGGTTTGGAGTATAAGTGGTAATCAGTGAATTTCACATGCGGCACCTGGCCGGAGGTAAAAATCTGGTACTACCTGTCTTTAACTACAGGTTTTTTTTAAGTAAATTATTTGGCAATATTGAATCTTCTAAGAATTATAACTTAGAACTAACAATAAGTTATTACTAATTGCAGTAGTTCAAAAAAGAAAATAGATAATTAATTATCCTTCCCGAATTTTGTTTCTATGTCGGGCGTTATTATTTAACAGCTAGATTTATATAGTTTCTTTTGAGTCGATGCGTTCCAGTGCTTTGGGGGAGATTACTTGCAAGTAGGTTTAGAGGATTCTTGAGTCTGACTGTGTACTTTTGTATATCACATCTGTGACTGTATTAATTCTATGAATATTTTTGTTTTTCATGCACCATGGGTACCAAGTCGGTGCCTATTTGCCGAAGGATTTTCGATTGAGCTCTTTGGATTTTTTCGATCTTTGATGGAGAAGCAGAGCTCCGCAATTCAATTCCGTAGATCCGTATGGGTTCTATCATTTTATTGTGAAATTGCGTTTTATGAGTGACTCGGAACTTAGAGTTTTTGTTAATCCGCCAGTCTAACTCTTGTTGTTTGAGTTTCAATTGGGTTGCTTTAGCTTCTATGCACTTTTTTAACGTAAGCTTTCAATCAAGATACATTTCTAAATATTTTGTGTCATTTCATTGGGGTATTACTTTCCCATTAATATGAGGAGCATGACAGGTAGCTCGTCGTAGAGTGAAGGTTAAATGTACATTTTTCGATTCGTTGGCTTTTATTCTTCAGAGATCGAGCCATTTTTGCAGTTTGTTGAAGTGGTATTGAATTGATTTTCTGGTTGTGATTAGGTCGTCGCTATGGCTGAGGATGGCTGTGTCGTCCGCAAATGTTGATGTTATTGTATAGTCACGGGTTGGAATATCTGCTGTGAAATGCCAACCTTAACTACAGGTAGTTGTGGTTGAAACCCTGTAATTTTATTTGATATGAAAATACATTTTACAACCAGGTGCTGTGCCCCAAGGAACAGCAAAGACATTAAATGGGACCCGCTCCCTCCCAAGAAAGAAACTATATCCAAACTTTAAGCTTCGTTTACGTTATACTGTTATATAATGGCAAGAAATTAAGTTAAAAAGCTATACACAGTGTGCTACTATGGCCTGGTAACCGGTGTGACTCTCTTATATATACACAACATTTGCGGGCACACACTGTAGGTTCTATTTCTGATTTCTATCTTAGAGCCGTCCTTAAAAAAACCGGATGTGTTGTGTTTTGGTAAGCTTTTCAAATATATACTAATACAGATAAACGGATGTAATACTCAAAATAAAGTTTTCAAACAGATTTGATGTTACCAACATGCGTAAATTATGAAATTTATAAGATCTCCTGTGTGCGAGTTCAAGTAAATTGAAATTTCCTGGGGATTTTTTGCACTTATGTAAATATTTATTTATTTGTTTATTGCAATTATTTATTATTTTTGGTGAAAAGTATTCAAATTTATTTATTAAACGTCTTATAAAATTTTCACAATAGTAACACCTACTTTAACGAATTTTAATCTAATTTACCCTACTCGAAATTTTGGTAAATACCAACATTCGCTGCCATACCGACATAATTTACTATTTCTCTCAATTTACCATCAATTTACTTGAATTCGCACACGGCCTTAGTGTTCAGCCAATCAGTCAAAGCAAAATATATATTTACTACAACTGGATAATAAGATCCCTTATAAACTTTTTTATTAATATCCAGTATCTGGTAATAGCGAAAATAAAGCCAGCATTCTAATTATATGGTTTAAAATTTCGGATAACTAACACCTTTATGTATAAAATAATGGTAGGTAGCTTGGAGTGGCGACCTTGTATCCTAGAAAGGTCACATAATGACCCATTGTGGGAGTACAGGAATAGCGTTGGTTCGTACATAGTCTAAAAGGTCTACTTTCTATTCGATAAAGAAAAACCAATTTGACAGTTCTATCAATTTGGCAAATTCCCAAATATTACAGAATGACAGCTCGGTCAGATCGGTTAGAAAAAGGAAAATAATAGTCGATATCAAATTTTTTGAACATGCATACTACCATATCCAGGTTTTGAAGAATTATGTACGATTTGGCATTTATTTTTAAAATGTATGAAGCATTATATATAAAAATAAAATTGAAATTACAAAAACCATTAAAAATTTTTAGAAAATGAAACATTTGCATAAATATTAAAGCATTAAAAATTGTTGTGATTATGCGGTCAAATGTATGATGGGTATTATGAATATTTTTAGATAGGATTAAAAGATCATATTTTTCTACTTTTGGAATGCAGCTCAAAAGGTACAAAGCAAAAAGATCAAGTATTTGCGTGTTCCAAAGTTAATTCCACAGACCCATTTCACAAATCAATTATTTTTTTTACCTTTGGTTAAGTAAAAAGACGAAGTAATTTTTTTGATTTTTGTGGCTCAATTTCAGATCTTCTTTAAATCGCATAAGGCTCAAAAAATCATGTTAATTCATGCATAAATTTTTATATGAGATTTCAAAATATAGATAAGATGAATATTTTAATCTGCAAGTTGTGTATAATTCCCGTATTAAAAAAGGTACGCGGAAAAAAATGAATAAATGCCAAACAATGATAAGAACCAAAGCAACGACCTGTGGAAAAATAAGACAAACTTTTAAAGATTGCTTAATGGTTTGAAGTCAGAAGTCTTTATTAGTTTTTTTATAGAACATTTATATTTTGCATTATCAATTTATTTATAGTATTTATAAAAATTGAGTTTTGTTTTATTGTTGTTATTTTATATTATTATCAATTTCTTCACTCTTACTCTCTACTTGTTATCTGACGATCAGACTATCTGTACCGGTTTATCTGACTTTAATTTAGTTAACTAATATATGTCTAAGTAGAATGAACAATATTAAAAAATATATAATGCGATTTCCATACATGCTTGAAGAATTCACAAAAATGCTTGGATATTTTATTCTGTCCTCTATAACGAAACAAATTTTTATGGACTATACACCTCTCAAAGCACACATAATTGAAAATATATAGAAAATCTAGATTGTCAATTTAAGTCCATGAAGTTGTCGATCAATAAAGAATCAGAACTCATGTGTATGCTAATAAAACACTAACATCTTAATAAATACAAACCTTTCAATCTGAAATTGTGACAATTAAAAAGATATCCAAATATATATATAGCTGGATATATATTAAATAGTAAATTAAAAAAATTACAGCTATCACTGCACCCTTGAGGATTATTATAACAAACACACTTTAGTTCCATAGGCGTGTAACAATTAAAAATGCCATTATAAAAATGCCTTGGAGTGATGTTACCTATTTTTGTGATAAGTGGATGCGCAGTTAATAACTACCGAAGCCTGAGTCTAGCGAGACTATCACAGTGACACAGAATGTGTTCTGTTGTTTCCTCTTCATCGTGACAAAGTGTGCAGCTATCGTTCTTTGTAATATCTAGATTAGATATATGCTTCTTAAATTCACAATGTCCAGAGAGAAACACTGTTTAGCATTAGTAGCGATTTGGCATGAATTCTTTAGCTTGTCTGGTGGAAGTTACACTATCACAATCAGTGTGAGCTGCTCCTTTCATCCATTCATTAATTTTAAGTTTAAAGAAGCTCCACTCTTGAGGCCACCCATTTTCTAGTTAGTTCATCCGCTGTCTCGTTTCCCTCAAATCCGCTGTGTCCTAGGATCCATATAAAGTAAACCCTGCTTTGTTTAAGAAGTTGGAGGCATTCTCACACTAGAGTACTAATTTACTACCAAAGAAAATATATATGTTTTTCCCGTGGTGGTTTTCCCTTTATATTTCCTCTGACATAGTTCAATTGCGTGTATTACCTTTATATTACCTCAAACTCAATTGCGTGTACTTCGGCCTGAAAAACTAAGTTTTTTTGACCCATACTCGCAAATAATTTCTTTTTTGGTTTAAATACCTAAACCTCGCCTCCACCCTCTACTCCGTTTTGAGCCAAATGTGTACCCCAGATGATAGTCTCCAGCGAATGAAGGTATGCTCCGTTCCCATTAATTTCTGTCTGATAGTAGTACACGGAAATTTCAATGGAAGTTACTCAACATAGTAAAGCGATGATGTTATGAGATTAGATTACAACTTGTGAGAATTCTTCAATAGGAATCAATTTTTACAGTATAAACATGTTGCAGTATCTTTTACGTTTAATTTACTTTTCTTTTTAACAGAAACTTGTCATATGGACGTTCTTAACTTACTTTTTTATTAAAGATCGTCAAAATAAGTGTAAGTTACTGTTTTAAAATTCAAATTTCTCTTTCTCAAAGAAGTTTGTAAGAAGTGAAAACGAAAAATATTCATATTCTAAGGAAAACTCTTAATAATAGAGTTATAAAACTCTAACTATCGTCTTTCAAAGCTGATTTAAATACATTTAAAGACATTTTCCAACTCGAGTATTAGTTCTATATCGGATCTGCAGTATAGAGTACTAGATCCAAAATTTCATGCACAACATTAAATTGATGTAGAAATTCAACGGAGGTGTATTGAAGCATTTTCAAGTATTCTTTCGAAGCCACCAAATGGTTACACCTATGGTCCAGAGCGAATACGGGGGCACTCTTTTTGACGTTAGTTATTTTATTCCAAACTGAATACTCTAAATTGAAAACACGATTTGATATATTTAGGACCTTTAGGATGATTTTTACTATAAAGAACTGTATGACCACCTTTAAGCTTCTTTATTTTTTTTGACATGACAAGCTTAAGTTTAGTTTACTTCCTTGATATGGATGCAGTTCTTGTTTTTGCTATATAATACACATTATATTTTAGTGAGTAAGCGTAAATAAATGAAAAAGAATATCCGTTAAAATTGTTGAAAAAAATTGTTGTAAAAAAATTGTTTAATTATTAAAAGGCTTTTTAATCCTTTTAATTGTGGTCATATGAGTTCTAAAAATGCTAAGCGGACAAGACAATGAAATAAGATAACAATTGTAATTATCATAGATAAAATCCATGATCTTGAAATGAAAGATCGAGACATAAAGTTATAAGAGTTTGTTAATATAGTAGGAATCTGAAGTGAAGTCGTCCACAAGAATCTGTCATAATATTTCCACATGAAAATGGGTACAGAAAAACTAAAACATATTTATAATATGGAATGATTGATTGTCTAAGTCAAACTAATAACAATCATCGTCATATACGTAATATAGTAACATAGATGATGAAATTAAGAAAAAAAAAAACCACCTGCATTTTCTTCTGTAAGCATGACAGATAAACTGGTTGAATTATGTTATGAGGAACTACTAGATTAGGTTGAGAAACCGTGTACTGATATTGCTGTCAGCATTTCCACTCGGAAACATCTATTACCTATTAATATGCTATTGAGATACTACTGAATCCACAACGTTTATCAGATTTAAATGAGAGGGTGTGTGCTGATATAGCTGTCAGCATTTCTACTCGAAAACATGTATTACCCATTGTGATGAAATTGAGATACTACTAAATCCACTACATAGATCAGATTTAGTTCCATCTTTTTTAGTGTTCCTAGTCCTAAAAAAAATTTTTATTCGGAATAAATTAAATTTGAATTCGAAAGTTTTATCCGCAACTATTTGGATTTTTCAGGATCTTGAGAAAACCACTACATCATTGAATAGAATTTAAAAAAAAATAAATTTAATCAGAATTCAATGTCTTTCATTTATAACCAACTTTTCAAACAGCACTCGTAGATGTGATTTTTTTATTCTGGTAATAGAATATCAAAAATTTTTGAAATGCCACCAGACTTAAAAGCAACTACAAATGCGTCAGTCTTGGTCTATTAGTGTGCTGAAATGCTCATTTCAGGCACAATGACTAATGACAAACAATGCATAATCCCCTATTAAAGAAAATATACAAAAAACTACTTTTGTTTAGAATCTCGTTGACATCCGGAATCACAAAACGTATAAAAACAAATGTGCCAAACTGAATTCACATTGCAAACTACACGCACCACTAATCCCGAAAAATGTCATTTGTTGAGATTGAGGGTTTGTGTTAACATTTTGGGACATTTCTGAAGATAATCTTTCTTTTAATCTGTAAATTATCTCATAATCTAAGGTACTTTTTTGTTTGTGTACTCACTACATATAGTTTTTTCCTTTGACAGGTTTTTGCCAGTTTGTGTCGCAAATCTTTTCATGCCTGCTCGGTTCCTAGGAAAAAAATCAGTACTTAGAATAGGAAAACTGTTTTATATATAATAAGTGTATCTACATGTGTCGCAATGTTAATGTTACGAACGGAAGTAGCAAAATGCAAGATACACCTCAAAATAAAACATTTTTATTAGAATTAAATCACAATTTAAAATTCTTATGGTCTTTTAGTCCTTAAATACCTAAAAATATAGAACAGCTTCACTTTCAGTTTAAATCGGTGAAACTGTCCATCAATAAAAAATCAATCAACTTCGCCGATCAACTGCTAATCGCAAACACCTGTAATCCACATAGCCTATATGTTAGGGGCGCTAGGGGTGAGCGAGGTGGTGCGATGCCCCAGGGGCGCCAGATCAACGTAAAAAAATAGTTTTCTTTTAAGTCTTTTCACTTCCAACCGCTCTTACATTAAAGTTATTTAATACCTTTTGTTTATATAGTAAAAGGTAAGCATTTTTTTAAAAGGGCACACTAAACGTAAAGTAACTCTGAGTATTATTTGTCACTAGAGTGCACCGTGCCTAACAGTTTGGATAGCACTGCGAATATTACTGACTATACCTGTAACAATTACTAGTCAAGAAAGAGGATTTTTAAAACTTAAGCTGATAAAAACCTATCTGTGATCGACAATGTCTCAACCCAGATTAACACACTTGGCATATTTGTCAATCGAAAACGAAATTGCACAAAATATAGACTTTAATGTAGTAGTAAGAGAGTTTGCCGATAGAAAGGCCATCAGTATACATGAATATTTGTTTTTGTTATATATAAAAACACATAATATGAGGTTCATTATGCCTTGTTGTTTTCAAAATACTAATACTAATAATAATACTATTAGTTTTACGTATAATAAAAAGTATTTTTATGACAAAGTATTATTTTATAATTTCATTACTGTTATCATTCCATACAATTTATTTTTTCGCTTGTTTACATGGTTTTCAATAGTAGGTAGGGGGCGCCTTAGAAATCTCGCCCAGGGGCACCGATAGTGCTAAAACCGGCACTGAACCTATAGTCTTCCATTCTGGGACTTTAATAATTAAAAGTATTTTAAAATTATATAATCCATTCATAACTCTGAAGGACTCAAAATGGTTAAGTAAGTGATATTATAAGGTTCGAGAAAAAATTGTGTACATTTTTTAATAAAATATTTTTCTTCGATTAAAACTGTATACTCGATAAATATATTGCCAAAACTGTTTATGAATTATGACGAAGTACTTGAAAAGCAATTTTTACTTTTCCTATCTTCTCACATTTGATATATAGAAATTTAAAATTGGTGTAGTAGGTATGAACCAACGAGTCTAAAACTAGCGTGCTCTCTAGATAAAAAGTAAAAAAACAGTTATCCGTTAATATATCAAAAAGCACTTATCAGAGCTTGTTTTTTCTATCTTTTTCGGATTTAGTGAACCAAAATACATTAGTAGTCATAATAGTGCTGTTATAATAAAAAAGTTAATAGTTAAAAGTGTATACTGCTGAAATTGGCGTAGTTGGAATGGATGAACAACCCACTAAATTAAAAGTGAGAAAATATTGATGTACAAATATCTCAAAAACCGCTCATCAGATTATGCATAACGTTTTCGGATTTATCGAAGCACAATCACTATCGAAGCAATCACTATAGTGATGTTAATGTAAAAAACTAAAAAATTTGAATTTGTTCTAATTGTCTTAGTTATTGGATAAAATTGTATAGAGAAAAAGCGTTATCATTGTTCCTAGACAATGCTAGAACCCACACATATATCATAACTCCTCAGAAGCTAATAGATATATCTTATATAAAAAGAAGCTAGTTTTGAATTAGCCGAAGTTTAAATATCCTTTCCACAAGCTATTAAACCTGTGATCTCATTATGATATAATGAGATATTATCTTATCATATGATAAGATAATAATATATAATATATATACATAATATTTTCTTATATATTATAAATTAATATAATAACATATTGTCTGTATAAAAATACTTGAAAGAATTGCTATAAATTTTTTATTTAAACTTATATATATAAATATATTAGTTCCCGCAGATCCTATGAGAAGCAAAGGGCCACCTAAAGGGGGCCACCTTTAATATCGTTAGCTATTAAAGTTGAAGGGTATTTGTATTTCCCAATGTATATTTTTACCCAAATTTAAATTTGGGTAAAAACATTAACAAATAAAGAAGTTTTTAATAAAATTAGCTGAATTTAAAGTTACAATTTTTAAGACAAATATATCCAAGTCTAAACTGTTCGATATCATTTGTATCTGGAATATTATCTTCTAAATCAGATACCTAAATGTAAAACTAAAACTAATATGCAAGCTTCTATGTAGGGTTTATATACAAGTTTCTATATAGGGTTTATATTCAAGCTATATCTCAATTTAAACCGATCAAATCCATTTTTATTACAACTAGTGTTAACAAGAATATGTATTTAAATCGGCAGTTTCTATGACAGCTATAACTAAATCTAAACTGATATGAATAAAATTGGATTTGAATATCTTCATTAAAAAAGAAAAAAACTTCTATCCGATTGTTCAGTGTATATAGAATCTGTAAGATATAATGTTGCGATTTTAGCTAATTCGACAAATGACCAAGAGATCCATTTCCTTTAAGTAAGTGTGCGAAATTTCATTCGTATATCCAAAAAACTGAAGGACTATTTTAATCTGAAATAGACAGACAAACCAATCATTTAGCACTGTTTGTCTTGATCGCGTTGATCAAGAATAAATATACACTTTAGAGTCAACGACATTTTCTTCAACACATAACCAATAAATTTTAAGTAATTCACTCTATTCTATATACAGTTTTCTTATTTATAATGGGTATGAAAATGTGCATATAACATACACTAGTATTATCATTTCTTTCGTTTATATATGGAAAGTTACTCTTTTGGTTAAATGACTTGAGCTGGGAGTTATTGATACATCAATCGTATAGTCCCTAAATTTATATTATAATTTCTTTCAGTCTCTGTTAAACTATTTTAAGGTTTTAAATTAAACTGGAAAATCAGGTGGTTTCTCCAGTGCTCTCAAATATAAAACCCTTACATTCATGCAATAAACAAATGATAATTCTTACCGAAAAATAGCAAAAAGTATCCAAAAATTATTTACGTTAATTGAACATTTAGTGAAAACAAAAGAGGAGATATTTTTACTTCTGATCTTCAAACGCTCAATACTTTTTACACAACCAAATATTCGATACAAATATATATTCGTATCGTGTTAGATAAATTAAGTATGTAGTATTCAAAGCTAACTTTCGTTAGCAATTTTTTATGTAATAATGTTTAGTAATAATATCTATTTAGTTATAATGATATAATAATATGTATAGTTTAATAGACGACAGCTTACTACTGTTCTTTTGTAGAAATAGAAAATTCAGAAATAAAATGTGTTTATGTCATTATGATATTATTACTAATTTAAGTAAAAATTTTCAAAATGCACTAAAAAATTAAAAGTCACACAATGATATTATGTATACGACTATACAACAATTAGTTCAATGAAATTGGACATCAACAAATAAAATTTTAGTTGATAGTTCAAAGTGTTCATTACTGGGTTACATACATGTATATATGTATACAATTTTATTAGTAATTTGCAGTTAGAGTAGATGGCCCCATTTTAATTCTAATTGCTGTATAAATGTTCTCACAGCAGCTATCCATCGTCATCACGCTATGGGAAAAGAGCATAGCATTTACAAACAGTTCAAAAAGTTTTGGGAATCAAAAAGTCGTTTTATAAACAATGACCAAGAATGCAATTCCGAGATTATTTGCAATTGTAGTATATTAAGATTATGGCTTTAGAAAACTTTTAGAATATTGAATGTGGCTTTTACTGACATTAAACCGGCATAGTCCTTTAAATTTTTTAAGACTCTGTTAGAACAATTAAGACAAAATGCAATTAGCATTTTGTAAAGATTCTTTCGACGAAATATGGATTCCTTAAGTCTCTTAAACCCATAAATTTTAGTAACGCTCTATTAAAACGATTAAAATTTAATCAGTATCTGGCTTTTGATTAAATATAAGTCTATCAATATGCTACGGAGATCAAATAATAATTACAACAGTGGATTAAAAAGTTGAAAATATAAAACTGATCCGCCAGTCGGGTAAATTATAGTGTTTTGGTGATATTTTTCTAATTAATTACGTCAAAAAAAGTCACAGAATAACAATAACCAAGGAACGTCCCATTTGTGAAGGAAAACCTTTTGTTATATATCATATATAGATTCACACTTCGACAGTGACAGTGACTTAAACTTACAATTGATTTACCATCTGTTTTATTTGTTTAATCTATCCTCAAAGACTATATTTAGTTTTTAAAATTTTAAATGGTCGATTCGGGAAGCCACAATTCTAGTCAAATTAAGAGTTCATATTTGCTGTATATGAACATTTTGAAGACGTAAAACCAATCAACAATTTTAAGTGGTAAAGTCAGTTCCTTGACTTCCTTTTCGTAACGGAGACTCCGTTTTGGATTCAGTCAACAAAAAGCTAGTTTTGTTCCTAGCTTCTTTGCCCTCAGTGCATTTTTCTGTTTTCCGTTTTGGAAAGACTACCTGGCGATCGGTATGTTGCGTATTGGACTCCACCCGATTTGCCAGTTGAGTTGCAGTATATTTTCCTGCTAGTTTTTTTATATTATTCACTTTTTATTCCATAAAGGTCCCATGTTTACTGCAGTTATACGTCTCATACAGGTCTAGTTGACCTGTGGGCCATAACAAAATATGAGACGTATAAACGCAATTTACATTTATAGAAACATTTTAGGATAACGGTCCCAATTTCTTTCAACCGTCATTTCACAGTATGATAAAGCTATGCATACTTTTCTCACCCGTTCCTTGACATAAGGTATTCAATTATGAATCAAGTACTATACCTAGAAATTTTGCGTTAAAAAATATTACTTTAGTTGTTGGCCGTCAAACCTTAGTGACTTAAGGGATGGTATTATAGTTTTTGTTTTTGTTTATTAGTGCTAAACCACTACTCACACAAGTTTGGCTAGTAATTGCTCATATTTTTCTCAAAAATTTTTACTAAAATGTATATTGTCTTGCTATGCGTTGTATTGAATATAAAGAAGAGGTTATATAAACTGAACTATAATTTTCTTAGTTGTAATTGAAATTTTTTGGTTGTGGACGAAAGGATACCCAATAAGATAAGGATAATATTTAAGGTCTCTTTTTAATAATTTAAATAAACATCATATTTTAAATGTTAGTTGTGTTTTAGCATATGTTGAATAAATCTTGCAGTTTTTATATTTTTAATATTACCTTGCAAACCACTTAACAATACATCAATTCTTCAACCGCTAGGCAATAATGTTTACAGACACTTAGAACTGTTCAAATACAGATGACGATTTGCTCATGCTTTCTTACTGCTCTCTAACTGCTCAATCCATTTTAAAATATCATTTTGTTGACTTAATCATTAAATATGTGAACTCAAGATGAAAATGTATTTAAACATTCTCGGCTGTGATCCTATCATCTCGCACTGAATGTCTGCATCCCATATCTGAATTGCAACATGACATTGAATATATTCACTTTTTTTTTAAAGATTTTAACTGGAGTGCATGGCAAGCTTCATAGTCAATGTCAAAAGGTGGTTTAAGTTACTGCAAGAGGAGAGAAGAAGAATATTAGCAGCTATTTCGTTGATAGTGCTCAGATTTTACTATACGTATATTAACAATATTATCAAAATGAGATCTTAGACAAATCCTTAGATATGCTCGCATTTACTCATCACATTCAATGGCTATGGAATTGCTGATTTTGATCAGCAGTGCTATTGAGTGTTATGAGTGCTATTGTGAGATGGAATAAAGAGTTCATCCAAAAATAAAATGAATATAATTAAAAATAAATTTAAATATGAAAACCTGTGCTATATTATTTTTAGTATAACTCAAATATAACGCGTACTTGTCTTTAAATGTCATTAAATCTCAAATATTGGTTGACAATAACGGACGTTAATAGTTAGTTAATGTTGATAATTAACTCTTTGTTGTGCATAAGATGGGTACTACAATGTGATTTGTAAATAATTGAAAGCGAGCTACATCATATTATCTTCTGTAATTGTTGTGATTATTTAAAAGTTTGAAGTGTTCGAATATAAATGAAAAGACAACAACAAAAAAGTTTGTTAATTTATTGAAATTTGGCTGACCATACAACGCTATTTCTAGTATTGCCAAGTACTCATCATCAGTGGTTATGTTTTGTTTATTTTGTGCGTATTAATACTTTATCATACCATATAGCAAAAATATTTTTTTATAAAATAACTCTTTATATAGAATACTTTGCCTTCCCACAACAGCCCTTAGAAGTGTGCTATAATTTCTTGGAGTAGCTTAATAAGTTTTTAAGTTTTGAAACCTTTCTTTAATTTTTTTACCACCTTCAAAGATAACCCAACTTTTCACAGTCTAAAATATTTAAAATTGTATAAACAGGGAAAAATCATTAACAGGTTGAATAATAAGGACTAAATCGTGAAATCAAATGTCTTACCCTTATGTTCACTTGTTTTCTGTTTTGAGGCTTTTAAGGCATATGTACATAAGTCACGTGCCTTGAATATGACCTAGTAGTTTTCGAATTTTGAAGACTCTATTTTCATTGAAATGAAAAAAATATTCATGGCAAGTCCAGTTGCAGATATTTTGGCTTAATTCGTATTTCAATTGATTACTTAGGTCTATTACTTATTAAATTAGAAATAGTTATTTATTTTGGCAATAACTTTATATGTTTTCGAACTCTTTTGCTATATTATATGATTTTCTCAAATTGACGTGATTATGTTTTGATTATTTTTTGTTTATTAATACATTATTATAAAGCAAACAGCTTTTATAAAAATATTTTCTATTTAGAATATAGTACCATCCACAATCGGCCATGTGGCGATTGAACTCAATAATATTAACCGAATAACGAGAGAATTGACTATTTCTGAGGTACACTAATGCCCTTTTTTGGGGCTGATAAAGAATATATATATGTAAAGAACCTACCGTTAATAGTATTCAAATGTCTTCAAATTTTAGAAGTTCTGTTTCTATTAAATTTAGAAGAATTTTTATGGCCAACCTAGTTGCAACTGTATTGTGTTATATATATGTTTTAATTGAATATTTATTTATTTAATTAATTAAATTGGTTATTTATTTTGGTAATTATTTTAACTGTTATGAACCTATTTCCATCATTTTTGACTTATTTAAAATATACTTCTTTGAAATATAGTCTGATGCACTATAGAATAGAACTGTTGAAAATAATTATTATAGCTGTAGGTAAATTACAATTATGTTGAGTCTTAAGAAATTTGAAAAAAATTGCAAATCAAACCTAGGTGAGAGAGCTACTTTACCTTCGACGAACAACCTTATATATCGATAAATATTATCGAAATTGTATGTAATTAAACTTTTGGGTTTTTTTGAGTATTCCACTTGTTTCTGGAATTCCATTCTAATAAATGATTCTTTAGTATAAAGAACAAATATGGTTTAAGTGTATATAATGATATATATCCAAAAAAAAATTCTTTGATGTAAACATTGATGTATGTATATCCTCAAAAATATTTTCAAATCTATACTGAACACTATATCCTAAAAATTGTTAATCAAAATTATCGTATTCCAAAGTTTAGTCCATTAAACGTATTGAAATATGTTGTGTAATTTGATTTTAAATAAAAATCGGTTCAGATGTTATAGTGTTTAATTGCTGATTTTTTTTGAAATAGATTTGGTAATTTTAGTGAAAAATCTAATCTTTCTCAAAATATTCTTATAATGTGCATTCTGAAGAACTTTAAACTAAGCACATTCAAGCTAATTCAAGTGACTCTCTAATCCATTACTCGATATTTGGATGAAATTAAATGTGGGTGTAACAACTTGATTAATCAAGTATATTCTTAAAAAGTTATATTCTTAAAAAAATATCTATCTTTGCTTATAATTAACGTAATTAATGTTCTCACTTATAAGTAGTTTCAATAAATTTGGAAATCCAAATACTTAGCTCCTCATCTTTCTATCCAAGATTACTTGAATGTGATTTCAGTCGCAAATTTTAAACAGTCCGATGGCTGGGGTCTTTTTTAACTCTTTCCTACAAGATAGTTTTAGTAGGTTCGAAAGTCACATAGCCGATATCGATACTTTCTACATACAGGTGAAAAAAATTTTTTCATTGAGTGTATTTATTTTAACAAACAGTTTATCCATTTATAGCTGTAGGTCTATAAATTAAGTTAACTTTTAAATGTCGAGTTAAACTACTGCATAGGGGTATAAGAAATACATACGTAGAACAATTTAAATTAAATTTCTTTTAAAATGAATAATTTTAGACAACTAAAATTTTTTCACCTATGTCTAACTGTTCCAGGAAAAAATTTTTATTCATCGCTGACATAGAGGCGTTCTAGTATCTATCAAATATAAGTTTTTATATCGTTGTATTTGTATTTAACAATATCTGAATTTATGTTCTTTCCGTTATTTTCATTATATACAGAACTTACCAAATTACATGCGCTAACTCGGTTCATTAACTTTAAACACTTGAATGGGCGCCAGGAAAATGTCGTGTAGAATTAATATTCAAAAAATTAGTCAGGCTACGTAGACATACAATAACTGCTGGTCTTTTAAGACATGTTTCTTAAACCTTTTTTGTTAGTAATTTTTTCTTTGGATAATATCCATTTTTGTTTCTTTTTCATGTATCTGACGAAACACATATAGACATAATCCTTTCTCGTAGTATTAGTTATTTGTGCAATTTTTATATCACTCACACACATTTTGAGACTAATCGATGTAGCGATATATCTGTCTGTCTGTTTGAATGCAACCTGGTTTCGGAGATTTCAGATAGTGCTACGTACTTTTTATGTCCCACACACGTATATTGTAGCGTGAAAAAATACCATACAATTAAGTTTGTCAAGTTGGTTGTAACACAATGAGAAAGTTATTCAAATGCCAAAAACATATATAAATAATGCGACTACACAATAAGGCGATATCTTTTGAAATGCAGCCTTGTCGCTGAGTATCTGAGATAGAAGTTTTGTTTTGCACTGTTGGGAATTATTTTTTTTCAATCAAACTTGGAAGAAAAAAACTTCTAAAGATTCAAACGAACCGTACCATTTGCGTACCAGATTCATTCACGACTCATTGAGTCATACATGCCTACAAACTAAAAAGTCCCCACATTCTTAACTCAAAATCCTGAAGATCACGGCCAGTTAAGGTATTCAGAAAAGGTCAGAAAAGTACTTAGCATGCTTTTTACTCCGATTGCGTACTAAGTAACATATTTTGGTCGCTTCAACAATGTTTATTGTTCTAGAGATTATGCACTTGTAGAGCCTCCACTCTTCTGTACTTGTCAACATCTTTTTTACCATAGAAGAAGGCTGGCTTCCCCGATTAGTGTCTCTAGATTTTGTCTAGTATCTACAAATCTCATAAAATCTCTAATTATATGATCGGGGCTCTCAACTTTATCTGAACAAAACTGGCAGAGTGCTTTTTAGCTCTTTAAATATTTGAATTCATTATATCTATGTTATAAATTATATATATAATTATATAATATATATTATTAATACTCAATTGTCTTGCTAAATAAATAATATGCCGGTACAGATCTGGATACAGCTTTAACCATTTGATTGTAATGGTTCGGATTCCAATAAAAAAAATCTGTTTATTCCTGGAACATTATTCAACGAAATTTGGTTTAACGTGTTGTTAAATATGCTAGATAGACATAGACGATAGACAAATATGGATATTTGTGTCTTTCGCGATGTAACAAATATTTGCAAACTTCTAGTCATATAAATGACTATTCCTTGTTTTCGATAGACGCAGCTATGTAAAAACAGTCTGTATAAGAGACTAGGGATTAAACAGTCTGCAATCGGTATTTTCAGGGACCATTAATCCCTGACTTATCCATGTGGAACAACACAGAAAAAAATAGGCATATGTATATAACTTTGTATGAAAGGTGTTTAAGCTTCGGTGAAGCTAAAACCAATTTTTTTACTTTTTACCCATATTTTTTTAACCAGTATTTGGTTCACTAAAATGATTTTCAGATCAAAATTATAAAAAAAAACCTATGTTTTTTTTTATGATGTTCAATTACCCAAACATAATATGCTAAAATAATTTTTTACTTAATAATCTGTAAAATTAAGTGAGATGAAATTTATTTATTGGCTTAAGCCCAAATGTGTATAAAATATTTATAAATATGGGCCACTACCTTTTTAAGAATTATATTTATAGCAACTGTGATAAATTAAGAATATTAAAAAAATAATTCCGTATTTACATTTTTTTTTTATATAATGAATAAATAACACTGAATCAGTAAATTAATTTAGTAAAAACAATAAAATTGTATACCTAATTACATATAACTATACTATAAAATCACGAATATCAAATCAGATCACCTGAACAATGTCCTTATCCAATAGATATTATTTATTGAAGATTACTATGAAATGTGGAATGTACTTATTTGATAGTCGGATAGTATGCCCAATCCAATTTCATTTTTACATTTTTATTTCATATAGACCAGCTTTCTGATTTGCGTTATAATTAATACAATACAATAAGAAGATACAGACTCATAGAAGAATATCATAATACTCCTTACGGTGGATACTTAGGTGTAAGGAAAACATTCACAAAATTAAAACAACGGTATACGTGGAGCAAAATGAAACAAATGGTTCATAAATATACCAGCACAATTTACTGAAAAATGGGTCCTTTACTTGGCCCAAGTTCTAAGCCTAGGTATATACTTAAAAACTTTACTTACCCCATTATAATTTTTTTAATGCAATCCTTTTGTATTATACTCTGAGGCAATGAAATCTCTTGGTGACGACTATTAAAATCAATACGAAAATAGATTTGTTACTTAAAATATATATACTCTTGCTGAAACATCCAGCTTCTGTTAATATAAAAATTATTTATACAATCTAGTCTTATAGGATTCATCAAAGTTAGATAAAATCATTACAGTGATTTTCAAACCTGATATAAAATAGTAATTCTCAACTCTGATAAACTAGTTATTGATCAGAGATAACAATGTCATTTTTATATTATCGAAAAAGTCTAGGTAGGCATTTATGGACTTTACTACCACATGAAGAACGCATTACATTCCTCATATACAAAATTAAAGCAAAACCGCCTACTTGTATACAATGCAATGATCCATGAAAATACTGATTTACAAAACAGAGAAGAATATTATCGATAGCTCAAAGGGATTTGGAAATTTATCTTGACGAAAACAAAATGCTATTAGACAACTTTAAAAGAATTTTGAGAAAGATCTCAAATATATATTAGGTGCTCACAAAAGTGCTTTGTTTAAAAATTGGACTTTATCTGTTAAATTTTAATAAAAATTTAAATTAAATTTATTGTATTAAAAAAATAAAAAGAAGAAGAAAAGAAGTATATAAAAAAAATATGGCATTAAGTAATACTAACATTTTATCTATATCAAATTTACTAAAACTCTGTGATATCATACGCAACAATAAAAAGAAAGTAGCTGACTTCCAGCGTAGTAATACCAACTAAGTTAATAAAGGCCATTCTGGGCAACCAAATCCCTCTTTTTATTACTTTATGTTTAAATGAATTTCACAGTCACTCTTCAGGTTTAATTGTATCGTTCTCCAAAGTTTACTTTCTGACATAATATTTGTTTTTTTTTTGTTACTCAAGACCTTTTAATACCAATATCTTTGTGGATAGACAGTTATGCATGCAAATGAACTCAGAGTTCAATTCAGGAACTTGAGTTAAAAAACATATAAATATTGAGTAAAACAAGCTAGAGGATGAGATAGTCAAAAAAGGCTTCTTAAGGAATATAAGTGGACCGATACATCAATACGTACTTTTTCGTTTAAATTGTTTTATAAAATAGAAAAATGTACCATATCGGCGTTAAATAACTTATGAATCAATTATAAGATCCTAGTGACTATAAGCTCACTAGGATCCTACGATTTGTATCACACCATAAAATTATGAAATATTTTGATTTCTACCAAATTTCCAGTTCATATGCTTGTCATAGTGCTAACGAGTATATTTTAACAAGAGAACTGTTTAATAGCTGACGCTATGATTATTATATTGAATCCATTAATCAGTTTCTATGTCTTTGTCCGAAATTACAGATGAAGTAAATTTATTGTATACGAACATGTTCTCCCACCTGCCTAATAGACCGGTCTTTCACAACTTCGAACTTATAATTGTCAACAATGACGTGGGTTCCAAGACACTCAAGAAATTTGTTTGTTGACAGAAAGTATTTTGTTTTCTCGTCATTAACCACAAGACCCATTTGAAATATTTATACTTTTATTAAAATTTGGTCTCGTCACCTAATCCTATCTATGGAAATATTATTTAGATACGGCTATGCCAGTTATATTCAGATTAACAGCATATTTTCAGGAAGCTTGCAATACAATTTGGGAAACTAATATTATATGTATTATTATGTGAAACTTACTTACGAAGTACAGTACATACATACATTGATAATATGTATTTATAGACATTATTAATAGAACTACTGGAGTGAATCAAATTGTTGCGGTATTAACAAGTCCTTTTAATACAATAGCTCTTCAATGAACACAATATCAGAAATAGCTCAAGTTCGAACCCATCAAATACTAATTGGTCCTTGACCAATAAACACCTATGACCAAAAAATTAAACATCCTTTTTAAACAGAACTAATGCAGCTGTAGGGATAAATATAATATGTCTAAAACACCACTAAACACTTTAAGGGAAAAGCCCAAGTCTGACAAAATAAGGACTATGGAAGACTTCAAACTAATAAGTCTGGTGGATTTCCCAGAAACAGATACTCCAAAAATAATCTTCTTTGTCAACCGCACAGTAGAACCTCATGGGCAGGAGGAGACACTTACCTGCTACTAAAACCAACCAACCATTGTCATTATGAGAGCCTACTTTATTTTAGGGTTCTTATCAAGGATTCTTGCCTCTAAATAAGAAAATTTGTTCTTTTAACTGTACATTTTATTATAAAACATGATATTAGTATTTAGTAATAAATTTTTTACCACCCAGTATATGATATTGTACTCGTATATGTAATTGGAACTGTTCTTTTTCAATGCCAACGAAACGTAGTGGAATTTTTTTTGAAATTCAATATTCTGTTCGTCTAATATACAGTGATTGTAATTGGTAAATTTCATCTTTCATGTGCTGTATATATGTATATCTCCATTAAATATGTATGTACCTTTGTGTTTAACAACGAATGTTCGTACGTAGCATATTTTCGGTCTCATATTTCAATGGAATTATCGCGCAAAGGATGATTTTGATAACGAACAAAAAGTCTGATGCTGAGTATTACCTAAGTTACTCCTTTGTATGTACCATGAAGGATGCTTGAGGTGATAATTTTTTTCGAGTATTGAGGTCTCTTGTATTTACTTTTAATTTAATTTGTATTTTGGCAATAAAAATAAAATTAGATTTGACTAATAACCAAATGGATAAAAATATATTTTTTAAAAGTTGAAGGCTTAGAAGGATATAAATCTGTTGAATGGAAAAAATGGCATATATTGAATTAATATATATTGAATTAACATACTTAGCCAAAGATTATCTTGTAATAAACTCATTGCATCCTAATTGACATCCAATTTCCATGTATGACAAATTTTGTTATGAGTAAATCCAATTTCTGGTTTTTTCACTGACAATTCAATTGTATCTGATATTTCACTAAAACTTTCTTAGCATTTTGGTTCTTACCCATTATTACCTGTGCAAGTATTATATTTTGAACCACAACGTTCATCAAATATTCTAGAGTTTTCTAGTTTTCTTTTTGTTTCATTCAAAATCCATTAATTTTTACATGCTATAGTAACCTTTGTACAGGAATAGGATTTTATGATGAGCATATAATCGGTATGAATCGCTTTTCAGTAACATAAAGTAATGATGAGTATAAAATTAGCACAGATATTTTGTTAACAGTGGTATTTTGATAATTGTGGTAGGTGATTACGTACCATAGGGGTCTAATACCGCTGCATTCTTAACATACGTATCAGTATGATGCAACGAAAAACACCCCAAAAAATTCCACCGGTGCAAATTGAAAGTATGCGTTTGAATATAATTTCTTTCTTGAAAAGGAATAAGGCCCATCTAACATCTCTGTGGGCCTTTGGGGAAGAACACCTGATTGAAGTCTGAAACTCTACATCGAATGTAAGTAATGAATACAATCAATCTACAGTCCATCCTGATTAGAGTATAAAACTCTACATTGAATATAAGTAATAAATACAGTCAATCTACGCGCATAACTTTGGGTTTTAGCCAATGTGGGTTTTTAGCAATGGTTTCATTAAAGAGAACAATAGTCATTGGTAAGAACAGCCAAAGCTGTATGTTTTCATCCCCACTTTCTACCATTTATATTCCTAACAGTATCGAATGGTGCCAACTGGAATTTAGTCACCTCTTATAACAGATATGCCTCAGGAAAATTTTAACTTCTTTCCCACGAGAGTGTAATATGGATATGGATGCATTATATTTTCAAACATTGGAAGTCATTATGAACATATAATCAGTATGGATATAGACGAATCACGTTTCTATTTTATACGTCTTAATAAAAGTGTAGCAAAAAATTTAAATGGTAGTGTCATATCAGAAGAGAAGGTCGTTTCAAATGGCTAAATCCCTGACAGCATAAAATTGACACTTAGTCAGTAGAATAGATATCGCCTTTTTTACTCGTCTTTATATACTTTGAACACTTTTAGATTAAGACACTTTAGCATGTATTGGTATATCTGTAGATATGGTTTAAAAAATAAAGGCCTTTTACACAAAAACTAGTTCCGTTCGATAAATAGGTAATAACAGCGTTCTTTAACAATAAAATGAGAAAGTCGGTCAATCTGTGGACTGTTATCTCTATTTGTATTTGTAAGTTATTCTTAAAATGAATATAAAGAAGAAGCATAAGAATAAGATGAAACGCAATTCAGTGATGTTTATAAAATTACGTAAAGGAAAGAAAGCTTTTGGGGCTTAACAACACCTTCTCTCTTCTAAATAGATTGAAGACTTATAGTTATATATATATATATTTGTAAGCTTTTTTTCAATTTTTTAAAAGCCAGTCATAAGAAAAAAAACTATTTTGTTAACTTACACTATGTTTTTTATTAGAGGAGTTTTTAGAACAGTACTGAATTGCAACAACAAAATTTATTTTTCACTCACATATGAAAAACAGAAACATTTAAAAAAATGAACCCATAACATAACCATTCAAAAATTGTTATTATTTGTATTTAACTCAATTTTTGACTGACATGTAATCTATATATATATATCACATATATATCTAATTATTCTTAAATAATTTTTGAGTACCAAGAGTTGAACTCGTACCCTGCCAAATATGAAGCTCACAGCCAGCGTTCATTAGTCAACTGACCTAAAGCCGTTCTTGATGCGTTTTGAAAGTTCATTAACAAATTCACTTGCTCTGTTATATTAGAACGAAAGCATAAGCCCGCCTTCTCGCACTCTCCGAAATAAATGCTACAGGTAGATAAAGACAGATAATTTTCACATAAATGCATTGTCGATCAAGTATATATATAAAATTCTAGATATCTAAGGTTCTAGATACCTAAGGTTCTAGTTCTTAATCAAATGCATTTTTGAGAATATAAAACAATGAATTATATGGTCAGTCGATTTTCACTCTTAATTTGACATCTAATGAATTCTCCATGTTCTCACACAAGAAGGACAAACTGTATAGGCAGTGATTGTTGTTAGCAGAAGAAGAAATCGTCTATGGGTTCAGAAACCATATTTCAAGGTGGAATGGGTGTCTAAGGTGGAATGAAAAAAAAGTTATGACAAATTATTTGAACGCATGCAAAAGTGTACAGATCACAAAGAAAAACATTTTGAAAAGGAATAAAGCCATTATAGGTGACAAATTACTATTTCACAAATAAATGGTGACCATCGTACGTATGACTCTAATGATGTGTTGTTCTTCTCTGTATTAAAAAAATAAAACGCTGGCTTTAAACATTTTTTAAATTCCTTTAGCACTAACATAATCCGCAACCACATACCTTCAATATGCGTATGTCCCTAAAATTACTTCATGTAACTTTTTTTATTATGAAAAACAACAAACCTAAATGAGAAGAAAACAAAAGAAACCCACATCTAACAAGTCAACAACTTAACGCAATTCCATAAATTAAGACTGACTCTGTCTGACGCAGCGAAAATTAAACTCAGCAACTTAACGATAATCAAAACAAGAAACCTGCCACAAAAATTTGTGAGCAACATATATTAAGTAAAATAAAATAAAAAAAAATATATGCATATATAAAAAAAAAACTACCAGAAGAATAAAAACATTTATCTAAACTTAAATGCACAACCCATAATACACTGTGTTGAACAACGATCCTTATCTCTCCACTCGTCAGCGAAGGCGACAGGAACACTATGGAATGTCGCACCGATCAATTTGTGCAGACTCAACAGCGTCGTATCCAAAGCGCACTATACGCTCAAGGCAAAATGTTATGCATTGACTTTTATGTCCAGATAATGATTTACATATACTCTTATTAGATTTGAACACTTATTTAAACTAAAGTTTAAAATAATCTACAATATACCATAATGTAGCAAGGAAAGAGTCATCTGTGATATTAATAAAGTATCATTACTTTAGTTAGAGGTAGTCATGAACATATCACTTAATGGGTGATATATAAAGTATCGGCAGATTTTTTTCAATTTTTTTGAACAAAAATCTTCGTTGTTGGAAACCAATTTTAATCAAGCGTTTATTGGCCATTATTATTACCGACCTATTGCGTTTCTCGTATAATTTGAACACTCCATCGGCTTAGGTCTCCTATAGTGCATCGACAAAAACTTTAACCTCTTCGATAGAACAAATTTTTACCATTAACAGAGTTTTGTAGAAACAAACCGTCAATCCAGTGAACAATCCAGTTTGGAGACCAAGCTGCGAATCTTCAACACAAATGTGAAATCTATCTTGTACTATGGTTGTGAAACATGGAAACATGGCCAGATCGAACATCAAATTAACGCCTGCTGAACCAAACCACTAAAGTGCAGCACAAAATGAGATAGAAATGGAAGTGGAAGTGGATAAACCATACGCTTAGACAACCGAGAGAGGCAAGTGTTGGCATGGAATTCATAAGGTAACAGAAAACCTGATCCATCTGCGAAAACGTAGAGAAAAATGGTAGAAAATGAGCTCGCTGAAGCACGATATACATGGAACGACATCTGCAAAGAAGGACCAAAAAGAATCAGATTTAGAAAAATAATTGAGGCCCTACACGCCATTGTGTGTCAGATTGGCATACAAATACATGGTCCATATTATTAACATTATTATTCATATAAATTCTTCAAAAAATTAATCTTGTGTAATTTAAAACTCTTTTCATAAATTTATACAGATTATAAGTATTGCTACCATTTAAGAAGACTAACTTCTTCTTCGGATAGAAGTGCTTTATCAAAATCAATACGTCTATATTCTCTGAAAATCGGACATCAATAATACCAATAATATGATATATATTTTCTATTTCATGACAATTACACAAAGAACAATCAGAACAAACGTTCAGATTTTTTAAATTCTCTGTTGTTGAGTTTCAAAAGACCGCCTCTACATTTAAAAAGTAGACTCCATATCTGTTAAGTGCTTTCGGAATAAAGACTATGCATATCATATAGCAGCTGGGCACATGTCATAAGATCCCGACCTAGCATTCGCAACAAAGGATTCGTGTTCACTCCGTTTGTATATAGTTATAATATTATTGTGTAACAATATAAGATCCATACTCCAAAAAATGGTTACTGAAAGAGCCAGTTCTAAACACATATTTTCTCAATCTTTGGCGCAATATATTCCTTTGTCAATTGTAAGTTCAGATAGTATTCGAGAAAGCCTTGTGAAGGAGAGATCAAAATATTTACGATGTACTGTATAAATGTCGATTGCTCATATATCGATGTATGGTTTTTTATGTAAAATCAAAAAATAAAATTTAAATTTCTTTTTGATACTTCAACTGCAGTTTATCCATATAATTAGCAGACAAATATTTATAAAGACATCTTAGCAGCTTTATTCAATTTTAAGTCCTTCAATATACCTTCAGTCATATAAATATATCCTATATAAATCGAAAGTTAATATATTCGTTTATAAGTATATATAAATATATTCTTATTTTTAAACGCATAATTATTTATTCTTGAATAAAAATTTCATTTTTATTCATCCCAAAAGAATTGAATATTATTTCCCACAAATCAAATACTTCATTTTTTACGAATATCTACATAAGATATTAAGCGCCACAATTCCCCTTCCTTAAGTAAGTGCCTTGCATTCTAATTTAATACAATTTTAAGTCATTATTCGGTCATCTATTATGTTTTGTCATTTTAGCTATGTTTCATTGTCTCTAGCTCAGATTATTTATGTGATATTGATTAATTTAAAAATGCAGCACTCATAATAGTGCTACTGCACTTCAATACGCAATAAAAATGCTTAAGCATAGCATCTTAATGATCGAAATAGCACTTACTTTTATTAAAGAAGCTATGTATAAATATGTGCAGAGCAATATGTAGAAAGTGTCCATTAGGTTTATTTTAATATAATTTTTTCAACGACTCTACTTCGTTTGGTTTTGGCATTTTGGAAAATCACTCCTTAAGAAGATTATTCAGATACTATTAAAGAGTAATATTAAAGAGTATATAAGAATTTAGCTAAAGCAGTTTTTGGTGTATACTCATTTATTATAGTTCTTAAAAGCGTTGTGATATAAGATATGTATGTACAACTATATTAATATAAAATGTGTAGAACTGTGTTTTTATAATGTACTGATACAAAAACCTGCTGAGGAAACAAGGAAATGCGTCATGTAGACTCAATCCTGAATTACTTTTTCATATAATATATACCCAATTGACGGAATATTAGTGAATAATTAAAATAAATTAAACTAAAAGCATTTAATTTTACTCTTCTGTTGCAATGATGTTACATTTCCAGGCCAAGCTCTTTCATCCTGGGACAAAATATATGATCTCACCCGTGCGAATCGTGTTGTAATATTAGCCTGACTTTTTCGGTATTACGTTCCTAGATTATAGATCCTAACAAAGAATAATATATAGGCATGCAAGAAATAATGCCTCTACAACCAAAATATTATTAATTATTAATTAATACAATTAAAAATAAAAAATATAAATAATTTATAATTATTTAATTTATTTATTAGTCAACAGCACGGTTGCCACTTGAAAATTTTTTTCTGTACCAAAATTGGTTTAAAAAGGTACCATTTCTGTAAAAAAAGGTCCAAAATTTTTCTATTGTCTTTTTATAAGAAAATACAATTTTTATAAAATGTACAAAAAGTATAAAACAATACAATATCCACAATAAAGTTGGGTCGCCGAAAATGTACCATTTTTTGAACATGAGTACCAGAGTACCAAACGGAAAAAAAAGTACCAATTTTGGTACTAAAGTACCATAAGTGGCAACCGTGGTCAACAGCTACAGCTGGCTTATAATTTTGTTTTGTCAAAGAACTTTCACAAGTAAATTAACAAAAACTCCAGAAAAATGTACGAACATAAAAATCAAGTACGGCTTTGGGTAAGTTGGGTAATAAACGCTAACTCTGAGCTTCAAATTTGGCAGGGCACGAGTTCAATTCCTGGTATTTGCAGTCTCAAAAATTATTTACGTATAATTAAATACAAGAATTATTTCCCAGGTCACTGATGATAGATATTTGGCAATACTCGGAACAGCTGTATGGTAAACGAAAAATTAAATTATTTAAAATAATATAAAAAGAATTTTTGTTGTTGTAGTTCACTATTTTTCGAAAAACCTCTTTATAGAAGCTCTTTATAACCGTTTCTATTAAATAGAATAGTCATTTCCGTCTCAAAAATGACGTTAAATTACAACTTATAACTTCTTTCCGCAATCACATATTAGACCAATCCACAACCATGAAATAGTGTAAATAAATATAATACAAATTAACATTCTGGATATATGATAGTTTCAAATTATTTTTTAAGAGCATAAAAAGTAAAATATTATAATAAGTTGGAGACACTCAATTCATCGTTGATGCATACGAGCCGATGCCATTCGTTTTGGAGGTGTACAGACTACATTCATTCATGTCATAAAAATTATGTAAAGTACTTAATAACATAAGTTCCAGCTGTCAACCAATTAATTTGAAATTAATTTCTTCATTGTTGGCCGTAATCGTTGTCAAAGTAACAAAAAAAAACACATTTTATTTATTTTTGAATTCTTTATTTTTGAAATTCCCATAGGTAATCATAAGTTGGATTTTAATGTCGCAAACCCACCTGCTGGGTCTTTTATATTACCATAAAAAGAAGTTAGTGATTTATGTCAAGCTTGTCTCCATATTGACCAAACGCAACACAAAATCTGATAAACACTGGAATAAAGTAATAAAAATATAAAAATCTAAAAAATAAAGAAATAAATTTCACCATTTAAATTGATTAAATATCTGTATTTCTTGATAATTAGTGGACAACTCAAGTAGAAATTATACGTACGAACATTTATTTAAGACAAGTAACTAAAAATAATTTATTTGTGTTATATTCTATTATATTATATTGTAAATGAATTTAAAAAATAGAAAGTAAGAAGAGACTAGTATAATTACAATCCTTAAAGTATTGCCGATAAAGTTCAGCGGTAGAAACAGTCGGGAACACGAGAGGGATTATTTTTAGTCCATGCAAACCCGACATATCACTATTGTGACGACGTAGTGAGGATACGTTAGGCATTTTTAAACCTCCTCTTCTCACAAAAAAAAGAAAAAAGTATATATTTAATCGCCCGTATTATATAAATACTATATAATTCTTTCTTCAGAGTCATTACCTTTTTGTCTAACATGAAAATCAATAACCTAAAACCACTTCTTTAAGAATATTTTCACGATGCACGTTATTATATATCCACCATTATCTTAAAGGAACTCTCGGTCATAGCCGTACTCTGCTCCAAAGCGGAGTCCGTTAAGAGCAAAGCTCAACAATTTAATCTTTTCATTTTAATCATTGAAAATCGTTTTTAGATCTATTTTGTATAAAAAACAAATCTCTACATAGATTATATCAAAGTAGTAAATTTGTTGAACCACGATAATCTAGCAAAAGCACATAAGCTCTAATAGAATGCTCCCATTAAATTCATTAAAGCAATTAATTAGATTTAGGTAGCTAATAAAATTTGATTAACCATGCAAAGAATCTTCGTGCTTTTAAACTTAGTTAATAGTATGTTTCCACTGCTTACTTAGTAAGTTTAACTTACTAAGCAGTTAAATAAATTGACTATATTTTATGACTATATATATTTATATCTGCGATTATGTATTGAATAAACCTTTCAATTTACCAACTTAAGCTTCGGATTTGAGATGAAGAAGGGATACCTATTTAAAATCTTTCATTGCATATGCAAGACGCTTGTCAAATGAATTAAATTTTACAAAGTAGTCCTGTTGAGCAGTTTTTTTTTGACTTCTGACAATCCATAAACCAATTGGTATAATTCAACTTTCATAGCAGGGCAGCAATAATGTTTTATCAGCTTAAATCACACCTTTTCTATTCTTTTCTAATTAAATATTTCTTATGCTTACAAAAAATAGTCTGGTCATGCGTCAATAGTCTGGTTACGTCTTGATATTGCGCACTATATCCAGATGTGTTCTTCTAGTAACTCCCACGATTTCGCTACAAGCCCTAACTGTAACTATGCCCCATTATGTCACCCATCTGTTTTCATAGCTCAATGCACACACCAATTTAAATCCAATTGATATTCCGTCTTAACCTATTGATGTAGCTAGAGTCTATTCGCTGACGCAGGTTAGCTTTAGTCGTAATCCACTATTGTTCCCAAATAATCTCATTCGCTTTCACGCTATTTTTACCCAATCATATCCGAGGCCGTGTATTCGTTTGGATTATTTTTTTCCTGTTATCTGCTACACATATCTCAACGGGCTATAGAAATAACACTTAACAATACTACTTTTGCATTCAAGGGTGAATGCGACAAATATCCAAATAAGAGTTAAGAATTATGTATATAGATTCGCTATATGAGCAATTTGTTACAATATTTTTTTCAATTAGAAATTACAATACATAATTTATAAAACAATATATTTTTAAATGTTATTCATTCATCTAAATATGGTTTGTAGTTTACAATTTGATGGGCTATAGTATTTAAAATCTCATATGCTGGCATATCTTGACCCTCATGGATAACCGCTGTTATACGCGCACATTCCTTTATATAGTTCTCAAGTTCTCTCAAATTAACTGGTTTCCGAGGGTCTCTTACTTGCACGGCTTGTATACATTTACCTGCCATGTATGCCAGTTGTGAACGAGCAGAACTGAATACTTCATCTAAGTCATATAACTCTAAAGGTGGAGCGGAGGGTTCACTAAATACTGTCGGAAAAGTCTGTAATATCGTAAAATAAAAGAAAAAGTAATAAATATATTTATAATAAATAATATAAGGCGTGACCTTTTGTAAACTTAACGCAAAAAGACAATCGCTTATTTTAAGAACAGCATACGAAACAACAACACCGCTGGCGTATTTAACCTAACTTTTTTGAAACCCCTTATCCGATAAGCAGGTCATAATATATGGTTACCAAAATGCATCCATTTCGAATTATTTTTGGAAATATATGCAAATTCCTAGTCAGTTGTAAGAAAACTGTTTACAAATGATAAGTTTGGGTATAGTTTTTTTTTGGACTTATGTTTTTTTTTTGGACTTATGTTAATTTTTAACATTTTCAATGAAATACAAGAACAAATAATAAAGTTTTGCAAATATTTATGTTTTTGATGGTTACCACCCAAAGTATCAGTTTTTCATGTTGATATTTTTTTTAAAAATGCTTATAAAAGATAACGCCTCTAAAAGATTTATTATGTACCCTCTTCTGTATATTTATGAAGGGGTACATTTCTTACCGTAAGTTGTAGTGGTGGCAGTGGTATCTCAAATTGTGGTTTGATTATCTTTAGTGACTCATATTTAACATTAAGCAATGTATATGCATCTATAACATTATTTAATAGGTGATTACTCAGAGTGCAAAGTGTCATATCAAACATTTGCTTAAAATCTGTTGGTATATCCGATCCAATTGAGTCGATTAAACAAGCTTTAGGTATATCGGCTACAAAAGCAATATCCATAAAGGACTTATGGTCATTGATCTAAAATAACGAAAAAGAATATACGATTTTATATACATACCTATATACATATACATGAATCTTTATCAATTTATTTTGAAATTTTGAAAACTGACCTCAACATCATTAAAATCCAAGTGGGTAAAAGTGATTTCATTTCCAATTAGTAATAACAAAAAGTAGTCCAAAATTGTTTCATTGGTCTTATTTCTATGAAAATATTTGTCATGCCACATATAACCAGAACCAATTGCAAGTATTTTTCCATCACTTTCTGCGTTTAGGTAGTAGCAAGCAAGGGGACGATTAAAAGGATAAACAACAGGTCCAGTTGTCAAAAGTACATTTGCTGGTTCAGAAACATTTAACGTTGCACCGTATGGATATTGAAATTGTATTTGATATTTTTGTTCACTAAAGTCATAATCAACTTTATCAACTCTTCCTTCTTGCTTTATTAAATATCTCCACATAGAGTCGCATACCACACCTCCACCAATAACACATTCTTTAGGATGAGTGTTCTTGTAATAATGCGGACGTAAAACAGTATCTGCAATATGAGACAATACATTATGAAATATATTTAATTATTAATTTATAGAATTTTGAATTTTACCAAACTCATTACTAATCCCTATTTGAAAAGATTATAGTCTAACCAACAAGTCTAATATTTATTATATGGGTTTAAAGTGGATTGTTAAATCAGAATTGCAACTCACCATTTTACCATACAACCAATGCTCTACTACCACTTCATGAATATTAGACATGAGTTCTAACAGGTTTTAGGTCATATCTAAGTCAATGTCATCTTATAATTCTATTTTAAAATATTGTTTGTTTACAGAGCTTTAATTCTAATATATGTACACTGATTTGAGGTTTATCGCATTCGAACAAATAATTATATATATATTTAAGTATCTGAAATAGCTATATAGACTTCTCTCATAATAACCTCTGATAAAAACATCATCATGAGCTTTCATTAATTAACAACGAACAGCAAAATGTATGCAGTAAGCTCAGCTATGTGGTTTAGTGCAAGCGTGTTATGAAAAATTGATCGTACTGTTTTGTATCGCTAACCGTTAGAATGTGAATATAAGAATTTTATTTTTTTGCATCAATGAAGTAGAAAGAAATGGACCTTTTTTTTACTAAAACTCTAGGTCTGAGTTTTAATGAAATAAACTAAGGAACGCGTTGTTGGAATGAAAACTGATTTTTTTAGAGAGCCAAACACGCAGAGATGCATTTTCAACTCTAATAGTTTCATGGCAGAAACTTCTTGGACATGCAAGATCAAATTATATGCTAACAAATATAGTTAATTTTTCTTCATTTAATTTTTGGTTGTTTGATATTAAATGTGCCAACACATTAAACATTTTATCTATCAAAACAACAGTTCGAAGACTTAAGTTCGTTCAAATAATGGTCATGATTCTGATTTCCCGGGTAGGCACATTTGACAATAGATTTTAGAGTAATAAAGATAATTGTTTAACTACGCTGTATATTCATATATATATGTACCTTAGTTTTGAAGATAAATTCGATAAAATTGCATATATTATTTTTTATATTTTTTTTTATCGTTTTCTTACCACTATTTATATAAATGCCATATTGCTCCAGAAAAAAATTAACATTAGTATTAAATTGAGTTTCACCTCCTTCGCCTAATAATACAAGTAGCTTTCCACCATTATTAATAAATTCCTGAAAATAAGAAAATTAATATATACCACAAAAATTGGTTTCAGACAAATTGGTTTAACTTTGAATAAATGCATTAACATTTGATTTTTTTTTTTAATTTAATTTATTAAAATCAATCATTTTTATAAAACAACGGTTTTTTTTTAAATTTATGCATAGAATTTTGCATAAAAGTAAGACACCTAAACCGTTGAGTAAATGTCATTTACATAAATGTCATTGAAAAACTCTAAGTAATCTTTATAATCAAAGGCTATGATATAAGAAAAAAGTGCTGAATCGACTAACAGAGTTAGAACAATTATTCTGTATGTAATATATACCTGCATGTAATGAGTAGATCAATTAGATTCTGAATTAGATCGATGAACATATTAATTGGATCTATAGGTTTTAAGTTACTGGAACATATTTAGATATTTTTAAAATCTTTATGATTTAAAATATAACTATAGTTTTTTTTATGTCTAAAGTCTTAAATTTCATAGATACAATAGATAAAGTATTCTTTTTCAAAAGTGCTAGAATAAGCACAGCGTTTATAACAAACATACATATATAAATTATCTCACATAGGTCCTACTTTGATGATGATAATGGTATATTTTTTTTCTCCTAACTGGAGCAGAGAGCCATAGACAAATTAATGAAATTGATTTATGTATTTCATTTAATATTTGGTATTATTTCACATAGTCTTGCTAATAGCATTGAATTGATTCAAATATAAATTTTGAAGGTTTGTTATAAAGTATAATGATACTGACATTAAAGTTATATTAGTGTCTTCATGGTATATTCAAAGTCAACCTGGACTGGAAGTTAGTCAAACTGTATCTTTAATATTCATCTATACACGAACATACCTTTAGAACTTGAAACTCCTCCTCCGTGAATCGATCTTGTGGTCCTGCTAAGACAAACAAATCTACACGAGTTAATTTTTCCTTTTTTAACTCGCCATCAATTCTAAAAGTATTCAAGTTATTACAAAAATTAAATTATTAAAAATACACATTATACGCACTGCTCAACTTGATAATGGGTTTTTAACTTTCGGTGAAGCATTTTGTAATTGTCGGATAATTCAAAACTTTCGTTTTTCGAAATATCGAAAGCAATTACGCCTTTTGTGTGAGTCGACATATTTCTTTTCGTTTATTATTACTTTTAATTTACTTTTGACTTTAAATAAAAACTCTAAATAAACAATTTCAAATAATACTTTACTCCTTACTAAAATTTAACATTAAAAAGTAATAGCATGCAATGCCCTTGTAACCATAGCAACCCATTTTCCGGCAAAACAAAAGCTAATAAAGAAGAACAAATTTCTACAAACTATAATCAATATTCTCTTTATATACATATGTATTAATAAAAGCATTCAAAATATTTTCAAATTTTTTAATTGGAAAACATTTTAATAATTTATATCGACCAAGCAAAAACTCAAATGTTTATTCGGTTTTTACGGATATAAAAACTGTTTTTAAAACGGATTTTTAGGCGCATTTCCAATTTCCTGGGCACGGCACTTTGACAACGGCTTTTGAAAAAGTCAGCGATTTCGAGCAACTTTTTACACTATGTTATATGGCAATATAACACTTCATGATATATCCAAGTTTGAAAGTGTAAACTTTTTACATTAATCACACTAGCAAAAGAAACTGCTGGCGCCATCTAGCGTCAACTAGTGTGTTCATTTTTTACAATGTTTACTCAAGTGATGATCAAATGCGACATTTGAACAATTAATTTAAAAAAAAGATTCGTTTTAACTTAAATATTTCATCTGATATTTATATATAAGCTGCCACATTTGTTTACACTTCAGAAATTAAATAAGTAAATATTGAAACAAAAGAAAAAGCAAAAAGCAATTGCTGATATAACAAAAGTTAATAATAAATTAATAATAAAAATAAATTAGAAAAATTTTTAAAAATATTAATATATAAAAATATAATATAAAAAGAAAGTGTTATAGACTTAAACACTACTAAATGCTTCAACGTGGTATTCTTATTTTTTAAAATAGTAAAATATTATTATAAGTTTATTCTATTTTGGCGTGATTAACTTTATTATGCTAATTATTTTGCTAATTACTACACATTTATCAAATCAATTGTGCAAATGTATTAGTTGCATTAGTGTAATCGTATTTTATAATGAATGAATTAAAGTTTTGTGATTGTAAAATAATAAAATAAAGATATCATATCATGAAATGAAGTTAATCCATAATGAAGCGCTCAAAGTACAAATAAAATAATTTAGTAATAAAATTTAATAATAATAGATGTTAATCAATTGTTGATGAAATCTGCAATAAGCATGGATTCTCCAATTTATTCCCGACGAAGTTAACATAAAAGTGGACAGTTATAAGATACTTACAACGTATTTGAACTGTTTTTCATGAAGAGTAATTTTGAAGTCAGAGCCCCTAATTGCTAACCGAAACGGGCTTTGAGTTTTGTTAAATGTAGAAAATGTGTCCAGTACAATTAAAAATTAATTAATAAAAAAGGGAAAATGAATTAATAAAAAAAGCGGATCAGAGAAATTAAGAATATATTTTGAAATAGTTTCTTAATCTATCGGAACTTAATTTATATTTTCAATTTTATTCTAAAAAATAAAAAATAATTAATTTTATTTAGAAACTGTTCACACAAAAAATTAGTAAGCATATTATGATATCGATCATTTTTAATGTACAGATATTTATGCTATATTGATTCAAAAGCCATCGGAAAGATTATGTATCAAGTCAAACTATTTAACTATGTCCGTCTATCCGTCCTTGTGTTAATTCCCAATTTTTTTATTTTATGTATAATATATGTATTAATGTAATTATTTTTAAATTTTTATATGTTAGATTTTTATTGAAATATAAATTTGTTATTAATAAAATTAAATAAAAAATAATAATTTTACTTTCTGGCTAACTTTAATTTACAAATATGGCAAAAACAACATACCATAATTACACAATGACGACAATAAATTGGCGCTTGATTCTAAAAATAAAATATTTGTATTTACATAATATGCTTTTTAATATATTTATTCGATGTCGTCAATTTAATTTAACGAAACGAAGGTTAATCAAGCGATTAATCTGAGATTGCCAATTTTGCTAACCAGCGGATTTGCTTTGATAGATTTAGTTAACCGATGACTTGATAGAATACTGACAGTTTAATTTGCTATTTAGTTTCTATTTTACTTAGATTTTGAGAATAAAGAATTTTATGCAATATTTTTGCATTGTAATATAACGAGTTAAAATGTAAAAATAGAATTTATAAATGATATAAATATCACTAATTAACCAGAGTAGAAAATTGTGCATCGACGCAATAAATAACTGTAGATAACCAGCAGCTAAGAAAAATAAATATTGATTTAGCGTGTGATTTATCCGGTTTTAAAAAAATCAACCTTTAATATAATGAAAATGGTATAAATGCTTTTTTCTAAAACGTAAAAGCTATATTAGGAAAAGTTGCTCAACATACCTATCTATTATGAAATCAGTTTTTGCCCTAAACCAATTTAATTATTAGCTTCTCCTCCTTCTTGTAATGCTTTGGATTTCAATTTTTTGCATAGTAAATACATATGTACTTGTGTTTCCATATATACTTGTACTAAAATTCAGTAAAAAGTTAATTGAATAATTCCTGCACCCAAATTCAAGTATTTGTGAGAATGAATTGTCATTTCGTACTGTCTAAAGTTTACTTGAATTTTCCTTAAAAATTTCTTCGAGTAAAATTCAAGTAAAGTTGAAAACAGCTGCTTTGTGTTGTAAAAATAAACACGACTATTAAATAACATTTTTATCGCCATGGTGCAAAATTTTGTATTCTGAAATAATTATATAAATAATAATTAAATCGAAAAGTGAAGATTTTTTAAGTTTTACATACATATATACAGGAGAAGGCAATTATTTCACAATGACTCATCAAAAAAAAAAATAAAAAAAAAGTGTGCTAACAATAATATTGCAAAAAATAATAGAAAAAATTCCAAATTATGTTCTTATCCTCCACATCACTTGTTAAGTAAGTAATGAGTGCCATAATTCTCTAATATGTAAAATTTAGAATATTTTACACACACCGTAATATATAATAGGTCTGTTCCACGAGCTACTCATAGCAAAACATGAGTAAAACAGAAGTAAAATTTACACAAAAATACTTGAAAATTTGCTGGTGGAACGCGCTTGTGTATACACAGTGTTTACTCAAAGTTACTATGAGTAGCTCGTGGAACAGACCTAATATAATACAATAATAGGTATATTTCTTTGACATGAATGCTCTAATAAAGCACGTGCTGCTTTAAAGTTAACATGCAAAACAAAAACAAAATTCGCAAAACTAAGCCCACTTTCCTGAAAGTACTTAACGAATAAGGCTCTCGCACTACAATGATACCAAATCCTAAAACTAATCTTTTGTTAATGATTTTTGGAAGAAAATGGAAAATTCCAGTCAGCGGCTTATTATTTACAACTGTTGCAAGTGTTAATGAGTAAATTTAAATGTTTTGTAAAAGTAATTTTTTTAAAAAAATTGTGACAGATTAGTAATTGTGAAGAAGTTAATTTTTATAATTATTATTAAGGAATTTTTAATTTCTGTGTTCATTAAAAAATGCAATACATGAATAAATATAAAATAAAATCGTTAAAATAAAAGCAAAAAGTAAGAAGAAGAAAAAGTATTTACATATTAATATATTATTTTAAATTATATAAATTTATAGATAATACTTACAATTAAGGTATTATAATAACTCAAATTACATCGACCAATTTTCTCTCAACACATTTTGTTATTATTGCCGGGCCAGTAATAATATTTAATTAAAGTACAATTAAATATTTAACACAAATTTATAAGTGTAAATTTTTATTGAAAAAAACATTTTTAATTATTATGTATTAAATTAATGACCCAGGCCCAGTAATATTAAAAAACATTTTAAAAGTTGATTATTGTGAATTATTATTTTTCACTCTATTTGAAGTTAATAATAGTTACAGTTCATTCTCTCTATTCAAATTTAAAAATTTTTACTACTTTCAAAATATTTCCCGGTTTTATTAAAGCCAACTATCGTTGACATTTATTTAAAAATAATGTCACTTTCTAGTTATCTCAACTTTATCTTTTGCTTAAAATTTGTCTGACGCATAATAGCATTTCAAATTTCCCTTAATTTTAGCCTTCGTTTAAACAAAATTAATATAGCCTTTACACTGACCTCAATTGGGTCATTTTGGTCAGAAATCAAAAATGAGAAGCAAATGACTCATTTTTGCATGCATAATCTCAAGTGCAAATGAGATCTATTGGATCTTATTCTGTATAAATGAGTTCCAACAAAGTTCGAATAAATTCCAAATACATTCCAAATGCAAATGAATACATTGCACATACCCTCAATAAAAACTTTTCATGGCATTTTTACAATTTGAGAAAGCTGTTTTTGACATATTTACAAAAAAAAGTAAACAACTATTTGGTGGTTGCATTTCCTTGAAAACGATGTACCTCTAAAATAGCTAAAAAAAAAAATTTCAGTTTATATTGTAAGGTTTGAAGGTATATTTAATCTTCATCTAACATTTTTTTGGTACAGGCCAAAAATCAAATCAACAGGCATGTTGAAAAATCAGCTGTTTAAAATGAGAACAAATGAATTACAATGAATATAAACACTTTTAAATGACTCATTTGAAATAAGCTATTTTAGGCCAGTGTAAATGCCATATAAGGCCATTTTCGTTAATATCGTTCTGACCTCAAAACTAAATTTTGTATGCAACAAAGAACTCAATTTCGCTGAAACAAAGTTTAAATTAAGATTTTTGCTAAATTAAAGTGTGTCTGAACGTAGTATTAAATAATACAGCTTAAATAAATAACAAATAATCAGCATTGTTAAATTAAATTTTATTTATGAATTTTATCATATAAATTATTTACAACATTTTTAATTTATATATTGGAAGGATACGAATTAAGATAAAAACAAAATGGAAAATATATTATACAAACATTGCGATCTTAGCGGAATTTATCTGGCAACGCCACAATCACAGCTAACTTAACTCAATAAGCTGTCATATGAGTTTTTTTCGCTGACATTAGTAGTTTTATTTTCTGCTTTTCGAAAAGTGTGTGAAAACTTACGAAAGAATTGATCCGAGTTTTGCGATTATTGGTGATTAAAATAAAATTCTTCAAATAAGGATGGCATCGATTTGTGGACGCATGGCTGTACGCTCCGTTGCACGCCAAAATATTGCCTACACTCCAGTCCGTTTTTGCAAAAGTAAGTTTTTCAGAAATAAATATTATCAGGGAAACGAGGCAACCCAAATGTTCCTTACCACAAATGTGCTTGCATTAATTTGACAGTTCACATAACTTCTATGCATTTTACAGCTAAAAGGTTATATAATATGCGATATATTAACATTTGACTAATGTAAATATTGCAAATTCGTAATTACTGCGGCGCTACAGTCACCAAATAAAATGTGTGGCTTATGTAATCGCCACTTTTAACCCAAAATTGGTACAATTTATTGACTTCAATATTTTGTTGTATTGAGAGATAAGTTCGGTGCGATTGACATAATAACAATTTCTCCGCCCTTTTATTATGGTTTTAAAATGCATTTGACATTTGGTCAGAATTAGCGCGGTTTATGTAATAGTTTTTGCTGCTCATTTGACACTGCGATTACATAAAATTTGCGAATATCTTCGAAAAATGTTTATACTCATTCGTTTTATCTTTGTTTTGCGATTAGATTTTTTGTTGGAACATAAAATTCTTTATATAACACACGAAAAACATGAAAATAGAAATAATTTTGTTTTTTTAAGGGCTTATCTTAAAAAAATTATATTAAGGGAAAATCACTGCTTAATGGAAATATTCGAGCAAAAAAAATCTGTAAAATCATAAAACAAATAACAGAAAAAATAGAAATTATTTATATTTTGAAATAAATCCATCGACATTTACAATAGTTTTACATAATCAAAATATAGAAACCTTTTAAATTTAATATTTGAAATCATATATGAAGATACATTAAAGAAAATAATAAATATTATTCTTAACAGAACCAGTTGCTTCTATTACTTGTGCCCATAACATTAAGTGCATCAGATATGCCGGTTTCCACTTGACATATAAAACCAAGTTGTAATTTTACTGCAATTATTTCTGCATAAAACTATAAAATCTAAGTTATAATTTTCAACTCATATGCATATTTCAAATATAAATATATTTTGCAAGATCTAATATAAACGTAAAAAACTTTTCAACAAATTAATATTCAGTTGCTATTACTGTTGCAACTCTAGAGACGTGTCTGTCACATGACTGATGTAAAAGAACTCACCGATACTTGTGGTTTCAACAACGACGACGTCTACGTCACGTTGAATTCGACGACTAAGTGTCTTTCAACACCTCAAAAGGAACTATATAAGCAGATCCTTGCGTTCTACGACAGCAATAACGACTAAATGTCTTTCAACACCCTTCAAAAGGAACTACATAAGCAGATCCTTGCGGTTTACGACAACAATAACGAATAGGCGTCATTAAACACACTCATAAGCAAGTCCTTGCGATCTACGTTAACAATAACAACAAATACTTGTTCAATATATATATCGGTACTCTGAAATAACATAGACCGGATTTCTCTATTGTAGTAGTTTTTCTTAATTATATCATAAAGCGCTTTTTATATATGATAAGGAAATGATGTCAAAAAGCTAATAATTTCTACTTAACCTTGTTTTTAACACTAGGAAATAGATTGATCTAGCGCTGCCATTTGTCGGCCTGTGTCTGTTTAAACTCAAATTGGTATTTTAACCTTTAATTAATAGCAGTTCTTTTAAATAATTAAATTATTTTACGCATAATGAATTACAAAATTCTTTCTAACAATTGCTGTGACATATAAATTCTCTATTATAAAAAGTTTAATCGATTTGTCATACAAACATGTTGATGAGTTTGTAAACCCCATATCTTAATACTTTTAACACCTATACTGTGATATGATTGGTAGTCTCTTCAAAGATTTTTACTAGAATTGGATTATAGTACACAGAATAATTTGTTTTTTGTTTTTTTTTTTTAGATCCTCTTACGTCATTAAAAATAGTTTCTTATACCAAATGTTGTCAGCACACTCTTTTCATAAGAATGTGGAACATAAATTTGTGTAAAGCATTAATGGTACAACATTGTTTTTAAAATAATGATTTTAAGAATATTATCCTATATACTAAACAATGTTCATCAGCACAGAAAATTACGTGACTTAATAACAGAAGTACGCTATAAAATGTTTTTGTTGTTGTTGTTGCAATCTACGAAGATCAATCGAGCAGTTAACATTGAAGGAATTACAACTACGTATATAAGAATTAAACGGTCAAGTTACCCACCCTAAGCTTGAACTTACTCTATACTATTGAAAACGTAAAAATTATGTATAAAACTTAAATTTTTTATTACGTCTGACTGGTTATAATATGCTTTTAAGCTTTTCCCCAAAATTGCAAAGAATGTAGCATCAAAAACGACTTTTACCAACTATTATAAAACAAAACTCAAGAAATCAAATTTCTCAACCTTCGGTTTACCATAAAACCGACTCCGAATTCATGCTCTGTTGAATGACAGCTGTAGTACATATCGCAATGTTCGCATTTGGAGCATCATTCTCCCGTCAGCATTATATTTCTTGAAATTCTTAATAACTGGACATTAACCAGTTGTATAGATGCAACATCTCTGTAAAGAGTTTGGACATTTTAAGTGCATATACTTTAGCATGTTCCTTATAACTTTTGCATGTGTCGTCAACAGTAAACGGTCTCTTTATCCGAAGTTGACTCTTCGTTTTTATTGAGAGGTTTTTTTTGGATGATGAGTTCCAAGCTCGAAGAATAACCTCATAAATCCATGACGAGGATTTCGCGGAACACGTTAGTTCACTACGCACGGATGATTGTAGCTATCCAGAGGTGGCCACATGAAGGCTGTGTATCAACTTGAAGAGAACAGTGACAAGGATCACGCTGACATTTAGCAAGTTAATCAGACACTTTACCTTGTATGCTCACTTCCGCCCCCAACAAAATAACAGCTAACAGGAGTAGTAAATCTTCACTATAATTGAATTAATAAAAATGAGACTGGAGACTGCAGAGTTTCAAAACTGACATATGTTAGAGATAAACAATTTATTATACAGAAATAAAAACTGTTTTTAAGTTATGATGTTTTTATAAAAGATATCTAAATTCCCAAATACATATATCTTCTTAGTAGTGCCTAACGATTAATTGTCGTCTTTAATAATGAAGTTGATCCGACAATTTATAGTTCCATTAAAACTTTGAAGTTATAAGAGTATCTGTATTGAATATTCATTTAACTTGACTGTAAAATGATAAAAATGCATTTTTTAATTGAACTTAGTTTGTATGATATTGTATTATTTATAATTTATTATTAATTATTTAATTTGTTACTTTTTATTTTTTAATGTAGTGATGAACGATCCCGTGGAGCATGCCACTGGTCTAGAGAAACGTGAACTTTTGGCAAAACTAGCTGGTAATGATAATCCCTTCGATATGAAGGTGTTCAAGCGTGGCGCTGGTACCAAGGAAACTCCAAATCTAATTCCATCAGCTTTTGATGCACGTATTGTTGGTTGCATCTGTAAGTTTACAAAATTATATATGCCTTTGTTATTGAATAGTTTCTAACGTATATTAACATTACAGGTGAAGAAGATCAAACATATGTACAATGGATGTGGTTGCAAAAAGGTACATCAAAACGTTGTGAGTGCGGTCACTGGTTTAAACTAATCGAAAAAGCACCAGTTTAAAATTCTATATGGCAGAAACTTATGTTCATAATACCAATTAAAAAATCAAATAATTTTAAAAAATTGTGTGAATAAAGGATGTAAATCGCAAAACATAAGACACCTAACATGCAGACACAATATTTAATTGTTTTCTAGTTAAATTCTTAACATGCTAAATGCTTATTTTAAGCTAAATAAACGAAACATTACAGCAACAATTAATAAAAAGAACAACTTTAATTTAAAAACAAAAAAGTCACTATAATAGAATGTGCAAACAAAAAAGAAAGAAAATTAGTTGTTGCGTTAAAAATTCTAAAGGTTTAAAAAATAATAAATAATAAATTTAAACAATTCATAAAAACCAAATGTTAGTTCTAAAAATATATGTAAATTTGTTAAGATTAAAATGAGCTATTCATATAAATATGCGTATGGCAGTTGTAATTAAATTAGCTTTGGTTTTACCGGAATTTTAATACCCTTCATACAGGTAGTTATATTTGTTAACTGAGTTTACTTTTTGTGTATAAAAATATTTTTTATTTTTACTTAGAATCCAATGCACAATGGTCAACTGAATTCATTCATATGTCTACTTCAACCCGAGCTATTTACAAAAACTCAGAAGTGAACTTAGAAAATTTGACAATTTGGTCAACTAAATTAATCCATTTTTTAACTGAAATCTAGGCAATTCACAAAATTTATTAATGCACAGTTTTATTGAATTATTTCTAATACTGGATTTTGTTAAATCAATATCGTGATTGATGTAACGGTATCCAGACGAACGAATATTAAATTCATAAGCCTTACCATGCTAAACAAGAATATATATGGTTAATATTGATTTCATAGATTGTGTCCAAACTTGATTTATCCATTTTATATAATAGTATAATTTCTATTACAGTATATTAAAAATCTTTGAAACATTTGAATCGAGCACTTCAAATGTTCGAAAATGCTTGGGTTGCTCAAAAATTTTTGAGCTACTGCATTATCTTAAGTTATTTATTTTTAAAGTTATTTCATATGTGGAAGCTTTTCATTCAACACAATTTTTAGAAGAGGCATTTATTTTAATGATCCAACAAATATTTTATTTAAAAGTTGTTTTGTGGGCTATTGTGTTAGTATTAATTAAAAATTTGCATATCAAGGATGAACCTAAAGTTGAGTTCATAATTTCTATTAGTAAGAAATCTATATAATACTTACAATACTAAATAATAACTTACATCTTTTGTTGTTAATTATATTACATATTTTGATTATTAGTTTTTCGATGTTCTAACAAATCAGTTGTGTTATATACATGATTGTATGTTCGCACGGTGACAACCCAGTATACTTGCCAATGTTAGGATAGTCTCTTTACTTACGCAGTAAACAGAGAAAAACATGGTGTCATATAAGAAAAACCTGCATACACAATTCAAAATACATCAACAAAATAAGTGGAAAAGATGTTGAGCAACTATAATTAAAGAATAATCAATTAAAAATCAAAGAAAGAGAATTGACTGTCTTCACTTTATCATTGTCATCAGTTTTCTATTTGTAAAACCAGCAGTTCAATTCTTATTCTCATGTTATCGTCTCCCAGTTTGAACCTGCCAGTCTTACTGTGATGATTTACAATTTTGTGAACTCGAATCTATCAGTTTTGATCACTATTCAATTTATCTTACTACTTTTTGCGCTAGTATGATCTCTAGTACTTTCAATAATCTCCTTTTTTATATTAGTTGTTGCGTTGTTATAAGTTGCGTTCTAAATGAGGGAAATTCTAAGTTGTGCCGATAATGTAGTGATGTGTCGATACGTGTTAATAAATGGCAAAATGTGTGCAGTGCAAAAAATCCCAAAAAATCTCCCATTTGGTTTAGCATCAACTTAGCCTAACTCGCACACGTCCTAGGTGTATTCTTTTGACTTGAGTGCCGCAGTAGAACAACTTTTGGTTGCTTAAGAAAAATGTGGCATCACTACCTTAATGAAGTAAAGTTGTTTAGACAAGTAAAAAAAGAATTCAAACAAATTTGTGATTGATAACTACATGCAAATACAAAAATATTTGCAAATAATTTTAAAAAACTTTTTTATATAAATATATATAAAATGAATGAGACAAAAAAGTTATTGGTGAGTATTTTATAGTGTATTTGAATTTATATAAAAATTCCATTCCTTTTAGACTTTATCTATGATAACGGAAAAATAGTAAAGTAAGGAGCACACAAAGAGACCGGCGTATTGACCAAAAATTTGAAATTTTTGATAGCTACAGCTCTCCAGAAGACAATATGAAATCGTCAATAAATTCGTTTATATAATTTTCAAACTTCTAACATCACTCGTTAATATGAAATGAGTAATATTTAACATTGCTTTATTTTTTTTGCAATTGTCTTATAATTTTTTGCTTTTATTATAACGATTGCGTTTTGTATTTATTTATAATAAATTATTTAATAAATAATTAATATCGCCTTCACAATTGCTATCCTTTAAGCCATCTTCAAATTTTATTTAAAAAATTATTTTTTAAAAATATTTAAATTTACTGAATAACTCTCACAACAGTTATAAATAATAAACAAACTCCTCTATTATATGACGGGAATTTTCCATTTTCTTCTAAAAATCATTCGCAATAGATCAGTTTTAACACCACTGGAATTTTTTTTTTTATTTCCTTGATAATTGGAAACTTCCATTATAATGGGAGTAGCTTGTTCGTTAAATAGTTTCAGGAAAGTAGGATTATTTATGCGAATTTTGTTTTTGCTTTGCATTTTTAATTTTTTAATATGTCTAATTTTTTAAACTTAAGGGCATTTCTAAAAAATAACTTTTATTTTAATATTTTTAAGCATAATATATTTATGTTTGAAGTTAACGTGAAGCCTACACTGAATTATATTCAACTTCAATTTTATTTTAAATACTATATTTATGTCCAGCCATCCTTGTCTTAACTGTATATCCACATATACTTTATTACAAACTTTTTATACATCACCTATGTAATTCATCTATTGGGCTACAGAAAATTTTTTTAATTATTTCTTTTAAATTTGATGTTATTATATACTATAGCCATTACATTTATTGTCTTCTGCGTAACCTTTAAACGCCTCTGTCATATATATTGAAATTAATTATTTGATAGGATAGTTTTGAAATATAATTCATTGACTTGTATCGAAGTCTACATTATTTGTTTTAATCTTATTTATTTTAATCAATTAAAATATGATTTATTTAAAGCGCATACCTATAAGCCCATTTTGAGATCAGAAAATAAATCATAAATAATACACAAATTTGTATTTACACAATAAATCAAATTATCTTAAATTTATATTAAAAAAAATTTTTTTTTAAGTTAATACAAAATACATACCTTTAAATGATATATACATATCTGAAAAACAATAGCTTATGTACATAAATTATACAAATTAAAATTATATCAGCAACATAAAACAATGAAATCTTAAATTACAACGCTAGGCGTTAATTCTTCACATATTTTCATACACTTAAGCCTATAAGTACTAAATAAAAAAAAAGTGATAATAAAAACAATTAAATTTCTTCCTTAAGGTAACCTCATATATTACGGTTTTTTTTTCTATTGCGTCTAAATTGCATTTTGTATTCATTTTAGATTAAAATCATTAATAATTAAATGTTATATGTAAATAAAGCATTTAGCATCTCAGCTACTCGCTCTTTACAAAATATATATTGCAGTTCGTCCCTGTTTATATTATATTGTTATTATAAATGTAACTCTTTAATTGTGGCAAATGAAAGACTTTGTTAGCCCGAAAATGTCCAGCAACAATAGGAAATTAATAATCGATAATCTTCAAAACATTTCCCACTACTCAAAATACTTATGCCCTCCAGCATAGCTTTTTAAGTTCGTATCGTTTGCTGAGTAAACATGCCATATAAATTCCTTAACAACATAAACGTTCAAACTTAGTAATAAATTACTTTATTTGTATATATATATCTGTAGTCGTACAAGATACTCTACCTATAATGTTCGTGCAGAACACTAAAAGCAAGATGCCATCTCAGACACCTAATACCGGTAACATATTCAGTTTAAAAGTTGTCATTTGTACAGTACAATAAGCTTTTATATATATTAATTCGTTGGTTGGCTTTGTTTATTATTATTAAATATTAGGCTATGAATGCATCCCGACCTAAAAGATCTATTGTGCGCCTTGACTTTGTTACTACGATCAAAATTCAACAAAAAACATTCATTGCTTTAAAAACATCAATAAGTCGAAATTGTTTATTTTCGGTTAAAATAATGTTGTGTGGTTAATTGTTTTGTTTAGGATATTGTTCAGCTGACAGTGTATCCACATAATAAATAGCCATTATTTCCGCTCATATTAACTTCAGGATGCGAACGATTTGGTAGTATTTGGTACATTCGTAACCAATTTCCTGTTAAATGCAAATTAGTAACTTTGGACTCCGTTTTAAGTTCAACATATAGCTCTGTTAATGCTTCTTTGCAAAGGCTAAACACGACAACTGGACGCGATGGTTTTACAAAACATAGTAACTCTTTTAATATGCTTGCTGGATGTTCTCTGGCTGCTATAACTAGAGAATCAAATTTTTTAGCCATTAATTTGCAGGCACGACTATTCTCATTTTGCCATTTTAATGGCGGTGTAGCTGAATTTTCAGCTGCGTCGTTTTTTATAACATCAGCCACTACTTTATTACTTCCTTCTGCAAATATAAATTTGAATTATTTAAAAAAGTTTTTTTAAAAGCAATTTTTTTTTTACCTGCTTCTATTTCACTAAGTTTTTGCTTTTTACAACTTGGTTCAGCTGCTTCCATATCTGCTGTAAGTATACATCCGTTGTCAGTTGATTGATTTGATTCTTTATCAGCAGAGGACACATATTCATTGTGAGTTAACTCATTTGTTTCTGTTCCAGTTATGATTGTATTTTTATCTTCACTCTCGTTTTTATGGATTCTATAAAATTCTCTTAGCACTGAATATATATTTACAGATATACATCGGTTTTGTTGTTCCTCAGGTAAATTTAATGCTAGCAAAGCCTGTTTTTGTGGAATATTGCCTGGATGCATATGAACTAATGTGGCATCAGTTTGTGCACCAATGGAATTTAATATGCTTGCTGGTAACAGGCCATTAGTACCACTTTCATACAATAAATAATCACCTAGACCACATACTCCAGAATAGCTAATAATCTGTGATAATGTATCCATACGTATGCTCATAATCTTTTCAGCATCCTGTCGGAAATATATTTCTGTAATTAATCGTATGGTTGGACGATGAATTTTGACAAACTCAAAATACTTTTTCTCCTTTTTTTTTAAATATTTTTCCTGGGAGTAGGCAGTTTTTTCATGAAACGTTTTCGAATTTTCAACTATTTTTTTAATGATTTCTGTTGACTCGTTGCAACTTTCCCGTAACAATTCAATATCCACAGGACCCAAAGATTGTGATTCGCCATTATCGCGTATGTTTCGATTGTCAGCGCCGCTTTCAGATATACCTAATATATCGCGAATATTCCTTAACTCAGTTTCTGTACACAGCTGCAATGTATTTTGTCTTTGGCTTCCACGTCCTCCACGTTTTGTTGATTCTTTCGGACACATTTTGAAGGTAGAACCGTATGGTTGCTTTAAAATACCTCTCAGCTCCAACTCCTCTTTTCCCAATTTTGTGGTTCCATCTAATTGACTAAATTTCTGAAGTTTAGTATATTTTTGTCTTTGAATTACTATATAATCTCCCAACTCAATAGAAAGTGTTTTATTTAAATTATTCATAGTACAGAATATTCTACTCTTTAGTTTAAAATAACATTAATAAATTCTTGTTATAAATTTGCATACAACTTCAATCTGACATTTTGTCAACTAAATACCTCACGTGTATCAATTGTTGCGTTTGTAAAAAAAATAAGGTGGCAACTATAGCAATACACTACGTAGATACGTTAGATCCGCACCATTACGTATTTGTAATAAATTCAATACCAAACTCCAAGTCTATTAGGATAAACGTTAGCTATTTTAAGAAATTTTTCCAGAGAGATATATGCTAATATATGTATATCGTATTGTATCGTAACGTAATATATATGGAGTTATATATTTATATATTCGTACATATAGCTTGAATGAGTAATGAATGTAATATTGTATGTAATGAATTTCATAAAATATTGCAATGGATGCTTGTGCTAGCACATCAACTTGTGTATGCATATTCTTCATTATGATTTCATTAAACATTAGTTTCTTTATAATAAATATTATCAAGTTATATATTACTTATGCTTTAATGTTATATGAATATCGAATAATAAAAGAATATTATAAAAAATTTAAACACAATGACTAATTTTATTTTTATCTGAACATTATGTACTTCAAAACACTCAAAAAAAACAGAATTGATGTAAATAGAATTAAGTTCCATCTATTCTAATAAATACACCACTTTTTCATTTTAAGATTAAACATAACTATTAAACATTTTCCAATTGTTTTTTAACATACGAGTATCACATTTTTAACTGCACAAATAAACATATGTCAGATGATGCCCATAACTTCGCCCTGAGATGTCAAAATAAAACTTAAGTATCGTGTAAACGCAGTTACAATGTTTATTATAAATACCTATTTCATATATGACAAAAAAAATAACTATAACGTTATGCTTTTTTTAAATTGATCGTATTAAATTGCTAGTTAAATAATTGAAATCAAATAGAAACATAATTTTATAATCGTTTAATATATAAGCATGTGGTTATTTTAATATCTGACAGGTCTTCTATTGTTGCAAGTTAAAATACAATGTTGCCACCGTTGATGGTGTGTCGCGAATGATTAGTGTTGCAATTAAGTGGAAACTCTTGCCGGCTGTCAAACCTCGTATTTTGCTTGCATGAAGCAATTGACATTGTAAACAAAATTTGCGTTACTTTTTTTAATATTATTGCAAATATATTATTTCAAAGCAAGTGTTCCACTATTTCTTAAATAAAAATGGCTAAGCATCATCCAGATTTGATATTTTGTCGTAAACAACCTGGTGTGGGTAAGTTTGTATTACAGTGGAATAGATTTTTATGTATTTATAAAATGTGTTTTAAAATAAATTTAGCTATCGGGCGTTTATGTGAAAAATGTGATGGAAAATGCGTGATCTGTGATTCGTACGTACGCCCTTGTACGTTAGTGCGGATATGTGATGAATGCAATTATGGGTCTTACCAAGGTCGATGTGTAATATGCGGCGGACCGGGCGTTTCAGATGCTTACTATTGCAAAGAATGCACAATACAAGAAAAGGACGTAAGAAATTAATTTAAAAAAAGTGTATTTTGAAATGTATGTATGAATTTTATGTTGCAGAGAGACGGCTGCCCGAAAATTGTCAACTTGGGTTGTTCGAAAACAGATCTATTTTATGAGCGGAAAAAATACGGATTTAAACAGAAGTAAGTTACTAACTAGTTCTACTTTCCACTTTATAATAATTTTCATTTTTTGTGTTATAGCTATTAGTTCACCGACTCGGATGCTGGGATAACATTGTTTTCGATCTTAATTTAAGTTTTCCACATTAAAACAGTTTATAATTCGCATTAACAAATCAAATAAATGTATTTGCGTACACAATTTCGACTTAAAAGTGACGTTTAGTTTTAGAATATTTATACATTTGTAAATAATAATATTGAAATATATCTCAAATTAACCTTTAATGGCGCTTTGCTTCGTACTCATGGAGTACTCTAAACATAGTTTGTCAAACTCCGAAGATTTCTCGTCTAGATCTACAACAAACTCATTCTTAGGATGGAACTGCTTCAGTTGCTCCCAGTAGCGTCCAATAACTTCTTGAGATTTTCCAGCCAAATGTGATAACACCATCATGTTAATTAACGTATCGTAGTCGTCGTGCTTTTTAGTTAAGGCATCCCGAAGTGCAGCTTCTGCTTCTTCATAGCGCTCCAAACCAATCTGCACAACAGCCTGACCATTCAACAACAAAGGTGTTAGTTTGAATTTTTCACTAAATTCCTGATATATATGAAAGGCATCTTGCATTTGTTCTGTACCCAAACTAATCGCCACCCAAGCTTGAGCCAACTGTGTTAAGGTAGCATCATCCGATAATTCTTGCATTTTTGCAACAGTCGTTTTAGCTAAGTCTATACGATTTAAATACAAAAAACATTGTACAGAAATTGCCATTGCCTCCAAATTATTTGATCCGTGCAAAATTTTTAAAGCATTTTCAAACTGATCACAAGAACAGAATACTATAGCTGTTGCCATGCGCCAGATATTTGTATCCTCTTCACTACTGGTCAAGTTATCAGTTAATTTCGTCAATATGTCATCAATACGTGTTGAATCTTCGAATGCCTCATATATGTAACGTATTGCTAATAACGCAGTTTTATTATTTTCTTTAATGTCGTTGACAATCACATGACCTGAGTCAATTGCTAAATAAGAAAGATACATATATGATAACAGCTCAGTACTAGCTACGCTTAGATCCGGCAGCACAAAGCCTAGGGAGCCCCTGAAGTTACCAATGTAATACTCATTGCGGGCGTAAAATAGGGTAAGCTCAGACTCATCTTCTTGTTGCGACTTACTCATATTTTCTTTTTCTAAAACAAAATAAACAAATTATTATTATAATTAAATTAAATATTTATTTTTCTTTATACAAGTAGTCCAAATTTATTTATCCAAAAAAGTTTTTTGTTTCCTAAAGTTTGGTGTTTAATAAATGACGTGTAATGCCATAGATTAAAACATGTACGTCATGCCAGGTTTGCGATGAAACAAAGAACATCAAATAAGAATGGACACAACTTTTTCTTCTCTAACGTAGTATGTGTAGCTGTAGCACTAAACAGAATATATCCAACTTTTCTATTTATGTACCGCTACAGGTTTCAGATTTCATAATCAACGTACACAAAAGAGGGACATTTGGATTGTGTGCGATTAATTAAATGTATGGATATTCGTAATGTCTGGACATTTCTCCATATTTGCAACAAATCTTGCTATCTGCTTTTTATTGCTCATCAATTTTGCCCTACAACAAAATTTCTTAATTTTATTATTTCTTAATTTTATATAAATACATTATTCGTTAAAAAATATATGTAAGAAATTTGAAAAATGCCTGTTTGTATGTTGAAAATATATGTATAAATACACATAAATAAATAACAAAACAAAACAAAAATGCAACAATCGTTATTCTTAATATACATATAACACATTACATTTGAAATCAGATATATTAAATGATATGTTATATTATATTATATTAAATTTAAATGATTTAATATAATATATTAAATATATTTATACGATGGACAAACTTCTACTGCTCAAATGTAGTAGAGAAATTTATATAGAAAAATAGATAGAAAAACTTCTATCGGTTTGCAATTCATAATACCAAAATTTGATTTTATCTATCAGCAGTAGAAACTTTTCTACTGTCTATCAGCGATCGGCAATCCATAATAGGCAATGTAAACTGAAATGCTGTTTAAAAAAATCCTCCTTTTCTTATTCTTTGGTGAAATAGTGAATTACCCAACATCTATGCTTTAAATTTAAAGAATAGCACATTCTTGCTATTCTTGCTATTTTAGATTTTTGTTGCCACAGATGAAGCAAATTTGATATTAAATATATCTACTGCAGTATATATATTTTTGTAGTTGTTTTTACCATTTTAAGATGTTCAGTTATTTATATTAAATCTTAGATCTTTGAGTAACACTGTGATACACAAGCGCGTTCCACCAGCAAGTTTTCGAGTAAATTAGAGCATCTGAGAAAGCTTCAAATTTTATTGCTTTTGCATATAATTGTGTTTAATTTTTTTTCAAATATTAATTGTTAATATTTTATGTTTGAAGTTCATTGTTGTTTCTTTGGTTAAAATAAATCAGAAAACAAAAATTAATTTGAGTAAAAATAAAATAAGTTATGCGAAATTCAAGAAAAAATTTTTCTGCTATGTGTATGTAAGGCTTCCTTCGTGCTACTCTACCATGAAAACCGGCCCGTCTCAAAATCCTGTGTGCGGTAACCACAGAAATATTTTTAGCCAAACTTTGCTACATATTATGTACAATTTCCAATGCCGCCAAACGTGGAGTGTTTTTTACCGAAATTAATATTAAGCGAATTTCAGGATGTGTACGCGGCTTTGACGTGTACACATCCAATTTCTGATCATGGTATGGACCGAACAGTGCGATCTTCCAAACAAATGTCTAATTTCGTGGTTCGATTTCTTTTTCTCCCAAAATTTTATGATGATTGTTTTTTCAAAGAAGCTTACTTCTTCCGATTAGACACCATCGTCAGTTTTCAGTAAGTATTTTAAGCACAATACAATTTTTTGCACTTTTATGATTACTTACCATAAACGTGATAAGTAAACAATTCAAATTATCAACATTAAGGTGGACAATAGATCACATTGGTCTCAGTGCATAGGGGCCTTAGCCTTACCCAAATCCCCAAACACCATTACTGTTACCATCACCATTAACATTTAACTCGCCTTAAAACTGCAGAAATACAAAGTGCTTGTAGACTTTTTATCGACTGCTTTGATATCCTTGACAATGAAAGCACCGTTATCTCGGCTGTTTTTTGAACACTTGCAAAGAAACTTCGCGAAGACATTGTGCATTGAATGTTATAAAAAAACAATAAAGTATGTATATTTCCAATAAATTTTTAAACAAAATTTTTTGTACTGCCTGCTTGTAGACATATGACTCCGACTGTATGTATGTATTTTAAAGCAATAACTTCTATTAAAATTGGATCTGCATATTCTATTTACTATTTTTTGGAAGTTTATAATAATTCGGATGGATCTAACTAAATAGTTGATATGAATTTTTTATTAAATTATTTATAGAAATTAAGAAACATTTAAAATTTTAATTTTATATCGTTTTTATCCAAAGTTATTAATAATAACCTATTAAATGAAAAAATATAGAAATTTTCAATATTAAAATATTGTTTTCACGTAATTTATTTATTATGTATTCGTTTATAGTTGAGTTTTAATTTTTTGTTGTGACGAATAATATTGTTAATTAGGTGTCAAAACAAACTAATACTATTTTAAAAATATTTGTTTCATCTGTACACTCTTCATTCGAATGCAAAATCTGGCGAATAAGAATAACTCCTAGCAATGGAAAATATTATTAGTTAAATAAATAAGCGAAACCTGAAGAAATAAATATTAGTTTTCTAGTATACAATAAATTAACTTAAATTGAATATAATGGGAATTGGCACGTAATAAATTTGGAAGTTTAGTTTAACGTTAATTGCCTGAAATTTATTTATTTCTGTGTTGAAATAAAAAAAATGTCTTGCCATTTATGATGGCTACTCTTTGCATGTTTTTATTTGCTTATTCGTAATAAGAGCAATGAACAATAGCTTGTAAAATTTAAAGCTAGCAAAGATTCAAAATTTTTTATTACTATAGTATTAAAGTAACATTACAGGAAATTTTAACAAAAATTGGCATTATTCTTATACACGTGTATATTTTCCTTGCGTTTAAACTTTAAATACATTTTGATATTTACTTAACTTCATTTGCTTGTGAATAATGACATTAGCAGTACTCACACCAATACTATAACAACATTAATATCAAGTGAGAATTCGCTTTAAAATGAATTCGCCTGAGATTCTTCTTTTCTCTTTTTCATTATGTCAAATTAGTACAGAAATGTCAAATTAAACTGTCTTTTGCATTAATAAACATAGCAGATTGTTCAATTTTTAGAGTAAAACAAAAAGAAAACCATAAAAAAAGGCTAATGTGAGAAAGAAAAAGCATTCTGCTCTGAAACAATGTCGTGTGTTAATACTTTATATTCTCCGTTTACTAGTGGAAAGAAGCATAGAGAGCCGCCTAGTCAGTCATATTTGATGTGTTTATAATCAAAATTTTGTGAAAAAAACTTAAAAACTATTAAATTTAATTGAAAAAATTCTTTAATACTTATTGCAACATTTACTGGTTAAAATAAAATTGTGAAAGCGCTAAATTTCATTTGCGCTCCATAAATGAACTCGATAATTTTAATATCCGATTCTTCTGACGAGGATGAGGTAAGAAAACGAAAAAGAAAATATTTTCGCTGTATTAACAACGTTCCTTTTAACTTTATAAATTAATTGTGTGCATTTTTATTCGTGTTTTTCTGTCGCTTTGCGCTAAAAACCACAAACATCGCTACTACGTTTTTTTCTATTTTGCACAATTCCTAATGAATGGTTTTGCTTCTAACACACATCTTGCGAAGATATATGTAAAAAGAAAATGGCAAAATACAAAACAAAGTGAATTTGAATTAATTGTGATGTATTGTATTAATATGAGGTTAGTTTGAAACTTCCACTCTAGAAATATAAAAATACAACTTCTGTTGTTATTTTTGTTTTGTTGTTATTTTTATTAAAAAAAATAAAAACTCCAAGCAATGGTCATTTATCTTTGAATAGCATCCAATAAGTACAATTGCGATTAAATAAAAAAAGTTGAGTTGAAAATATGCATAAAAAACTTGTCTTGTGAACAAAGGCTCCAAATTATTTTATTTAATTTTAATATGTACACTTTTTTAATGGCGATATAATAAACAACAAGTAATGCAAAATGTTTACATTAAAGTTATTGTGTTTATTATGTAATGTGAGATATATTTATAAACATTTGCAAGTTATTATCTTGCACTCTGCACTTTTGATTCAAAGTGATTTACATGAATGCCGGATTAGTTCATATAATATTGTGTTCTCAGATAATTTCAAGATGATATATTCAATTAAAAATTATAGTTTAAATTCCATAACTCGAACTTCTACATTTCGAAGTTTCTATAACTCGAACTAAATAGAGTGCAACAGGGTTTAGAGAGCAAATTACATACAATTACAAAAAAATTCTTTAACTGGAAATCTCCATAAGTCGAACCTTTTCTTTGCGAAATGGTATTTCAAGTTATGGAAGTGAAGATTGACTGCATCATATTAAAATTTAAGATATACTATCTATCAAATTCTTCGTTATTTCGTTATGGAAGTGACAAAAACTATTACCTAAAATTAAAACGAATTACGAACAACAACGCCAATATTTTTATGATCTTATTTTTAATGTTGTTTTTAATGCTAACAGTTAATGATTCAGAAATGTATATAAATTTATTGATATAAACAATAAAAGTATAAGATGTAACAAATAAATATTCTTGTCTGTGAAAAATCTAAAAGGATGAAAATATCTACTGAATTGTTATTCAAAACACCGAAAATAAAAAATTAAACTAAAAATCTTGAGTTTACAAATTTCAATTTATGCATATTTCAAATTTTGCTTAATATATTAAATTCGTAAAATTTTTGGCGGGCTTTCATAAATAATTTTGCATTGTTTTTACCAAAACCATGCATTTTTTCATGTTTAAAGTTATTGCGATATGATTAATCAAAGACTTAGCAGAAATGTACTTTAATAAAGTAATATTATTAACTAACGTCAGGATATAATGCAATATTTACATTTTACCTTTACGTATATGTATGCACTTACATACATACATCGATGTACATATATCAGTAGCAATTTTCTTACATAAAAGTTAGTTCTCAAAAATGTGTAATGATTTGCTCAATAACATTTCATCTGATATTATTTAGTTGTATCCAACAATATAAACAGTTGAGAACCTAAACTGTGAGTAAACTGTGATTTTCGTGACAGGCTTAAAATTTTTTTGCACGATATTATATTACTCAGCGCATCATACATATAAGGGCATTGAGTTTAGCACTCTGGTTCAAAAAACCAAAAAAAAAAATTACACCTGTTAAACTTTGCTATAATTGCAAACATTTTTAAGTCATTCAAAAACGTAAATAATGATTGGCAGTTTTAATTGAACTTTCTGCATTTAATCTATTTCATACTCATAATCGTTCTTACGTATCGAACGCCTATTCTATTGATACAGCACTTTGTCCATTTCTATTTTGTTGTGTAGATTTAGCATTTATAAGCATATATATGGACTTTTGTTTGTGTGCGTAAATGAGCTTAGATAACATGCAATCGGTTATGAATTAGCAAATTTTAAAGAACAAAAAGAATTAATAAACACACAAAATAAATATCGAAAAAATAATATAAAATACTTCATATTAGTTTTTCTCTTATTGGTTTTCGGTCGTTTACTCCATGTTTCTTTTATTGTGTATTCTATATATTGAAATGTTTCGCGCCTTTTACTTTTGTTTTTGCCTTAATATCACCTGTGCTTTTTCTCTCACAATTATTTGATGTGGTATGTGCTCTCATTTCGTGAATATTCAGATTTTGCCGCAATTTTTCTATAAATTTATATTTGCGGCGAGAAGCAAATTTTATTTTCAGCGAATTCCGTGTTTATTTTGAAAACCCAAAAGTTTCGTCTCTTTAAACATTGAAGCAATTATTATTGTTTTTATTTTTACAATTTTCAATCTAAAGTTCCTATAGAAGCAAAAAAAAAAATATATTTTATTTTATGATATCGCTCATATTTAATGTATTGATGATTACTGGCTTTTCTGTTTTTAAAAATAAGTAAAAGTTTTGTATGCAAAATTAGTATTATTAAAAAACCTCAAATTAATATTAACAGCACTGAAAAATATATTAAAATATCTATAATTAATGCTTATTTCACCGATCATTTATGAATAACAATCGAAATAGTGTTTTTATATAGTGTATATATAATTTATATATAGTTATATATACAGTTATATATATAGTTATATATATATTTATATATAGTTATATATATAGTTATGTATATAGTTATGTATATAGTTATGTATATAGTTATATATATAGTTATATATATATAGTTATATATATGTTATATATATAGTTTATACACAAACATATTTATTTATATATATGGTTATATATATAGTTATATATAAGTTATATATAGAGTAATATATATACTTTAAATGTAGTTTATATAGTTTATATATAGTTATATATAAGTAGTTATATATATAGTTACATATATATAGTTATATATACTTTCAATGCTGGTAATATGTCAAGACTGAAATACTATATGCTATATAAATACTTTAAAATTCATTCAAATTGTCAACATTATACAGATGCGTTAAGTCTTTGAAACCAATTTTAAAGTTATAGTTAGTTATAGAGTTATTATTATAATTAAAATTAATGAGTGAACACTATGCTGCAAAATTAATTAATAACAAATAAATTTAATTTTACCTATGTCAAACGCAGCAGGCAAAAGAATCGATGCATCAGCGATGATGATGGGATCACTATAACATATAATGCAGTCAACTAATTTCAGCAATATAGTTACTTGTGTTGTCGTATAAAAGTTCTTAAAGATGACCATCGGATATTGTATGAATAAAATTGATAATATATATGAAGTAATATAAATTATTGACCTCATAGCTTGAAAAAAACATTAAAATTAAAATAAATAGTAATATAGTAACTTAATCTATCTGAATTCATAAGAAGTCCCAATGTATAAAATCAATATATTAACTTAAAAAGCGAGAAACCATTTTACACACTAATCGACACATAGAAGACCAGGCTAAATGAATAGTTTGTCATACAGATCAAGAACTTATATGGTTTATATAGTCTCAGACGTTTATTTCTGAATAATATGTCCTTTTTTATAAAACATAAAATAAAGTTAATAAATCTGTGTATTGTAATGAACAAATCTTTCAATATGTTGAAATTATCATCTAAATTTAAACTTAAAACACGGTAAATATAAACTTATATAACTGTTTATAATAGGAAAAGAAACAATTAAATATTGTACTTAAACACTTTCTTTTATTACCCATATTGAAACTGATTTTTTTAAAAATTTTTACACATAATGAATCCAATGTAATCAGGCACTATCAGTATATTGGCATAATGCAGATTATATAAAAACATTGAAACCATTTCTACAGCAATCGCCCACAAAAAATATTTATACAGCTGTTATCTACAGATTCTTAATCCCTTTTTTTATTTTGTTTTATGTCTTTTTAGTGCTGTTAGTTGCCACTTCAACAATTTCTGCTTTTCTTCCATTTAAACTATTGGTTATTTAAATGTATATGTACTCTTATAAATATAAGCTTACTTGAACATTGTCTGCATTCATGATTGAAGTGAAGGGGCTTAATACGTAATTGCTATAATTTAACTTAAAAGTAACTGACTACATGAGTAGTATTTTCTTTTAAATTGTTTTTAATTGAAACAGAAAAATGTTTAGGAATAAACTTATTTTACAGTGAGAACAGCATTAATGTGATTTTTAATTATTTCAGTAAATTGTGTTTGACAATTTTTCCATTCTTGGGCTGTTATATTGTTGTAATTAAAAGTCTGGAATAATTAAAATCATATGAGTCACTTATAAAAGCTGCTGTTTACGCTTCATATTTTTTTACAATTAGTTTCACTTTCGCAAAAAACCATTAAAGAAGTAATAAAATCCTACTACCACAAATACAAACTATGAAATTGAAAACAAGCTATAAAAAACCAGATGTTAGCGGCTGGAAAATGAAGTTTGTGCTCATATTGCAAGTTTTATAAAGTATATTTTCGCACTATATTATTCATATTTTTCTATGGAAAAATGTAATATAATAGTTTGATTTTAATGTATACAAATCTAGAGAATAAAATTGATAAAAACGATAAAACGTACACTAGTGCTCAAATTACAATTTCATCAGCAAGAAGTTTTTTCTTAAAACCAGTTACTGATTTCGAATTAATATAATTTTACTAAGAGTTCTCTGTTTCGCTCAACGTAGATAGCAATTATCGAATCGTTTAAAGAAAGAATAGGAAGAAGAAACAATTGATGAATTGTCGTAGAAATATAACTATGTATAAGAAGATAACACCAAAACAAATACGGCGACGAATCGTTTGTATAAACAAGTGGTTTGAGAACGTAAACACTGCCGACGGGGGAGTTATCCCTCGTCATTGCATATATGAAGCCCTTTTTTCGTATTAAGAATATATCTGCACCTATCGCAATTGTAATAACATCAGTGCGGTCAAATATCAGTAAAGACTTTTGGCCCTACATTTTACTGCTGTCCTTCTCTATTAAGTGGAGCTTAGGGCCTCAACGATCCCTCTAAATCTGAATATGTTTCTTGTTTCTATTGTGTTTTAGTTCCAGGAGAACTGTGCGTCTTTAAGCTCCTCCTCTACGGTTCTTCACCATATCTTGGCTGGGGCTCCAGTCCTGCGGCTGCCTTGTGAGTTCCAGTTTAGCCCTGCATACTATGACAGTATTGTTTTTGAGAACACAATTAAAACGTAACAAGATCAACAACGGTCCTATGCTTGATATGTATGTTTCTGAAAATATAACACATATCAAAATTGTTATTTAGCCAACTCACTTAATATTACTGTTTTGTATGTCGTTTATCTATATCTTAAGAACAATCTACGAGTGCTTTTGGCAGGTTACAACAGCATGAGGATTTGAGCAACGTAATATGGGGCTTCCAGTCTCCACAGAGGGTACTTTACTTTGAAAGAGTATTACAATAAAACTTAAAACTTATTAAACTAATTACAGTATGTTCAATCGTCTCCACTCATTATTACATCTCTGTGGGAAATCTGCAATATATAAGTATTGAAAAGGCTGCGAAAAACAGAGTCTTATATAACCACTGTTATATGTATAGATATGTATATAAATATATATTCCCTTAAAGCCCATAACCAATATCAAATATCCGTCTGAAAGTCCGGATAGCTGGTGCAATGTTATGTTTATTTACAAATTTTAGCGATAAAATTATTTTAAAATACAATGTTTTAATTTATTATTTATTTATTTTATAAAAATCTTTTTTATCTATATATTATAATCAAAAAATAAGAAAGGAGCTATCAGTTTTTCACTGTTTTAGTGTCTTTCATCCACACAGTTTTGGTACAAATGGACTGATTACCTTGCTGACTTTTTTGGTACTTTCAAATTAATACTTCCTTTTATTTAATATAGCAAGCCAATTTCATGCATTCTGCAACAATTGGCTGGATAAACAAAAAGTTCAGTTCTTGTTCAAAATTTTATTAGTTATATTCAAAATTCGCAATGCCAGCTTCATATTAACAGACACACAGACATATTTTAGTTGATCCATCTTCCAAGATAAGGAATACATATCTACAGTTCATATTAAGTCCGATGTCCTCTCCAATTTATGTACACTAATACCCCGATTTCTGTTGATCCGAATTGTGTTGCAAAAAAAAGTTTGCGTCGGTAGTGTTTTGATTTGCTTTGTTTTGTAATACATGAGTATAGAGGGGATTCCCATTTTATTTCTTGTAGGTCACATTTTTTTACAACGGGATTTACATGTACTAAGTTTTTAGTTAAAAGGTGTAAGTTTGCTTTAGAGTGGTGAATGGAAAGGTTAATTTCTGTTTTATAAAGTATAAATTTGAGTCAAAGCGAAAACAAATTTCCGTGAAATAAAAGTTAGACATTTTAAAACTTTTTAAACTCAGCGAAAAATCTGCTGGCATTGGGAGAATTCTGGGTATAGTTACAACTACTGTACAAATTGTTGTAATCGTGATACAGACTAGATCATGGACTATGGAAAAGCTGTCACACATTTGCCTTTCAAACAAGTAACAAAAGTCTGGGATAAAATTGGGATAAAAAATCAGAAGCAATTGATAAAAGAATGCCATTGAGCCAAATGCTTACTCAAATTAAAACCCTGTCGATATTTAATGTGTTAAAATGTAATTATCCATTAAGTGGTCAAAACCCAGAATACTTTTGGAAATTAAATATGTGAAGAAATTTGACTCGATTTGTTTTGTTTCGATTTGCGTCGCATTTTGTCGGTCCTAATTAACGACGCAAATCGGGGTGTTGGTATACTCTGTTTTTAATTATGTATATAAAATGATTGAGTTATAAAATTATAAGCTAATATAAAAATATATTATATACTTATTGGATGATTGTTATTATTTTTCTAAAAACATTAAGTGTTTTGATGAATTTAAAGTTTTGTGGATTATTTTTGTTATATATGATTAGTTACAATCTTTACGGTTAAAACGTTTGTCAGTGTGAATATTTCCCTTATATGTACCAACGTGGGTCTATAAACGATCTTCTATTATTTTACTAAATCTTTTAAAAAACTTATAAACAAAGTTTTAGTTTGTTAAAAACGTGGATCTACAAATTTTTTTTAGAATGTTTTGTTTTTAGTATGTCATAGTTTTTATTTTACTATTCGTGGTATCATAGTGGGTCATTATTTGTGCTCAAGTGGGGTTTGGTGTACTAGGTCGTTACTGCAACCTTACCTTACCAGGTTATTTATTACTTTTAATTCATCAATTTGTTAAAATTCCTTAAACTCACAGTAAAAACTATCGTATATCTCTAAACTCTTTATTTTGGTATGAGTTTGTAATTATAAGTGCTATACCGTCTAATGTATTTGAAGAATAGTTTATTGTGACAATTCAGTGGAAAATTTATTGAACAAGCTAAAAACATATTTTTAAATAATTATTGTGGTGCAATAAATAAATTTTAAAAAATTTTATTAAGAAGTCCTGGTGTTAGAAATGAGAATAGATTACTTTGTTTTAAGCTCAATAATATAAATAAAAAAAATTTTCTTGTATACCAAAATTTTCGTACACTTCCGATTTGTGATTCAATTACAACTTATAAAATTGTATAATATAATATTTAAGAGTTAACTTAAAAATCCTTTAATAGCTTTAATTATCAAATTTCTTGCTCTATAAAATGTATTTAAAAAATTTTTAATAAACTGTTTGTTAAATTTGTAGGTGCCAGCAAAAAAATTGTCCCAAAATGTTGAAGTTACACCAGCTAAACGTGCACAAAATCCTTTGGCTCCAATTACCAGAACAATACCTAGTGCCATAACAGTGACTCGCCATTCACCAATAATAAAATCAGAGAACGTCAAAAGTATTGTAGTAACTGACAAGTCAAATTTGTCTAAAATGTATACTGTTGCAACAATGGCATCACCTGGACGTCAGCAATTGGATGACATTTATGGCCCTCAAAAAAAGCTACCACAGCTGTCAAATTTATCAACACCGTCGATGCATGCTCGTAAGAGAAAAATTTCTACACCAACGTATCGTAAGTCCGCCGTATCACCGAATGATCCTCAGATATCAAATAATTCTCAACCATTACCAATCATTACTTCGGTGCATTCAATGACTGCAAGTGACACACCGCCACGAAAACTACTAGCAACTCCTCCACACACAGCTGGATCTTTAAGTGATCCTATAGCAATTACTAAACCGCATTTATCACCACCAAATACAACCACGTTACAGATTAATTTTCAGCAGCAAAATAATTTTGATAGCAATATTAAAAATAATGATAATAAATGTGAGTACAATATTAAAAATGTAAGTGAAAAAATGATCAGAAATAACAATAAAATGATTGCAAATAATAATAATTTAAGTAATGATTATCTAAAAATTGAGACCTGTGCCTCTTTATCTAACAAAACAAGTAATTCAATATCGTCCCGTTTAAATGCAGCTAATTGTAATACAAAAGCAATAAATATAAAAACAAGCAAACCTGTGATAATTCAAGACAAAACTATTCGTCGTATTAAGCCAATTACATTACTTCAAAATACTGATGATGCATGGTTGAAACGTCACTGTACAGATATTTCTAATGTAAATGCTTGCGCTGAAGAATTGATAATACCTGATGAAGTAGAACAGTACAAATCCAATCAAGTTGACCATATACGTAAAGATAATTTGACATGTACACAAATTAACAAAAGAAAAGGACCCACTATTCCACAGGTTGATCTCACTATGAGAGGTATTAACTTAACTAATCTTCAAGGTAGTATTTGTGTTGATGATTCTCCTCAAGGAAAACGAATGAAAAAAGAACACCTAACTGATAAAATGACAAACTTTAATATATCTAAGACTCCTCAAATAGTATCAAAAGCAACTACCGGTGTACCAATGACTTTATTAACAGTTGACCAAAAAAAAGCATTAGCAGCAGCAGAAATAATCGATAGTAGATTATTACCACTGACATCTAATCAAATATCATCAAATAAAGCAGCAATAGAGTCTGCGTTAACCAAAGTAAACGCTGCAACAACCAAAGGAGGTTCAGTATCAACTAGAGGAGGCTCTGTATCTACCAGAGTAGATTCTGCATTAACCAAAATTGATTCTGCATCAAGCAAAGTGAGTTTTACATCTGCTAAAGTAGATTCTGCAACAACCAAAGTAGACTCGGCATCAACCAGAGTAGATTCTGCATCAACCAGTATAGACTCTGTAACAACATCTGCGGAATTACCAAGTGGAAATTACCAAGTATCGCCAAAATCGACGGAGGTGTTACAAAATACTGAAACTTCAGCATGTTTAGAGCCACTTGTACCAGAATTCGAAGAGCTCCTTCAGGCTTGTCGCATCGCAGATCCTACTTCTGATATGGAGAAACTTATTAACACAAAGCTTATAAAATATTATTATGCTGTTCATCCAGATTTCGTAAAGTCTCGCGGATTCCGCAAAACCATTCGTACAACAATTGAACGTATACGAGAAAAGCCCGAATTCGTATATTACAATTTGAAACCAATTATAGATGAACTAAAAGTACGTCGTAAGAGCAATTTAGTTATTGTTAATAATGAGGAAACCTCTGGTTCTACTGGAAACAAAATAGTCGATAGACAAATTAAGAAGCTCAATAAAGCGTTGTATAAAACCACGAAGCTTATAAACACTTTAGAAGAATCCGAAGTCGATTTCGATGATGAAGATTCAACATATTTACAAGTGGAGCGGTATAAAAAAAGAGCCTGCATGGTAATTTTATTCAAATATATATTAATTACAGTTTATTTTATTAATCTGTCATTATCATATTTATTTATTTTATTGTTTTTAATATTATTTAAAACGGTTCATTATCATAATTATATTTACTTAAAATGGTTTATTATTCTTAATATCGATTTTAATAATTTATTATTATTTATTACTCAATAGTAACAAAATATTCGTGAATGTAGTGAAATCTATAGACGTTACTTCTATGTTCTGTTTCAAAACTTAGGAACTTAGGAGAGTTTTTCATTTAAATTCGTGAAACGATTTACCAGCTTCGTTCCATATGATTCTGTTATGTTGTTCACTGGTCTGCTATTTCGTCTCGTTCCGTGATGGTTCCAATTTAAAGCGCTATATGGTAATTCATCATAGCACGGATTCTGTCTTTTAAACTTAATCCAATTAAGTCGCTTACAAACCTATTAAAAAATAATCTATAATAGTGGGCGTAAGCTGTAACTGGTAAAGTGAAAAAGAGTCATTTACATTTAAAATTTTTAAAAGCTGTTTTGATTCTCCAAGTTATCTAACGATTTACGAAATCGAAGATTTCAAGTATCCAGTTAAAAACAGCAATATGTAATATTAATTAAAATAAATATTAAAGCTTTTCAACCTTTTTATATATTTATAAAATAATTTTCTTTAAATCAAATTCTATTAAGAACGACACTGAAAAACAATAATTTATATACTATAGAAATAATTAAAATCGTTTCTAAAATTTATTTTAGAAAAGAAGTTCTTGAGATGGAAATACTCAAAAAACAAAAGTAGATCAAGATGAAATTAGAAAAGATTTTTTAAAAATTTTATGATAATAAAAATATTGTGATTTTTTCATAGCCTTTTTTTAATACATTGTTAAGATAATATACGCTTTCTTATTGATATTTTTAGATTTACGAGAAAATATGTGATTTAACGGGAGAAAGCAAAAATGCTAACCGACTCGTAAAGAGACCCCTTCATTTCCAGGGCACCATTTATCCAATATTTAATAAAACGATACAAGCGTATGTGAATAAAAGCAAAGGATTTCCAGATTATTGGGACATTTTACGTGTGCTGGAACATTGTAATACGAAACATGGATTTGGATTGACAATGTTTGAAATGAAACCCATAGGTAAGCTTAAACGTTATATAAAAAATTTGCATTTATAATTTTTTTCCAATTATTTTTGTGCAGCACAAGAAGCCTTTATGAAAATCGGTAAAATGTTACAAAGAAGACGTAAAAGTGATCTCTATGAAACTGTGACGCATTATACGGCTAATCTAGAGGATCCCGCAAACTGGGATCCTGTGCTAAGTGCAAAACTTTCAGAAAATCAAAAGCATTACAAAAGCATAGGCGATATATTAGAGAAGTAAGTTCAAAATTCTATGATCATTAAATGTATTATATTATTATTTGTTATATTGTTTATTATTAATGTATTATTAATGTTATTATTTATTATACTATTATTTATTATACTATTATTTATTATATTATTATTTATTATATTATTATTTATTATATTATTATTTATAATGTTATTATGTATTATATTGTTTATTATTATAGTATTATTTATTCTGTTATTATTTATTATAATATATATAACTATTATCTATTACCATTATTACTACTATCATTACTATTTATTTATTACTATTATTTATTGTATTATTATGTAGTATGTTAATATAAATATTGCTATATATTTGATTATATATTTTAATATATTATATTGCATTATTTTATATATATTATATTATATTATGTTAAATTATACCATATTATTACATCTTTAAATGCGATTAAAAATAATGAAAAAATTCATTTCTAATTATTAAGATAAATGGTCTATAGTCAACCTATTACGGTAGTGCCAAAAAATATGTTTATTTTGATCAAATGTGCTAAAAATATTCAATATTCGATTTAAACCCACTAACAACAGATCGCGCCCAATGTCTTTACTATCACGTCACAAAAAACTTCATAAACCTTTTATTATATCCTTCTTATATGATTTGTTTAGAGCATGAAAAACTCACTAAAAAACTGATTTCAGATAATTAGCCGGAAATGCGGTTAAAGGATCCAATTGAAACAGTGTTTTATTTTCATAATATGTCTCGAATGTCTTTTACACTTCGTTATAAATAAATAAATTCACTATATCTCTTTGCCGCTTTTTGTAAAGCGTATAAAGAATACCTCAGAAAGCGGGTTATTAATACACTATTAATTATTTAATTACTTATTTACTTACATACTTATTTATTTACTTACTTATTTACTTGCTTACTTATTTACTTGCTTACTTATTAACCTAATTATTTACTTATTTACATATTTGCTTTTTTACTTACTTACTTGCTTACTGTTGTTTTTTTCTATTTGTGGAGCATAGCGTCCGCTACAACGATTCTTGTTTGTTTTGTTTCCATGAGTACCTAACAATTTGTAGTACTAAGTTTTTTGTGTTTTGTCATGTTCTTACGGGGACTTATGGTCGATGATCGATTTGCGAGTTCCAGCGTGGGGCTCGTTTGGTATTGTTGATTTGTGTTTTGGTTTGTTGTTCCCAAACCATATCTACTTCATTCTTTTTATTTCTGTAACTACTAATAGCCTTATATTTTGTGGTCTCAGAGATTTGGATTGGATATATGTTTCGGCTACCGTCGTATTATGTCAACTCCAATCAGTTTATATAATTATTTTATTTTAATTTAAGTTATGTTGATATCGTTCAAATTTTCTTTAATTTTATGTTACAAAAATTAATGAATTTGTTTCACAGATATGCATCTAAACAGGATGAAATGTTGGAATTAAGAAAAAAATCTCGCCTGAAATCAAGTGTAAACAACGATAATGATGAAAGTGATCTCAGTAACCCAACTGGTAAATAAAATAAATTAAATATAAATAATAGAAGTACACCTTATAAGCAATATTTTATATCTTAATAGATGTAGAATCAGAAAGTGAAGACGACGAAGATGAAGAGGAAGATGCCAAAGTGTTAGAGGAGCATGTAGATGATTTAGCTAATAGCGATATTTCTGACGCCGAGTCCGACTGTGATGATCATAAAAAGACAGAAAAAGAAAACAACTTAGCCATACCCGAAAAAATTACTGACTCTAAAACAATGTCTTTGAGTTCAAACGTGATAAAACAAACAGTGGAATCACAAACGGATATTATTAAAAAATATGATAAAATCAATGCCAATATACCGAGATCGAAGACTGTCAATTTACCTTTGAATGGTGTTAGTGATAATCGCAGAGCATTGGAAACGAAACAAATTCCAAATGACAATGATTTGTCACAAATTCTTTTACTTAAGTCCCCTGTCGCAAAGGCAAACAATGCAACAAAACCAAACACCGTCTCCAGCCTTTGTGAAGAAATTTGTGATAATAATTCTAGTAATAAACCAACAATTGTTGAGAAAGTAGCAACAACAATATCTGCACAAACTTTGCGACCCGTTTCGGAAATAATTATATCAGATGAAGAAGCATAGCTTTTAATATATTTTATATGTAAACAAATTGTAAACGGAGCAGAACAATAACAAACTGGCGCTTAAAATTTTAATAAATCTGTATCTGCCCGAAAAGATAACAGCGTTTATGCGTATCTGCGTTTTTTCGCTTTTTCTTGTTTGCACTTTTTAGTGCAGAGAATTCCAACCGGTAACACGTTTAACACATTTATAAAAGTACAATGTAAGTCCCTAAAAATGTTTTAGTTTAATAAAAAGTTTTAGCAAATCGCACCTATGCCTTTAACGCTGTTATCTGTTTAGGCATTATGCCACGTGCATATGTTGCTACAGTCATTGCTCTTTAAGTTGTCATCTGCACGGGACATTATACCAGTATTTATTAAATATGTTTTTTGTTATTGATCTGAGACAGGGGGATATATGACTGCGATCTTAACATTTATTATTTCTATTGTTTTCTCTTCATAAATTTAAAATTAATCTTTCTTAATTTTATTTCTTTATAAAAAAAATGTATTTTTTCAATATAAAAAAAAATGTTTTTTTATTTAAAAATTGAGTAGATTTTATGTTCAAAGATGTTATTAGAGATGAATTGTTAACTTCTTATATGTACAACTTCTACATTGTCGAAAGATATTCTTTAATTTAAGAATAGTATGTTATATGTTTCGTTATGTATTATATACTTGGGAACGACTAAATAAAAATATTTTGTAGTTTCATTTAAGCGCTATAAACTATCAACACAAAAAATTGTCATAGTCCATCTGTACTCATTAAACTCTAATTTATACTATTAAAAGGCTGCTTTAAATACATTATTTGTAATATTTACTAAAATATGTACGCATGTATACTTTAATTTAATTGTTTTTTATTAACTGAGGTGCATTCGTTGTTAATGTAAATAAATTTCTTATCTCCAGAGAACTGATATTAAAAATATAGCATAAAATGTATAAAAATATGAGTCTGTTAATAAAAAATGATTATAAATAATTTAATTATTATTAAATATAAATTATTAGACGTATCAATTAAAAATAACGATGTTAGCATATGTAGTGTAATTGTTTTATATTCTTATTTTAAGACATTTAAAAAGCTATAGGCTTTGTCATAATTAATCGAGTGAAATAAAATAAAAAATAAAATCTGTTCAAGATAACTGTAAAATGTACAATGAAATTATAATACAAACTACCAGAAGAAACGCTTGCTAAAGCTTCAATATATATATAAATATAATTACGTTATACAAATGATTTATAAAATATTAGCTTAAAATATTTTTCTAGTAATGTTTACAAATTTGTTACTTGATCTCTCCGTATTCACATATGTTCCCTATGCAAAGTTTTATCCAACAAGCTCTGTTAACAGGCGAATATATTACCGACCGACAGGACGATGTCGTGTCGCTAAACTGATTAGTCTATCACATGTCTATGTTATTGATAATGCAACATCTCTTATATTTATATTGGCATTTCCATAATCTTAATATATATATATTTCTTATACCTCCATTTGAAGCGTTGACATAACTACAAATTTAAAATTGATGATTCATTAGTAAAATCAGTTTCATAGAAGTAGATTACTAGCCCGATCGTCCTCGCTTGGTGTTAGAATTTTGTTATCCACTCTGCTGAGCCTATTTAGTTCCAAGGCGAAACGTGTCAGTGGAATCTGTTTAGAAGATTAAGGACAATATAGAACACTATTTCCAAATACCTATTGATATTTTCTTTAGTTTCACATCGCGTGCTTTTTTATTTATTTAGTTATTTATTTTAGTTTGTTTTCTTACAATTTATATACCTTATGGGGGTAGGTATGTTGGAAAATACTTTCATTGACCAGTCATCACTTTTGTCAGGGCATAGCTTATGGCGATCGGGTGTGTTGGAAGTGGAGCAGCCACCGGTTAAGTCACCATTTATAATTATAAACAATTGGTATTTGTAGCTCCAAACAGGTGTTTGTCAGTTATGGTCCGTTAGTCGAATTTTATTTCCTACTTACCGTGCTTGATAGAAGGTAGATAACTCCGCACGGGGAATATGGCATGCATCTGACTATGTTTTAAATGTTTAAATTTAGATAAATGTAATAACTTGTCACATAAATTCTTGTAATTGTCTCAGTAATTCTACATATATTAAATTCGCATTACTATATTTAATTTTAAATGACAATGTATAATCAATTTTATAAAAATAACATATAATGTTCTGGGCGTCTGAAATGAATATAGTTAAACGTAACTAAAATAATTTAACATTTGCTAAGTTCAAAAATTATAAAATTTAATAACAAATTTATAAATGTTAAAACTTCTAATGTAATATTTTTTATCTTTGTCAGATAAAACATATCATTTTAAAATGTTAAAACTAAAATGCTCTTTTACTTCCAGAAATAATTATAAATAAAGAAGTTTTTATTGATTTCTGACACCTTAAATGTACTAAATCGTTAAATAAAATATTCATTTATTTTAAAAATATTATTTATAAAACAATTCGCACAATTGCGTCTAAATTGAATACGACCAAATAAAAAAATATTTAAAATATTAATTCAACTTAATTTCAGAAAACATTATAAAAACCCGATGTTAGTCGTTCATATAGACGCGTACATTTCGAAACTCGCGGTAAACTGATCTTTTAAGCAGTATTTGGTTCTGCTTGCTTCATAATTATATTAAATAATGTATAATAAAGAAATTATTTGTAATTACTTAGATAAGCTTTCAAAACTATTGCAAATAATTTGTTTATCTGTAGCACATAGATTGCCTTTGTACATATTATTGTTACTACATTAAATATGTAAATTTCTATTTTAAAATATTAAAAATATATTTTTTTAAATAATATAAACATAAAATAAAATGACGAAATTTTTTAATAATTTTCAGTGGAATTTTTATAAGATTATAGATTAAAAAAATATCAAAAATGCTTATGGCGTTTTCGATTGGTAAATCTGTGGCAAAATGTATAACACTCGAGATTCATTTATAACACTCTAGATATTTTTTCAGAGTAGTAAGATTACCCTGAAATGAACAGCTGTTTTATGTGATTTGACAGATAAACTGGGATTTGATTTAGGACATGTGCGAGTTAGACTAAGTTGCGTTCTTGGCCTAACTGAGGGAAATTCTAAGTTGTGTCGATACGTGTTGATAAATGGCTAAATGTGTGTAGTGCAAAAAATCCCAAAAAATCTCCCATTTGGTTTAGCATCAACTTAGCCTAACTCGCACACGACCTAAATTTCCTATAAGGGAAATGAGCAAAATTTGAAATATAGGTCATATGTTTTGTATGTAAAATGTAAACAAACAACAGCTAATAAAGAAATGCACTGAGGCCGTGTGCGAGTTTAAGTAAATTAAGGGAAATAGTAAATTATGTCGATATGGCAGTGAATGTTGATATTTACCGGACTTTCGAGTAGGGTAATTTAGATAAAAATTAAGTAAATTAGGTATTACCATTGTGAAAATTTTATAAAATGTTTACTACATAAATAAATAAATTTGCAAACTTTTAACCAAAAATAATAAATAAGAGCAATAAATAAAGAAACAAAAAATCCCTAGGAAATTTAAATTTTCTTTACCTCAATTTACTCGAACTCGTATATGGCCTGAGTAAGTATTTAATAAAATTTTTGTTTTTATTAATTTAATATGTAATCAATATATAAAATGTATATAAATGATGTAATATGTTATACATTGAGAACTAAAATCAGATTGTTTGTTGGCTTGAGTAAAACTGAATTAAAATTGTCCAAACCACCCAGTTATGATAAGATTTGCATTATTGCGATAAGTGTAGTAGTTGTCGTATATAAATTGATGTCTATAAGAAGAACTATAACCGCAACATTGTTCATCGAGTAAACAAAGAATGCTGTGTGCAAATTGACTATGGTGATTATAGCTGAATCATTAAAGACAGTAAGTTAGCTTCAGTGTATTCAGAAGTGTGTGTAAACAGGAAGAGTTACTTTGTGTGTAGGATAAATTCCTAAACAAAAACTGTGATGTTGCGTTTTCTCTTGTATTTGGTTTAATACAAAGTAATACAAAACTTAAGCTGGCAAATATGTGGAATAAATCAACATAACAAATATATCAATTATATATTTAATTATTTGTGTGATATGTTATTAGGTCTGTTCCACGAGCGCGTTCCACCAGCAAATTTTCAAGTATTTTTGTGTAAATTTTACTACTGTTTTACTCATGTTTTACTATGAGTAGCTCGTGGAACAGACCTATTATGTGAAGTTTATTTATTTGATATAAGTGTTCTATCAGCTGCATAATATTAGCATTTAAACAGTGTAAATACAGTATTAATTCAATTAAGATTTGATCGTTTCCATTGGCATAAGTTAATTTATGCATGTGAAAGAGCTTTTATTTTTTAGAAAGTTTAGTTAAAGTTTTAGGAGACCTTTTTTGGTTTACATTTCAAATAATATCCAACTGAAATGAACATGTTTTGTTACATATAGGATAGGTGCTTTCGGCAGCTATTACGTCTGTCAAAAAATAGCAAGTTGCTGGCCTATAGTTGCTTAACTGTACACAAAACAACAACACCACTTTCTCTGTCTAAGCCAACCATTTTGGCAAATAAAGAAAAAGGTGTTACCAACGCAATAAGCGAACTATGTGAACCTTCATTGGAAATTTTAACGAATATGCCAATTATATGTCAAAATATTACAAATAAAAATTTAAGTAAAATTAAAAAGTTTCACAAGTTTGATAATTATGAAAGTGAAATTTTATAAATAGATGCAAAATTGTGAAAAATAAATATTTTAAAAATTTGCATATAAATACAGTCAGACTTCTATAACTCGAAGTCCATTTTTAAAAAGAAAAGCTTCGACGTATGGAGACTTTGAGTTAGAGAATTTTTTTAATTGTTTTTTTTAATTTTGAAAGAAACTAGAATTATATTTTAAGATATTTATTTATTTATTTTAAATCAAATAATTAGAAATCAGTTTTGGGATTTTATTTATTTTTTATTATTTTCAGTAAAAAGACATTCCATTTTATTTAAAGCCTTATAGTGATCATTAGTTGTAGTCCAGCCTCACATAGCGCACCAATAAAGACCTTCACTAGCCAATGGGCCAATAGTGATAAAGAAAAAGCTGAAGTTTTTTCTGAGCATTTAACAAAAATATTCTCTATTTCTGGTAATGAGAATAGTGTTGAAATTTGTAATCTGGGTACTAATAGCATAAATAATTTGCCGCCAACTAGCGAGCTTGAAGTAATGATGATAATGAAGAACGAACTTAAGCTAAAAAATAACACCAGGATATGATCTCATAACTGCAGAACTTTTTAGAGAAATCCCAGCTAACTGTTTAGTAAAAGTTACTAACATCTTCAATGCTGTTCTACGATTGAAATATCTCCCTTCGTTGTGGAAGGTCTCAGAATTTATTATGGTCTTTAAACCGGGGAAAGATGCAAACGAGGTTAGCTCCTAATAGCTCTCCTACCTGTGCTTTCAAAAGTATTTGAAAAGATTATGCTCAAACGAATGTTGCGTTTACTTGAACAACAGCAGACCATACCTATGCATCAATTTGGATTCAGGTGTAATCACTCGACCATTGATCAAGTCCACAGAATCACAAACGTAATCGAAAGTGCTCTTGAGGAAAAGAAAGTATGTTCAGCAGTATTCTTAGACGTATCCCAGGCTTTCGACAAAGTTTGGCATACAGGTCTACTAACAAAAATAAGAGACATTTTTCCATTGGAGTATTTCGATATGTTTTCTTCTTATTTGTCCAATCGTTTCTTCCGTGTTAAGGATGGAAACGATTACAGTGAACTCCAAAAAATCAACGCTGGGGTACCCCAAGGCAGTGTACTTGGTCCTTTATTATATTTAATATACACACATGATTTGCCAACGAGCTCAGCGACGTTTACAGCGACGTTCGCTGACGATACAGCTGTTCTAGCGATTGGAGATGATGAACTAACAGCAGCTAGGCGTCTGCAGTCTTCTGTCAATGACATTATCGCTTGGGCTGAAAAGTGGAAAATAAAACTTTACCACCATAAATCTATTCATGTCAACTTTACAAACCGAAATATCAGATTTATGCCTCTCTACATTGATAGAATACAAATTCCACATTCTAATATGGCTAAGTACCTCGGTATGACATTGGATGCAAAGCTGAGATGGAATGAACATGTAAAAAAAAGAGAAATGAACTGAATATAAAATATAGATCAATCAAATGGCTTATTGGAAAGAAGTCGAAACTGTCACTTTATAACAAGCTCTTAATTTACAAACAAATATTAAAACCAATTTGGACATATGGTATTCAGCTCTGGGGATGCGCTAGCAGCACACATGTTGAAACCATCCAAAAATTCCAAAACGTTATATTAAGGGGTGTGGCAAATGCACCATGGTACGTAAGGAACTCTGATCTGCATCGTGATCTAGGGATAACTACGGTGGTGGAAGAAATACAGTGAAATGCAAGAATGCGCCTGCAGCGACTGTACTCTCATCCGAATGATGAAGCTAACGAACTGAAACTAACGAAAAGAGCCAACACGTCGTCTTAAGCGTCTAAAACCTTGTGATCTTTGGTCGCAACCTGTCCGAAATGCGAGATAATTTCTGATTAAATTCTTTATAATTGTGGATTAAAATTGTTTGTTAGGCTTATTATTATTATTGTTAGCTAGTTACTCTTATAAAAATTTATTTAATCAAATAAAATAAATTTATATATATAAAAAAAAAAAATCAGTTGTAATATCATTTGTTTGCAAATATAAATTCAGAATATTGAATGAGTCTTCTACTTCATTCTTGGAGGGCTATTAAACAATTACATTAATGGAACCCTCATCATCACTTTCCGTTGCGCTTAGCATTGGATCCAGTAATTTAGAGCTATATATATATATAGTGCTCAATAATATCGTCATCTGTAGGAAAGCTTGATATACAAATTTCATTGACAAGCTCAATATAACCGTTAAGAGTGTAGCATTGGAGATTATTTTATTTACTTTAAACCACACTGCCAGCGACTGGCACTTGCACAAAGAACAAAGAAGCAACATAAGAAAGAAAAAAATTAAACATTTGGTTTGGAAAAAGGGACTTCCCCTAACAGCAAAATGCATTTATACTTAAAACAAAAATTTGACTTATAGAATGCACTTTCCTCATATTCCTATCGGTATGGGAAAAATTTTTGTTCGAGTAAATGAAAATTCCAGTTATAGAAGTTCGAGTTATGGAAGCAGAATTGTATGTAATTTGCTCTCTAAGACCTTGGTGCACTGTTTTTGGTTCGAGTTATAGAAAATTCGAGTTATGGAAGTTTAACTGTATATACAAAAAATTAATATGAATATTTGAGGAAAGTATAATTAAAAAGTGCTTTTAATTGATTAACTTATTAGTTCCACAAATATTCTAAATTATTATTTATTTTGTTGTATTTATTTTTATACAAAATGTAATTTGCTTGCATTAAATGCACATATGCAAGATTTGTTATTTGCTAAAACATTACACTTGACAGATTGCAAGTAACAGTGATGCCAATGTCTCGCTTAGCGAATATAGGCCAGCAATTAGCTGTTTTTTACCACACGTAATATCTGCCGAAAGCACCTAACATATAGTTGGTGTGTGCGAGTTCTAATTCCGTGGTAAACTAAATGGGATTTTTCTTGAGATTTTTTGTGCTGCATACATTTAGCAACAAAAGTCAAAAAAGGGTGCGAGTTGCATTTTGACAGCGAATATGTATTTTAATGTATTTTTAAAATTATGCAAACCTCAAAAATTACGAAAACAATATTAGCTGCGTTTCAGCAAACCTGATCCGCTCAATGATCTGAATCATCTTTGCTGAAACGATACGGATCACGTTTGAAAATAATTGGCAACGCATGAAATACGACAGTTGGGTTTGTGTACAAAATTTTTTGATTTGTGTAAATAATTTTGGCGCTAAAAAAATAAGTGAGAAAATTTTGAATACAAAAAATCTAAAACTTGGAGAATAAATAAAATCTGTTGAAATGTCTGAAGTACGAAATGTAAATTTTTATTTAGTATTTACTTAAAAACTTAAATTTAATTCTATAGTGAATGAATGGAAATTGCAGATTTTATTAGAATTATCGAGCAAAACTGACTTCTCCATTTTCTTTTTAAACACTAGTCCAAGTGTATTAAGCTCAAGGGATGAAGTGCATCAGCATGGATATAGTGGAAATTTTATGGAAACGATCAATAATTGTTCCGTTAAAGATTAATTGATTGGTATTTGCGCATAAAAAATACAATTGCTATATATTAATTATGTTTCATATATTAATAGATTTGTTAATAAAATCCAATCAGCAAATACAAAATAACCGTGGTGGTCACAATTGAACGAGAACAATGAAGGAAATTTACATATTTTTGTGGTATATGGCAAATATAAATACTTTTCGCGAATTAGGTATTTGTTTTGGCATATCAAAAGCTTCTGTATGGAGAATAATTGAAAGAACTAGTGTTTAGCTTATATCAATTGCAAAATTTCCGTTCATAATTGACAGCACAAATGTTAAAATAAATGCACCTCACCATAGCAATTAGGCTTATTTCAAAGGGAAGCATGAATATAGCTTAAACTTGCAAGCAGTTTGCAAATAAATGTAGATTTGTTTATAATTTTACTACACCGTTGCATCGCATTGCCAACCTCATTTGCATTAAAATACGTTTCACTTTTATCTTTTACATACATTCCACATTGAACCAGAAAGTAAACCAGATCAATTGCTGGTTCACCCCATTGTTTTTGTTTTGCATGTAAAATTGAGCGGATCATGTTTGCTGAAACGCAGCTATTATCGACACAATTTAGAATTTCTCTCAATTAGAACGCATATTAGATCAACTCGCACACGGCCAGTATAACAACATCAAATATATATTTGATATAAATACTCATTTACATGGTTTTATATATCAATTATGTATTTTATTTATATAAAAAAACGAATATTTTATATAACGCTTACCATTTCTTTGTTTGACTAGTTTGTTTTTTTGTTTATATACTTTTTGTGTCACGTGTCAAATATGTCACATTTCGATCTTTTCCCTTCCCTTTCCCTTAAAACTTAGCACGAAAGTTTTTTATGCAGTTGATCAAATTTTAGTAACTAACAAAATTAAGTAAACTACTTTACTTAAGTAAGTAATGGGAACTTACTTTAGATTGAAAACAACATTTTCAATTTTGTTGTGACCATGGCTTTCTGTATAGCATGGCCCTTATTGTAATTCAGTACTATTCGAATTTATCTATTTAAAAGTAATATATAAATTCGTGATATATAAGATCAAGAATTGAATTAAAAAATTTTCAATATATAATATAATCTCTATGAAAAATATATTAACTTTTCGATATAATCACCACGCTTCACCGTGTACGGGCCACCTTGGTAATTGCATTTGAGCGACTAAATTGGCAACACTTTTATTGCAACGCTGTGTCAGCTGTATTGCACAATAGTTTAGTTTGACTTTTGTTAGTGGTCTATTGTACTTCGTGTATGTTTTGTGTTCATTTTCGATAAACTTTGATAATTTATGCAAGTTTAAGATATGTAAATAAAATAATGCATTTGACATAAAAATAAATAAATCCGATATAATATTCACGGTTTTAAAATATGTTTTATTTATAATAATCTCTTTAACGTTTTTATAAATATTTTTTTAACTAACAAACATAAATAAATTAAATTAAATTAAATATAACAAAGAGAGAATTAAAACTCAGTGTTTAATAGAAAAACGCAAGGTGGAGAAATACATTTTGCATACATGTCAAGCTCAGCGACGACAGACCCGGCAGTTCCGCTGCTCAATGGTGAACCAATTGAAAACGCAGCTTCTGTCAGGACACGCGCTCAGAAACGTATTAGCCTTACAACTAAACGAAGAAAATTATCGCGACGGGCAAATTTGATTGGAATTTGTGGCGTTAGTAGTCTCTGCATACTGTTACTTATTGCAACAGCACAGCATCGCCCATTGCCAACATCAGTTGCCACATCATCAGGATCTATAGGTGGTGGTGGTGGTGGTGGGGTTGGTGGTAGTGATGCAACGGGGTTTGCTACTAGTGGTGGTATTGGTGGTGCTGCGAATAATGAACGCCATATAGCATTCAATGTACAACCACAAACACTGAATGTATACAATTTAAGTGCTACTATATCGGATGTCCTGACAGCACAGCGCTCAAAGATATTAATCGAAATGGAAAATTTTGAATATCCTTCGGGGCGTTTTGGAGTGGATGCAGACAAGTTAACAGATTTAACACCTGAAAGTGGGGGAATGCCAGTACGTAGTCTTGTTGTAACGACTTGGCGTTCAGGATCAACATTTCTGGGTGATATCCTAAATGCAATGCCAGGAAATTTTTATCATTATGAACCATTATTAAATTTTGGTATAAAACAAGTTCGTGATCCGGAGGAATCGGAAATGGCATTACAAAATTTAAAACATTTACTTAACTGTGATTATTCCTATATGGAAGATTATCTCGACTATGGTAAATCACATACATATTTATTTGAACATAATGAGCGCTTGTGGTGCGTTTGTAAAGAGTTTCCACATTTCTGCTGGCGTGCTAAGTTCTTAACACCATTTTGTAAACTATTTCCTATGCAGAGTATGAAAACAGTCCGACTACGACTTTCACTTGCTGAGGAACTACTTAAAGATGACAGGTGAGTTTACTATTTCTGTTATTTCTGTTTTTATTTATTTTTTATTTTTTAATTGAGAAAAACTAACTTAAATTAATGAGTCTGAAATAATAATAAACATATAACTTTTATGTTTATTAAATTTATTAAATTCGGAAAAACTTAGATTGCATATAAATGATTTTGATAAAAAATAATTGTCTGAAATGAACTTATATTTATAAATTTCAAATTAATTGCATATAATAGCATTAAACAATTTTGTTAATATATAGTTGGAAAAAATTTATTCAGTAAATACAATAATGAATAATTGATTATTAACATAACTATCTGTGTGTTGGGCATTTAAGCTTTGACTAGGCAAAATCTAACTTCTATTGTTATTCTTATTATTATGAGTAATAATGCAAACTATAATTATATAGGTACATATAATAAAAATTATTCATGTGGCTTTACATATAACAATCGCTAGTATTTAAATAACTGATTATTTGGTATGATAGAAAATACTACATTACGTTAGATGAACTTTCGTTGCCTGATGGAAGTTTTGTACCTTCGTATTATTGCACTGCGACAGAAAATATCTATAGTGCGAACCACTATATCTGGGACTTTATTTACAATATATATATAAAATTTTACACAAATGAAAAGTTTTCTATTTTATTTCTTTTTCGAAAACTTTAAAGAGTATTTTTATAAATTTTTTTTTGCCGTCTGCTGAAGTACTTGATTTACTTTCTCTTTTGTCATTTGGATTTCAAACCACATTTTATACTTTTTTAATTTCTAATTATATTTTTTTATTTTATTTATAGCTTGTAAAGGCTGTGAATAAACAGAAATATAGAAAAATAGAAAAAATTTTAATATATTTTGTTAAGATTTATATAGCCAACCGACACTTTAATCTTTCTCCTTGACTTCTCTCTTAGTGTGAGTTTTTTTAATAAGTAATACAGTGTGTTTTTTTTATTAATTGTTATTAGTATTTGTTTTTTGCCGGGCTTTAGGTCGCTTTTGTTTTATGTTACTTTAAATAATATAAACAAAAAAAATGTAAATAAAAATACTAATTTTATTTGTTAATTTCAAACAAAAATCATACTTTATTTATTTAAAACAGCTATTTTGGTCTACTTCCTAAACCGTCTTCGGTGTTATTGATATTTTTTTTAAAAGCTTTTGTATTAGACCGAAATATCTATTTTATTTCGTATAAATAAACAGTTATGTTTATGAGAAGTTAACAAATAAAACGAGTATTTCTATTTAAATTTTTTGTTGTATTATTTGAAGTTAAACAAAACTGACCTGACCAATACTTAGCCCGGCAAAAAACAAATACTCATAAACAATTAAGGTCAATACCAATATTTACAAAACTTAAATGTAATTATTATTATGCATTTTATTTGAATATGATAAGAAAAAACTTACACGTCAATAGAAAAATTCTCAAAGTCTATAACTCAAAACAAATGACAGTTTTTGTTGCACAAAAATGTATATTTTTACATACCTACATACATGTATATGAACATTATCTTGAACTTTATATACATAACCTACTTGAAATCTATATATTCTTCCATAAATTTTGTGCTCGTAGTAGTTTTTGTATAAAAAAATCTCTTATCTTAATTTTAGATATATTGTACTCCAAACTAAATATATAGTTTATGGTTTATTTATCAATTTATGTGATGTAGTATGTTGTTGTTGAAACCGCAGGAATCTACTTGAAATCTATATATTCTTTATAAATATTGTGTTCATAGTAGTTTTTGTTTAAAAAAATCTCTTAGCTTAATTTTGAATATATCATGTTGTTGTAAATCGCAGGGAACTGCTTATGCAGTCCCTTCTGGGTGTGGCCAAACGTACTTGGTTGTTGAATGGCACCAGGATGTAGAAATATCGTATGTGAATTTGATTTTAAAATAAATTATGACGAAAGAAACTATTTTTTTAAATAAAAGTATTCTATTAAAAAAAAAATATTCTTTTAAAAGAAACTATGCTTTAAAATGATAATATTCTTTAAAAAAGAAACTATTCTTTAAAATAAAAGTAATGTTTTAAAAAAAACTATTCTTTTAAAGGAAATAATTCTTTTAAAAGAAATTATGTTTTAAAATAAAACTATTCTTTAAAATAGAAGTCATGTTTTTAAAAAAACTGTTCTTTTAAAAAAAACTATTCTTTTAAAAGAAAGTATTCTTTAAAATGAAACTATTCTTTTAAAAAAAAACTATTCTTTAAAAAAGGAACTATTCTTTACAATAAAAGTAATGTTTTCAAAAAAACTATTCTTTTGAAGGAAATAATTTTTTTAAAAGAAATTATATTTTAAAATAAAACTATTCTTTAAAAAAACTATTCTTTAAAATAGAAGTCATGTTTTTAAAAAAAACTATTCTTTTAAAAAAAACTATTCTTTTAAAAGAAAGTATTCTTTAAAATGAAACTATTCTTTTAAAAGAAACTAGACTTTAAAATAAAAGTAATGTTTTTCAAAAAAATTATTCTTTTAAAGGAAATAAATCTTTTAAAAGAAACTATGCTTTAAAATGATAATATTCTTTAAAAAAGAAACTATTCTTTAAAATAGAAGTCATGTTTTTAAAAAAAACTATTCTTTTAAAAAAAACTATTCTTTTAAAAGAAACTATTTTTTAAAAAAAAACTATTGTTTTTGCTGTAGTTTTTCAACAGTAGTGACACAAAACTTTATTATTTTTAATTAATTGAGTTTTAAACTGTTCGGGTATTACCAAATATTTTTTAAAAAATATTCTTTTATTTTAATTATTTGTACCTCTTCTTTTGAGACGCACATACCAAGGGTTGAAATTGTACCCTGCCAAATTTAAAGCTCAGAGACTGTGTTAATTATCCAACTGTTCTAAGCCCGTATTAAACTTGTATGTTTTAACTTGGAGTTTTATTAATTTGTTGCGAAAGTTCATCAACAATTTTATTTGCTGTGCTATATTAAAACAAACTTATAAACAAGATATACAATAATTGAATTAATTAATTATAGTTATTTTTATTTGTTCGACTTCAGTACTATTCCTTTTATGGAGGCGTTATTAATTGCATGTTTTTCAGAATCCAAGTACCGCTCACCTTTCCGAACTAAATAAACCATTGGGTTAAAAGAAATTATATCCTATCATTCACAGTGGTAGAGCATAACTAATAAATATCTTAAAATCTTCTTAATATTTAAACGTTTAATAGTTTATTACAAATTTATGGTTAGGAATCCATATTATGGCCAACTGCAGGGGAAATTTATTATATTTGACTGATAATGTGAATATGGTTTTAATTATAAGTTATTAATGTATTTAAATCTACATATTTGCTTAAAATTTCTTTGCCATTTGTATGACTATCGTTTTCTGTTACTTTTATCGTAATTTTAACGATAATTAATTACTTGGTAATTTCCTAGATGAAAACGTTACCTGCTGCGATTAGGTAACGTAATTACATAGACATTGTTGCTGAAAACATTTGCCACAATAATTTACAATTAAAAATTATTTTTCTTCTATGACAAGAAATCTCTTTCGAATTGAAAAGGTGAATTTTCAAACATGAAATCAGATTTTTTTAAATCAAGTGATTAATTTTTAATTAAATGATTAATTTTTGATCCCGTGAATTCTCTGTCGCACCATACAATTGTTTCATATATCGACAAATAACCATCACCAGTAATCCTTGAAAAAATCTGTTTCTTTGTGTGCATATATATTTTTTGAACTGCAAATGTCAGAAATTGCATCCTGTCATATTTGAATCGTGGACCCGTATGTTAACACACAAAGTCTAAGTATATATTAGATTATTTGTGTTCTTCATATAAAGAGTTGTCTGAATTTATGTTGTTTATACACAAACAACTACTGCGCTTGCTATTATTAATTAAAATTAACGCATAAACTACAGCTATATAAATTAAATTAATCATTGTAAATGGTTAGTTTTTAGGAATTTTAACACTAGAAAGTATTTCTATATACCAACTCTAGATGGCTTGTATTTTGCAAACATGTTTAATGAGTTTTGTGTTGTCGAATTCTACGATTGCTTTTTGCGAGGCGGAGGCGGAGGCGGAAAGTATACTTTATATATATCTACTCCGATAAGACAGAAAATTCGTTTTAAAACTGAAATTTACAAATAAACATATTATTCATTAATCTAATAAATTATTTTTTATATGAAATAGAATGATTTAACAAGAAAATTTGAAATATTCTTTACAAAAATTAAATTACACATTTCATTCTGGTCGTAAGGTTAGCAATTACTAACACTATTTATCTTAAATATAAAAAAATTAAGTTGGAATAAATATATGACAGTTGTTTCGGTTCCATGTAGCAGTAATTTTTTAGTTACTCATACAGTTGTTCAGGTTTTCGAAAGTTTATGTTGCCAAATTTGTGCGGATCTCAAGACTAGATCTTGAGATCTGGTAATTAGACTGGTCAATCAATTAGTTAGATTTTATCCAATATTTACTTTTTATCCAATATTTTTTGAATACCTTGGATGTCTTACTGGGAGTCAGTATCATGTTAAAACATCCAGTGTGGGCGTTTCCCGTGACACATATTGCAACATAACGTCAGGAAGAAGTGTTTTGTAATCTTTTGCTTTCAAAGTGCCATTAATCCTATAAATTGACAAATGTTTTTGACTTTATGGAGCTTTTTTGTAATTTGGAATTAAGATCTTTGCCTCTTGGTTTACGTATAAAGCTTTTTCTACCATTTTGAATTTAATTTCATTAGTGAAGAGACACATTTCCACTTTTGTGTGGACTAATTGATATATTTTTTTGGAAATGTAAGAAGTGTCAATCAATGTTTTTTAAAAATGGATTTTTTTAAACCCTTATGACATCGATGTTCACCTTCCACGTGCTACCGTTTGTACTGATATATCGAAACGAAGTAAGTTATTTATTTCGTGAAATAGTATTTGATAAAACTCTTTAATAATTTTTGTGGTGCCTCGATTATCTTGGTCTGTTATCTTCTGTTTTCATCTATTGTATTTCGTTTTTTGTCCACCTTTATGCGACAAGTTGGTTACGCCACTATTGACAACTCGATTTATTGTGAGAATTATGGATATTATTTTGCATTTAAATTAACTGTTTTATTTTTCATAATTGTTTATAATTTGCATTTTTATTTGTTGATTATGTTTATTTCAACTTTTTTTAATAATTTCACAGTAAATTAAAACAAATAACAGAGTTGAATTTATTTGTATAAGATCTTAAGCCAGTCTAATTAGGTACATAACAAGTCACCACTACAAAACATGAATGGATTAATGGCAAAATTCAGAAAAGCCCAATTAAATAAAGCTAAATTTTGCGATATATGAAATATTGTTGTTGTAAAGCGGCGTTTTTAGTTATTATTACTTTAACTACCGCTTCCAACACATGAAAGTGGTAAATTCGATGAAATATATGTATTAGTTATTAGCCAAACCAAAGACTGTAAAAGACATTAAAGTCTCTTAGTTCAAATAAGCAAAAAATAAAGTCAAAGCCGATTAGAATAATTCACCATGTTTCCACTGCTTACTTAGTAAGTAATCCAGCACTATCACTGAAATGATGCTTTTAATTGTTTCTAGATATCAATAAGGCATCGATGATTTGCGTATGACATTTAATGCACAAAAATACATTTACTTGATATGGTAGTTGCATAGATGGTTACTTTCTAAATATCGATGCATCGGCGATAATGTTGTATCCAGCTTTCGCATGTTGGGTACTTAAGCAACTTTTGAATTTTGTCGTTTCTATTGACATACGTTACTTATTGCATGTGAAAGAGCTTTTATGTGTCAGAAAGTTCTTTGCAAATTTTAAAAGAGCTTCTGTTTCTTTTGATAAATTTTACTTAGGACGTGTGCGAGTTAGGCTAAGTTGCGTTCTAAATGAGGGAAATACTAAGTTGTGCCGATCATTTATATAGATATATTTTATAAATCTATTATATGTTCAAATAATACAAACAAAGATTTTATTAAGGACGTGTGCGAGTTAAGCTAAGGACGTGTGCGAGTTAAGCTAAGTTGATGCTAAACCAAATGGGAGATTTTTTGGGATTTTTTGCACTGCACACATTTTGCCATTTATCAACACGTATCGACACATCAATACATTATCGACACAAATTAGAATTTCCCTCATTTAAAACGCAACTTAGCCTAACTCGCACACGACCTTAGTTGCATTCTAAATGAGGGAAATTCTAAGTTGTGCCGATAATGTAGTGATGTGTCGATACGTGTTGATAAATGGTTAAATGTGTGCAGTGCAAAAAATGCCAATAAACTTCCTATTTGGTTTAGCACTTCCTTAGTGCGTTTGTTTACAACTCAGCTGTTGTTTGTTTACATTTTACATCTGAAATATGTGACAAATATTTAAAATTTTGGTGATTTCCTTTGTGGGAAATTTGTTTTTAAAGGTTGCACTCGACATTTTTGTTCTAATTTTTCGTGCTTTACTTAATTTACTTATTAAGTTAAACTTACTTAGTAACTAGTGGCAATATACAATTACAACATGAACAAGAACCGGATAAAGACTGTGTAAACAAATGTACGGCAGTAGCAAGAGAGAGAAGTCGATACAGTAGACTTCTTGACTTCTTGTTAAGGCTTAACCTAGGCCTAAGCCCTTTATAATCATTGATGATGGTGATAAAGTGAAAAGCGAAACTAAAGAATTTTTTTGATTTATTCTAGAAGAAAGTGAAATATTTCAAATGCTATTTAGAGCACCATACAAAACATATAGTAGTCGTTGTACTAACTTTATTATTTCATTTTAAAATTTTTTGTATTACCAAAATGTAATTATATAGTATAATTATATATAAAACTTACAGCTATGGCAATTTTTCCATCTGCCAATACTAAACATATATGTCACTATTTTGGAATTCATTTGCATTAAACTACCTAACATGTCTGAAAAGGAACTATATATCTGTTGTATATTTATCAATTTTCTTAAATATAAATTTCTTTCAACCGTTTTAAGCATTAAGAGGGATCCTTGTTGCCCTGGGTATAGACAAAAAGATTTAGTAAATATTTGAAAATTTGTACAGTTTTAGTTATTAAAACGAAGGTTAGTACGATGCTGATTTCCGGGCATAAGCATGTTCAACAATGTGCAAACTTAATAGAACTTTTTTTATATGGAGATAGTACTAGGTTTAGAATACCCAACAGCGAACTGCAACGAGGCATAATCACTTAGAGTACACTCATTAATCAATCAAATACGAGTATATTCTCATACACTACAAAAATCATTCAAAAGAATTTTCATTTCAAGTGCCGGTGTTAATGAATCAGCTTCACACGAATGCATACCAATTTCAAAGTAGAGTAGCATAAATGGCAAATGACAAATGACTCATGAATCATAGCATATACTCGAGTAGTATGAATCAATGAATGTACTCATCAAAAATGAATGACTCGATCAGACATTCGTAAAAATTTTTAGTGAGTGCTGTTGTTTGCTGAGCAAAAAATGCCTTTAGTGTGCGTTGTTGGTGTTAGCATTATAATTGTATATATTTAGGTGCTGTTTTTAAACATTATGTATGCATTGAATTAGGGATTGTTTTAATACTCATGAATGATTCATAAATGATTTGCATCATTTTTGTGTCGAGCATAAGTGTTTATGAGTATCATATGAGAAAACTATAAATTATTATAAGTATTGTCAGCTGTTAATATGAATCAGGTGGAATCGTATATACGAAAAAAAGAATCAGAATGTTTATAAATGAAACATAGTCAATGAGTGGAGTGTTGAGTACTTATTGCAGTTCTCTGATACTTAAAAAAGGACATTGTCTGCTTCAATTTTAACATTTAAAATGTTTATATACAGACATTCTACAGAAATGTTAAAATTTAACAGTAAATATTTTTTTTTCTGAAAAATTTTATTCTGTTCTATTCTTGTTTAGAGAAAATGTTTACTGATAGGTGTTCACAATGCTCAATACTCGTATGGAAAAACAAACAACAAATTTACAACAATAATTTGTGCTGTGAACTAGTGAACTATAGGAGTTCGTTTGTTTATAATAATGTATATATATAAGCTTAGTAGAGCAGTGATAATTGTTATAAATTTAATTCAGGTGAACTACATTTATATGTATTCTCTACAATCTTTGGGTATAATTTTTGTTAAAATAAATCAATTCCGCAACAAAATTAGTTGTGAAGTATTTTTATCTCTTAATTTAATTAAAAAACCTAAACAATTTTTTTCAATTTTTCATTTAATTTCAACGATTAAAAAAAATTAAAACACAATATGAAATCAAAAAAACATAGGCCAGAAATATTAATAGAATAATGAGAACTTCATAGGAGATGAATCAGGCGTTTTATAATGAGAACAGTTTCAATTTAATAAAAAATAATTAAAAAGAACAGTCAAAAAATATGATTTTATTATTTTATCAAAACATTTTCTTGACAAATTGTACATTAGTTGCTTAATGTAAGACTATTTTTAATAATTCAATTTCATATGCTTCTGAAGGCTTATCGCACTTAGAGGAAATATGCTTGCAATATCAAAAGAAATAAGACGAAATTAAAAAAAAAAAGTTTATGTTGTTATTTTTGTTTATTATATAACTTAAAAATTCTAGTTTATAAATATTTTAAAGAATTTCTAATCCCATTGTGCAAAGATAAAGCAAAATGTAATATATTTTTGTTTTGTTCTTCGCTACATACTGTGAATATTAATTAATTTCCTTTGATTAAGAATAAAATTTTTTAGTGTAAAAAATATATAGCAATTAATATGGTAGCAATTTTGGGTTTAAAAAGTTTGATAGATTCCCAAATATTTGAACTGGTCCGTGATCAATGCACATAAGCTGCACCGACTGCAGCAGGCAATCATCAAATCAAAAATAATTCATGACAAGATAAAAGATACTGTTGATAAATACCTCAAAAAGATGAATGCACGAAACAATATAGTTCGATGATCAAGAGTCTGTGAACGAAGTTGAGGAAGCATTGTACCAACCAGGTACAACCAGGTATTTATCAAGATACTGTTGATAAATACTTCAAAAAGATGAATGCACGAAATAATATAGGTCGATGATCAAGAGTCTGTGAACGAAGTTGAAGAAGCTTCGTTGATTGTACCAACCAGGGCTGTGATGCTAACAACTTGCTATTCATTGGAACCAAGTCGATCAAACTTTCGACCACCAGTCAGGACTTGTGATTCTAAGGATATTGCATTCATATTAGATTGTTTGTATATTTGAAAGGCAACGCTTTATCATAGCATTGAAGCTGTGAGGTATTTTCAAAACCCCTCTTTACATCTTGACTAGATTATTGTTTATCACTTCATCAGACTAAGCAATAATTGATAATTGTTTATCTGCCACTTCAAATTACACTCAGGTCCTTGTTGTGTTTACAAAAGCGAATTTAAGTAAGTCGGGTCCTTCAAAAAACTGCATAAGTGGCATTTTTATTTTTATAAGTTTACAGCATTACTTTTTATGAAATTTGCCCTTATTTGGATATAAATTGGCAAATTGATTTGCTTCTCATAATAATTCTTTTCAATATTTGGTTTTATGCTATTTTTTCTTTCAGGGTACCAAAAAAATACTTATAACTTACGAAAGAAAATATGTGAAGCAACAACAATGCTCTTAAAATCTTCAGAGTTAGGTTTTACTCCCAACAAATATTTAAGTCTTAAGTTGAAGTGCAGCCAAATTCAATAATTAATCTATTGTGAATGCTCACTGCAAATCATTTGCAAAATTTCAGTCATCCGTTCAAGTCATATGAGCATTTCATATATGTATGTAATATACTAATAAATTCAAATACATAAATAAATAAATTAAATTAAATATATAAAATAAGAATGCTTAACATTACCTTTCTAATCTTCAGTTTGTTCTTTTCTATTTAATTTTTACAATATTTACAATTTTACGATCTGACTGAACTGTCATCCTGTAATGTTAGGGACCTAGCCAAGTTTATAGAACTTGGAGTCGTTACCTTCGTCTGGCGTTGAATGTATACTGACCTAAATCTATGTACATATCAACGTCATTCCTGTGGTACCATAATGGGCCATCATTTAAGCTCAAGTGGGCTTTTTGGGATACAAGGCCGCCAATCCAACCTACCTTCCTACACAACATAACAAAAAACATAAGAAAAACAAGCATTTCACATATATTAAAAGTGATGCCAATTTGTTTTAATCAGACTTAATGCTGTTTTTTTTTACAACTCTGAAAGAAAAAATTGTGGCTGTTGAAGAAATTGTCGTATGGTCACAAATTTTGAAACACTAGATATCTATAACACTCCAAAGCACATGTCCAAAAAATATATCATCGCTGCAAAGGTTAATATTAGTCTATTTTATTAGTCCCCTTTTCTGTATTTTGTCTTTATTCCATATATTATTTAACGAAATTACCGTTTGACATGAGGTTTTAATAAATTTTTTTTTGTAATTAAAAATTATGATTTGTTCATCTTCTTGGACGACAATTCAAAAAGCGAAAGCATTTTACTCATTTTTCTCATATCAATAGAAAATGAAAACACCATTTCTATTAATCTACTTATATATCGAACGGTTTAATGATCAACTTGTTGATAGTTATTTTTACAGGATTTCTTCGATATAAGTACTATTTTAAGTATTATTCATTGCATGTTTTTATATTATTCTGTCTTGTGCAGAGAACCTTATCTGGGAACATAGTACAGAGAAGTCATGCTGATGTTACTCTATTTTTCTATTATTTATTAGTTTTTATTTTATTTATTATGTTTTCTTGAAATTTATCGATTTTATATATTTTCATTATCTGTTTTGATATGTGTATTTTATACATATGTTTTGCTTCTTGTATAACCTTTTTCCTTCTATATGCTTTGTGACTAATTTTTTTTTAATATTTATAAGTGATACGAATAATATTGAATGTGGTGCACATACGGATATTTTCCCGGTTCTTTAGGTTCTCATTTCTACGTGTAAAGTTTGTAACACTATAATGTAAATTTTTGGTTATATCCAGAAGCCTGACCTGATCTGTAGTGTGGCTTTTTTTGCGATTCTTCGGTTGCTCATTTTGTACTTATAAACCTTATAACTTTTTAATGTGAATGCTTAGTTAGGTTCAGAAACCAAGTACCGCTCACCTTTCCGAACTAAGTAAACCATTGGATTAAAAAAAATTATATCCTATCATTAACAGTGGTAGAGCATAACTAATAAATATCTTAAAATCTTCTTAATATTTAAACGCTTAATAGTTTATTACAAATTTATGGTTAGGAATCCATTTTACGGCCAACTGCAGGGGAAATTTCTTATATTTGACTGATAACGTGAATACGTGAATACGGTTCTATTTATAAGTTATTAAAGTATTTAAATCTACATATTTGCTTAAAATTTCCATGCCATTTGTATGACTATCGTTTTCTGTTACTTTTATCGTAATTTTAACGATAATTAATTACTTGGTAATTTCCTAGATGGAAACGTTACCTGCTGCGATTAGGTAACGTAATTACATAGACATTGTTGCTAAAAACATTTGCCACAATAATTTACAATTAAAAATTATTTTTCTTCTATGACAAGAAATCTCTTCCGAATTGAAAAGGTAAATTTTCAAAACTATTTGAATTTTCAAATATGAAATCAGATTTTTTTAAATCAAGTGATTAATTTTTAATTAAATGATTAATTTTTGATCCCGTGAAATCTCGGTCTCACCATACAATTGTTTCATATATCGACAAATATCCATCACCAGTAATCCTTGAAAAAATCTGTTTGTTTGTGTGTATATATATTTTTTGAACTGCAAATGTCAGGAATTGCATCCTGTCATATTTGAATCGTGGACCCGTGTGTTAACACACAAAGTCTAAGTATATATTACATTATTTGTGTTCTTCATATAAAGAGTTGTCTGAATTTATATTGTTTATTCACAAACAACTACTGCGCTTGCTATTATTAATTAAAATTAACGCATAAACTACAGCTATATAAATTAAATTAATCATTGTAAATGGTTAGTTTTAGGAATTTTAACACTAGAAAGTATTTCTGTATACCAACTCTAGATGGCTTGTATTTTGCAAACATGTTTAATGAGTTTTGTGTTGTCGAATTCTACGATTGCTTTTTGCGAGGCGGAGGCGGAAAGTATACTTTATATATATCTACTCCGATAAGACAGAAAATTCGTTTTAAAACTGAAATTTACAAATAAACATATTCATTACTCTAATAAATTGTTTTTTATCCAATATTTTTTGAATACCTTGGATGTCTTACTGGGAGTCAGTATCATGTTAAAACATCCGGTGTGGGCGTTTCCCGTGACACATATTGCAACATAACGTCAGGAAAAAGTGTTTATTAATCTTTTGCTTTCAAAGTGCCATTAATCCTATAAATTAGCAAAAGTTTTTGGCTTTACGAAGCTTTTTATTAATTTGGGATTAAGATCTTTGCCTTTTGGTTTAAATATAAAGTTTTTTTCTATTAATCTACTTATATATCGAACGATTTAATGATCAACTTTTTTCAATATGTGATGATATTATGTCTCAACAATTAACAACTATTGTTTAATATGTGCTATATGCATTAAAATTCTCTATGAATTTTTCACTGATATTTTAGAATGAAAATATTGTGTCTGAATAGGAGTATATTTTTATAAGTATGTTGGAATGAATAGCTAATATACTCTATACACGGCAATTCTTAAGATGGATACCCAGAGCTGCTTTAAGTTGCCGTTCACATCGCATTTTTGTTGAAAAGTGTGCACTCATCAGTTTGAGATAATGAACATAAAAGTTCTTATTAAAGAACATATATTCTCAAAGTGTTGCTATAGTGCAACTTATTATAAAAGTAAAAAATAATAATCCGAGAGAGAGAGAGAAAAAAGATTATAGCTGCAGCTTTGGTTGGTTGCAGTGACAGGCCATCAGATAACTTTATATGTACCTTAATTAGAAATTTTTCGCCGTTTTGCTACCACATGCCTGACAACAATTTTTATGATAGAAGAATATTAACAAAATCCAACCCGTCGAATTTAAATAATTTAATAGGTCTTTCGTCCGATGAACAGTCCATTAAGCTGTTAAAGAAATGCCTTCCTAAAAACGTATTTCTTCTAGATGCCAAAGCCGGGCATTCACAGAAAATGGTTTCAGTGTTTAATGGTTTCTTTTTCTAGCTGCAGCATTCTTTTCATAAATAAGTTTGAGTATAAATACATGAAAATATATTTGTATGAGAATCAAGATGTTGTCACAGCAGCTTTCATCAAAATTGTCCATAAATAATTTAAACTTCAGCAAAAATTTTTATTGCACTTAATAGAGTTAGAATCAAGCATCTCAAAAATAACTATTTAATGAATTTTAACCGATTATTTGGGTTTAAACGAATGGAATATATAAAGTGCTTTAGAAATTCAACGAGAATGTAACCATAAAATATTAGATACGTCGATACTACTATTGTATAGATCTAATTTAATTTTGTTAGACTGATTTTCCTATACTTAGCCAAAATATTCAGGCCTTTAAGACACAGATCGATATCCTAAAGGAGTATGACATTAGAAGCAATATCTGTGCTTCTTTTCAGTGACAAATCTATATTTCCGTTCCATGCAATTGCAAATAGATGGTCTTACTACAATTATATATTAGGTTAGTGCTTTTTTTTACCCTTCTTCAAGTTATTAATACAATATTAAATTTAGTTCAAATACTGATGTCCATATTATTTGAAAAAATTAGATATAAATTAGTGGCTGAAAAAATAAAGGTTAATAAAAATATCTATTGGTGAAAGTATTTTTAGTGGCAAATATTTTAGAAAGTAAACAGAAGCTCTTGTAGATATAAGTTTGAATGGAACTAAGCAAAGGCGGATATTCAGTTATTGTTCAATATGACAGACTGAAATCAAACGATCCAAGTGAGAGGTAAAAACGTTGAAAACATAGATATATCGTTAGTTAACATAAGTTAACTCTTATACACATAGTAAGAGATTCTAAGTTCAGTGTACTATATATCAGAGCAGCTAAAGATATGTAAATTAGCGTTAGTAGAAGTGCAATATAATGAGTATTGAAAAAATGTTGTTTGACTTAATTTACTTAATTGATCTTTCTTTGGTTTTTGTTATAGTGAAATTGCTTTAAAGAAAATATTATTGAATAATTTTAAATGAAATAATTATTACAATTTTATCAAATATGACAGTAGTTTACTTAACCAACTTGTAGTCCGTTGACTACGCTAGACTATTAATTGCAATAATTGTCATTTATTTCAATAAATGACATTTAATGAAATACGACTTGCAATAAATGCAATGCAAACATTGTTGCAAATTTATTTTAATACTAGATTTATTGGCATTAACCCTAGTCGGACGGAATAGGTACAACGACCGGAAATTTTAAAAGTTCTCTACACTTTCCCTTTAGATGATATTTTTAAAATTTTAGAAAAGCATCTGGACAGCGTTCTAAAATATGACGTTGAATAGATTTCACTGTCGGTAATGAAATCTTAGGTACAATTGTACCTTCATGTGTTTTGTACAAACTAATTAACGAAAAAACATTTTTTAAAAGATAAGTTATTAGAAAAATTAAAAGTTTGATATAAGTAATGGAAATTTTACCATCTATTAATTTTCCAGTATAAATGTGACACAAGCCCAAAAAATTTAAATGCCACATTTAGCCGGCTTGGATGTTACATATTGTTGTTCGTTGACGTTAATTGTTCTTTTTCCAAATTTTTCTGTTCAATATTGTCCAGATGTTTCGAGTCGGTGCAGCTTTATCTGTTTTCGTATGATCTGCACGTGTATTTTCATTATCAAATCCAATAAATTTTAGCATCATCTTGAAGCGGTCTTGAGACATTGCTGCTTGTATGAGAGGCAGCGTATTAGCTTTTCACATATCTTCTACATTAGTTATTTACATTACATTACATTATTTATTTATAAAGAGGTTTTTTCGAACAGTAATGAATTACAACAACAAAAATTTATTTTTTATATTATTTTAATTAATTGAATTTTTGGCTGACAGCTGTATGCTGTTTCGAGTATTGCCAAATACCCATCATCAGGGGTCTTGGAAATAATTTTTGTATTTAATTATTCGTAAATAATTTTTTTTTGAGACTGCAAGTACCAGAATTCGAACTCGGGTCCTGCCAAATGTAAAGCTCAGAATCAGCGCACCTTATTTAATTATCAAAAAAAGTTAGATAGGGGAAGATTTTTCATACTTCATATATATGAAAGCACAATTGTACCTCTGTCACTTCTTGACGTTGTAAAGTTTTCCAGTCCGACAAGGGTTAATATGTAAGGATGTTTTTTTTTTCAAGTAAGAGTGCTATGAAATAATTAATTCGAAAAGGTTTATTTTGTTCTTGAACTTGGCATAAATTCAATTAAAAAATATTACATGAAAAAATACTACATGAAATAAAAATATAAGTTTCATTTATCGCAATTAATGAAAATGAACTTTTTTGAAAATTCCAATATTTCCATTAATTATAATAAAGCAATGATTACATGAAGCCCAAAACAATTTCGAAGTACTTTATTATAATTTCTTTACTATTTACCCTAAACGATTATGCGTATTATACAATTCAATTTATTTAATGTTTTTTTTCTCAGTATACGTATATATTGATTTCTCATTACTTGACAACATTAATAATATACTATTATACACTTATATTAACACACTTAAATAAATTTATTCATTGTCAATACTTAGGACTTCATATAACATTTTTACTAATGAATTCATATTATAATTTTATCAATATTGTTTATAATAGTTTTAATAATATTTTAAACATATTAGTTAATATAAAGATATTACACTTGAAAACTGAAACCTAACTTTTATTTTTACCTATCCACGCTAATTAGCTTTATTCTAGATGAAAGTACTAGATGAAAAAACATTTCATTTCAAAACCATTCTGCTTTTACAGCTGTAAAATCAAGTTAAATATTATAGCCTATTCACACAGCCCAAGTAAATGTAATTTTGCTTAACTCGCTTTCATTAGATAATCAAGCCAAAATTACAATTCGTTTCTATACAAAAGTCTGACAATGTTTTTTATTCTAAAAAAGTTTATAGTCCGACTATAGACTAATTAAATAAAATTCGATTATTTCCAAAGACCACTGATGAAGAGTACTTGGCAATACTCGAAACAGCGTTGTATGGTCAGCCAAACTTCAATAAAATTAAAATAAATTTTTGTGTTTGTTCTTTATTTCTTTCTTTGTTATTTAAAACCCCTCTAAATTGTAATAAATCTTTTTTGTCACCATACAAAGAAAGTCTAGCTTTACAGCAACACGAATACTTTATTTAAAAAAAATAATTTTATTATGAAAATGAACTTTGATAGTTTACTATTGTTTAAAAAGATGAAAATATATCTACTAAAAAGTGCAACGACAAGAAATATAAGAAAAAATCCCATTAATGAACAAAGTAATGAATTAACAACGAATTTGGCTAACAACAAACAGAACAAATGAAACACCAGAACAACGTAGTGCGTGTATGGGAACAAATCCAGTTTAAGCAGCGAGTTTTGTTGTGATAAAAACTTTTAATAAATAATTTTAATAGTAAATCATTTCTTAAACAATTGTTATATATTTATTTGTGAGTCTATTGAATAAGTATTGAAAATTTTATTTATCAGAACATATTAACACATTACTTTTTACATTTCTGATTTAAACATTATAATGTATGAACATATTTATTTTTCTTTTTAATAATATTTAATATTTGTTATATTTTCTTTTTAAGCCTGAATGTGCGTATAATCTTACTGGTACGCGATCCTCGTGGAACTATGCAATCTCGCAAACATCGTGTTTGGTGTGCCGGTAATCCTGATTGTGATGATCCTAGTTTTGTGTGTGAAGATTTGGTTTCAGACTACAAAAGTGCTGAAATATTGCTAGATAAATATCCGTCAAGATTCAGGTAAAAACTTTTATCTATAGTAAAATTTAAAGGTTTATATACAAATTTCTATATTTAGAACTCTGCGCTATGAGGATCTATCTATAAATCCTTATGAAATGACTCAAGAAGTTTTGCAGTTTTATGGTTTACCATTCGATCCAATGGTAGAAGAATTTCTTGATACGCATACAAAAGTTAATATTGGTGGTGTGAGCTCAACATATCGTGATTCAAAATCAGCGCCTTTTCATTGGAAACAAGACTTAAAAATTGAAGAGGTAATGAAGAAATAATGTTGACTTAACTAAGTTGTTATATTTTAAGAGTTTTTCATTGCTATAATTTTTGCTAATCTTTAGTTAGTTAATCGAAGTGGTTAAAGTGAAGTGAAATGGCATTGAATTTGATATTTATGTAATGCTGATATTAGTTTTTTTTAATAAACATATTGACATGCAAATTAATTGATTTAAGGAAATACGTTCAAGATTTTTTTGTTTTGAAAATGTCTGTTGGATAATAATGAGACATTCTTATCCAAAAAAGTACTAAAAAATACAGAAACAAATAAAACATATCGTTAATTAAAAACCAAAAAAAAAAAAATTTTTTAATTAATTTATTAATTAATAATTTAATTAATGAACAGGATAACAATATTAATCATTTTAAATTAAGTAAAAATTAACTAATTTTGCATTTTCAGATAAAGCATATACAACAATACTGCACAGAAGCAATGGCTTTATGGGGTTATCGCAAAATAGAAAACTTTACGGATTATCATCGAGTTTTCGATCCGATTATTCTACCCCCACCATTAGCGTAAAAGATTTTCTAATTTATTTTGTTGTGATATCGAATATAAAAAAAAAATAGATCGAAAAAGTATAAATATAACCACGTTGATAAATTTAATCGGAACTTCGCTTTATCCAGCAGTCGTATAGTTACTTACATATATAAATATATATATATATAATATATATATAAATAATATATATATTAACGAATTATAAATGCAAGTAGAAGTGTAATACGTAATTTAATTAATTTAAAAATAATGAAAACAGCTATCGGGTTAACGATATTCGGTACTAATTCTTATTGAACTGTTATTGTAGAGGTATTTAATGAACATATTAAAATTGTTTTAATAAATTTTATAGCTAAACATTTATAATTTAAGCAAAATTTCAAATCAAAATTAGTACATCATAATTTTATAAGAACAAGTGCAATTTATTATATGTGGGTTGTGCCAGCCAAAAAGAAACTAATTTAATTATTTAGTTAACAATTGTGTTACCAATTATATAAATATATTTTCACTTATGTTGGACACTTTGTCAATTTTTTATTTAAACTATTAAAAATCTTTATACGAGTTAATATATAATATTAAATTAAATATATTTAAAATATATGTACATTATAATAGAACTTAAAACTAGTGAGGTATAGAAAATGTTCGACAGGTTTCACTACCTTAATTAATTAATTAAAAATATTATTTTTGGAACTTAATTGTTCCATAAAATGTTATGCAATATCTTTCCTGAAGTAAATTAAAATGGAGAAGTTTGTGAATTATATTAAAGAAGCTTTCTTTTTATATTTATAACATACAGCGATAGTATACAGCCTTTGTGAACTATCCTTTACGTGATGATGAATACTCTTATCTTTTTTATTATAAATATTTGTGTTTACTTCGTAGATAATTTACAGTGCAAAAAAAAAATACTTTTCATAAGTTAGACACTTTAAAAACTATGATCTAGGGCCCAGTGTATTCCGAAAAACATATATATATAAAAAAAATTCAAATATTGATATTATAGCTGTTATGCGGTATTTGTAGTTTTTTAGTATCATTGTAGGAAAATCTATTCATTTATTTTGACTGCATTTATTTCAATTATCTTGAAATAAATTGTTGGCAGTACATCCTGCATATAATAAATTTTCAATCTATATATCTTTATATATATATATATAAACCAGTGTAATAAAATTGATAAAAATGTTAGTGAGATTCAAGTATTCTTAACATTTAAGAGTTATGTTATGCTATTTTCTAAGTGATTTCAAATTGCAATACACTTATCTTAGATACGTTAAAATATAACAAAATATTATGGAAAACAAATGTATATTTTTATAATAATTTGGTGATTTTAAATTTTAAATAGATAAGTTGAATAGCATTAAATTAAATGCAATTAAACTAAATTAGAGTAAATTAATTCATATTAATTTAAATGCGATTATATTATGTTAAAATAAATTTAAAAAAAAAATTAGATTAAAAGAAACAAAATTAGTTAATAGTAATAATAATAATACTCGAATCATTTTAATTTTTATGTTTTTTGTTGAAGAATAAATACATGAACAATACATTATATCATTTTTATATGTAGTATTAATTATTTAGCTCTGGGCAGTCCATGGCTTATCATAATATTGTACTGTAAAAGAATAATAATCATCATGCTTTAAAAATTATTTTAAAAAGATATATTGTACAATTATTTAAGATTTATTATGCTTTGTTGCGATATTAAATATTAATACAAATTTCTATTCTTAAAAACGCACATGTTAATTTTTTTTATTAAAAGTGTTTACACTAAGTCAAAATGTTTATAAAATTTTTTCTCGTGTTGATGATTAACAGATTTTTTCATCAAAAACAATTGTGTTTTTAAATGTTTTAAATTATTATCATATATTTTTTGTTTGGCTTACGTATATGTATATGTAGTCGTCACACTAAAACCACAACAAAGTTTATATTTAAAACACGATATTTTAAATTTTCTATGTTTATATTCTATATTGTATATGTAAAACATTTTTAAATCAATTCGGCTAATTTGTGATATATTTTTTTTTTTCAATTTATTGCTTTCTAAAAACAACTTAAGGTCTTAGAATTAAGACCTTAAATCTTAGAATTATTAAAAAATTTTGGATATTAAAAAATAAAAACTATGTGTCTTTATGTAATATAACCAAAAATAATTAAGTAAAGTAAAACAAGAGAAACGATTCCGATATTCTCGATTTTAACTACATTGAGCAACATTTTCAAGTGTGCTATATGGTAACTTCTCGAGATTAAAAGTTGTGAACTTTTTACAATAATTTTACTAGTACAAACTACATACGCCTATTAGCGTCAATTTATATACCTAATTTATACTAGATAATATAAAGAATGAATAACAAGTGGAGGCGCCAGATGGGAAGTTCACTGTTGTTGCTATTGTAGGACACGAGGATCTATAAAGCAGCTAATATATAAGGAAATACAAGACGAGTACATATGTTGGGATGTGTATACGTATTAGTTGTGTAAGAGGGTAGAGGATTATTTAGGAGTAAAATTGAATTGGCGGATAGGGAATCTACTTGAAATTGGTGTGTTTCATTTAGTAATTTTCTCAATTTCGTAATTCAAAGTTGATATATATATGTAATATACATAAATATTCAAAATTGATATATAGTGTAAGAGAAATTGCTTTTCAAAATAGCGGTCTTTACTATAATCCATTGTCATAGCAGTGTGTATGGGAAATCCGAATCGTGCCTAGCAAAACGGCAAAATATTAAGTTTTTTAACAAAACTTATATGATGTTTGCACTAGCATTGGAAATGACTTAAATGTACAAATCCACATTTTACACTTAAATTCGTTTACATTATTATTATGTCATTATACATATTAAAATTTTAAAGAATCTTTTAGCAAAACATTTAAATAGTGTTGTCTTAATTACAAATTATTAATACAATACTTAATATATTAAATTGTATATTCATAAATATTTTTAGCACTTAAAAAATAATTAATTTTAGTTTAATTTGTAGTTATATACACATAAATATTTAAAATAAATAGTGATAGTGTTAGCTTATTCACACAGCCGAAGGGGCGAGTAATTTTGCTAGCCTTTGGCTGATTTCATTAAAAAATTAAAAGTTACAATATTCTTCCGTACAAAAATCAAAGACCCAAAAATAAGATTGATTTGTAATCTGTACAATCAATTTAAAATTAAAATCCTAATTCAGAATAGTACAATTTAAACAAAATAAAATAAAATATTGCACTTTCTTTACAAAAATAAATACGTTAAGCAAAATTATGATAAAATATTGATTAGCTGTGTAAGTAGGTTTTTAGCGTAGCAAACAAGTCCCATGTGAACAGACTATAAAATAAGATATGCTTTGTAAAACTATTCACAGTAACATCGAAATGGGCTCAATTTGACAGCATTTTGGCAGAACGATTTTAATTTTACACTTAAATATAATGTTCAAACAATATCATTTATCGATATTGACGTTCATTTTGTATTCTTACAAATTCTATTGCAATTACTTAAAATGACATTAATTAAGTAATTTCGAGTGATAGTGTGAACACCATAAAAGCTATGGCATTGGCAAAGCATTAATACTCCTCTTACCCAAATTAATTATTTACTTATTGTATTTTTTACTTGCAATAAACTTTTTATTATTGTGTGGTAAGACTTAATACACATAATTAAGTAATTTTGAGTGATAATGTGAACACCATATAACACCATTGGCAAAGCGTTAATACTCCTCATACCCATACAATTATTTAATTATTGTATTTTTTACTTTTACTTTATTTTATTATTGTATGCTAAAACTTAATACACATTGAAGGTAATTTTCGGAAATTCATTTCTGTTGATGCGACTAATATAATCCATCAATTAAATCCTTTAGTCAATTCGTTTTACATGGGTTCTCAAAAAGTAAATTTTTCTGTTGAACACAAAAATTACCTTGTGTTTTTATAGACAGTAAGATAGAGAGAGTTCGCCAAAATCATTTGTTTTATTATTTGATCAAGAATAAACCTAATATATATATAGATTTGAGTACTTCATAGAAAACCATATTCATGAAAAAATCTTATGAATCAGTTCAATTATTTCGATCCTTGTATTACAATAGTTCGTTTTACCTCTGTATAAAAAGTAGTATTTTAATTTAGAATAGTTGCGAGTTCACTTTTTTTAATTACTTTTAATTGGTGAAAAAAGGCTGATGTGAACAGGAAATAAAAGGCTATAGATTAGTTTTTTTTTTGATAATTATGTCTATATAAAAATCGCCAACGTTTCAAACTTTGTTTGACTTTTTCCTTATGATGGAGCATTATTACAATTCTTCCGCCCTGCGAATATTATTATTACCCTCCGCCCTGTAAGAATTCTCCGCTCTGGAGTTGTATTATAACAACTCTTCGCCCTATAATAATACTCCGTCCTGAGGAAGAAATCAAACAAACTTCGAAACATCGCCGGTATTTAAATAGACTACTATATAATAATTAAAACCAAAATGAAAACTAAGCTATATCCTTTTTTTTTTCTATTTACATCGGTTTTTTTTTCTGGAGTGCCTTTGTACCTTTAAGAATGAAATGTACTTATAATATCTATATATAAATATATACCATAAAAACGAGGACCTTTTTTGGATCGATTAGTTAATTTTCAAATATTGATCGCCACGGATCTCGTATTCTGGAGTCCATAAATTTATTCCCTTTGTACCTTTAAGACTAATATGTGTGAAATATGTTTATAAGTATATACACATAAAGGAGGATTTTTATTGTTTTTTATTGATTTTATTGGAACATTTGAATTTTAAAATACTTATAATCGGAAATAAAAAATATTTTCTCTTATATATTTTCTAATAAAACATTATTTTCTGTTATAATAAGGACGTTCTTTATGCTTAGGTATTAAAGTGCTGCATCAAAACATTCGTTTTTGCGGTCATTCGTTTTATTTTCAAATGTGTACCATATTTACAAATTATTTCTAAAGCGAATACGAACGAATAACAGAAACGGTCCGATAGAATTCGTTTCCGCCGCATTCGTTTCAATGGAATGGGGGTTGATTTGTTCTCTATAATCGTTTGTTTTGAATTTTAAAATCAAATAAACAAATATTTTAGAGTATTTCAATCACTTTTAGAGTATTTCAATCACTTTTAGAGTATTTCAAATAATTCTATTTTTGCAAAGTATTTTGTGTGCGTTTGGTTGCCTGCGCAAAAGTAAAGAAAATTGGATGTGCGTAAAGATTTGCAATAATTGCAACAACAAAGTACGTAAATTAGGTTTAATTTTCTATTATTTTCAATGCAAAAGTTGTTTAAACAGGTAGATCTAATGCAAAAGGTTAACTTAAAAAAACGGTTTGCGCAGAATTTCCTTCTTTGTCGATAGTTTTTTATGATGTAACAAAATAAATTGCTTCACATATTTACCTTTTCCTGGAAAATAATTTTATGCATGATATGGTAAAAATATCTATTTATGACAAGAGAGATTTTTAGAAATTTCTTAAGAATTCCTTCAGAATTCCTACTTTACAAAGTTTCTTGTAAATTATTTGCAACACCAGCAAGTAGTGCATCTTCGGAAAGGGTTTTTTCAGTTGCTCGGAACTTAATATCAGAAAAAGGAACATTGATTTCATCTAATCAAAGATCTATCAATCAAATCATGTTTTACACAACAATCTTGAAAAAGAGGAATTAAGTCAGACGATGCTCAACATTTAATTTGAATATTAAATTAAATTTGTGAACTGTAAAAACTGTAAAAAAACTTATTATAATTTTTTTAAATAAATTTTTGTTCAAAATTTTTTTTATATTTAATTAATATATTAAGTCATATTATATATGTAATCAACAAATTACTATTATCAATCAACATTTTAAATAATATTTAATTAATAAAAAAACTTAAATAAATAAATTTGGGTCTTACTATTTAAAAACACATAATTTTTGTATGAACTGAAAATCAAATGCTTAGAGTACTCCCAACTACTTCAACTACTTTTAGAATGTTTAGAGTTAGAGTACTCTAAACAAACGAAACAAATATTTATTCCATTCCATTTTGTTTTTATGCCTATACATTCGTATTTGTTCGTTGAGAGTGAGAGTATGCTACCATTCTAAACACAATAGAATGCTTTGAAACTGAAATCAAATGCGCGCGTGCAGTACTCTATTAGGTATATGGTCATTAGTTTTTTTTTAAATAAAATAATTAAAGAATTTATATAAAAGAAAATTTTTATAATTTAAAAAAGAAATAATTAATGAATTGGGGCAACATTTGTGTTTAATTAATTATTATATTGCAATCAGTGACGACTGCTCTAAGGTGCGGAGGTGTGCGGTGAACACCCTAATATAATTTGCAAAATGTCAAATAAAATAGGTATATAAATTTATCAAGTATCTTCACATCAAGAATTATTATTATTTATTATATTTCCATATATATATTTTTAAAGTTTTAGCAAAAACAATTAAATATAATTGTCTATGAAAACTCAATTAATTTGCTTCTGTTAGCCGCTATACTTGTTAGTTGTGCTCATATATTTGCAGCTCAAATCACAGAACATTTCTATTATATTTCGTCTCTCCCCTTTGTGTGCAAAGAAGTTGCCCGCACATTCATACGTTACATATGAACAAAATAATGTGCGTGTGCTCCCGTTCGTAATATCAGAAATAGAGATATTGGGTATTGTATGAGAGTAATTTTCTGTTCTACTCGAATATCAACTGCACACATACGAATCCAACATGATGATTTGCCAAAGTGGTTGCATGAGCGGCTGAAGTTTGCAGCTCATCTCACCATACATTTCTATCACATTTCGTCTCTCCCCTTTTAACAGCAGCACCAACGAATTTCTGTTCTTATTGTGCGGGGTACTTGTGCGCACATTGCAAGTGGTTTCGATTTTGTTTGATCACTGCACAAACATGTATGTTTCTAAGTACAAACTCTTTTGTTTGAAAAAATTTGGTTTGATGTTACGAGAATTATGTGAAAAGTTTTGTTTCTTCCATATTGATATAATATTAAACTTGTATATAAATTATTAATTTAATTTGTTTAATATGTTATTTTGTTAATGAATTGTAATTATAATATTGCACGAATATATTGTTGCCTTATATAATATAGTTATTATTAATAAAAGATCTCATATATTTTAATATAAGTGGTACATGTAAAAACAACATTAAAGAAGGGCCGCACACCCTTCCAGATAGGGCACGCGTCGTCACTGATTGCAATGAATGCAGAATTTATTATAAATGTATAAATGCAATAAACAAGTCGTCAAAATTCAAACTTAAATATATATATATTAATATATTATATATACATTACATATACATATATTAATTTTTATATAATAAACATGGACGGAAGGTATTTTGGGATAATATTTATGTTTTATAAAAATGATTTTTATTTTAATATTCAATTTTTATTTTAAATTAAATTTTTTTAAGTAGTTGTTTTTAATTATAAATTAGGTGAAATATAATTTGTAATATATTATTAAGTTAGTAGTATTTTAAGCAAAATATTCAGCCTTAAGTCTTTTATATGTTTCTTACAATATTAAAAATTACATTTAAACACTAAATTTAAATAAAATAATTGAGAATGGTATAAACACATATACTCTAAATGCTTTAAAGTATATTAATTAATAAAAATACTAGCGGAGAAAACAATGCAAAGCTTAAAATAATTTATTTATTTTATAATCAAAAGAAATGACTCTACTTAAGCGATGGTCTAACCATATGACTTTAATTTCCATTGGCCAAGAATTCTTAACAGCCAATTAAATGTTAGAGATCATCGGCTTATTCCATTGCACACTTAGTATAATTGCCTAAACGACTTCCTTAATTACTCCTTATTTTAAACATATAAAATCAGAACCAGGACTGAAAATAATAGCAGTAAAAACATGTCTGAAATACATATTATTTAAGTATATAGTTAAAATTTTAACAACTCTTATCCTTCATATAGAATATGCTAATATTTTCGTATTTTAAAATAAAACTCAAAAAATTATGGTTACATTTGCGTTATATTATATTTTTTAAAAATAATTATTATTATTTGCATTTACTTTTCTACACACAAATAACTCGCACACTCTGTTTTTTATTTTAAAGCACAAAAATAAATATTACACCTGTTTTAAAAACGAAAAACGCAAAAATAACTATTATTTTTTGCAAACAAAAATAAAACTTCTTGTGTGTGACTTTGACGTTTAAACCATATATAAGTTGCAACCTGGACTTATTGCTTTTAAGCTAAGCAAAATAAAACGCTTTTGTGTGTTTGGTGATATCAGAGACAAAATATATGAAATGTAAAGAGCTAATAGCAACTTTGGGAATTTAAATTTGTTCTCTGATCTTGAAAAAACGAAAAAATTATATTATATCATTGCAGTTACATTAATAGTTCTTACAGTTGCGTTAAAGGTTGGAACCTGTTTAAAGTTTCGATAACTCTTATTGATGCGGTTGATCAGTAACATAGTTTTAGAAAACCTCACGTGACTGACAGCTTTCTGTAAGATCATAACTGAAACATCCACGAACTGAATCAATAATGCTCTTACGACCGCATAGTTCTAGTTTGATTTTAATAGACCTTGATCTAACAAAAAGGTTTGATATAGTTGAATGTGTAAACTCTAATCTTTGATTTGAGTAGTCAACTATGAAATTGCAATTACATTGTAATCAGAATTTTCTTTGTTGACTTAAGAAGGCAGCTGTCACCTGAGGCAGTGGTTTTTTAACGAGTAATACTCAGTAGTTGGTTTGCAGATGTTCCGTAAAACATAATTCTAATTACAAAACTTTAAACATTGTTAACCATATCAAAAATAATTATTTAAATTTAATTATGGTTTTTTTTCTTAGTTTAAAAAACAATGATTTTGGTATTAGGAGGAATGTGGATGTTACCCAAGTGGATGGATTTACCCAATTGGATACATTAAGAAATTGGTTACAGGTAAACATATTGAAATATCTAAGTAAGTTTGAGTCTAATAAGCATGAAAGCGATTTATTCAATTGCTTAAGTAAGGTTAAAAGCAATGAAAAATCGATCTCCTTAGGCAAAGCTTGAATTTCTGCAAACCATTTTATCCAAAAAAACTGCAAAAGATATTTACTACCACTTACTCAATAAAGTAGTAGTATTTTTTTTTTCATAGTTCGCAGCTTAGTAATCTTTAATGAAATTTTAGCGACTATACTACATATCCATTAATTTCTTTTTTCTGCAGCAGAAGCACATCGCTATATACAAATAAAGTTTGTCTCTTCAGGCAACATCCTTGGCCTTATTATGTCGATCGTATAGTGACATATCCTGTTACCATATACAGCTTTTTTGGACAGCCTACAACTAAGATTAGCATCGAATCTTTAATCTTGCAGCATTAAAGCACCTAGTAGTCTCAATTTCTGATTTTTGGCTGTAGCACTGCATATCATCTATTCTGCATGTTATTAGTTTTGGGGTCCAATGTAATTTCAAGCAACCTTACACTTAATGTTAATTTTAGTTGCTTTCCATTGAGAGGAATAAAGTTTTGCTATAAATTATATATAAGTATATTTAAGCAAAAGTACATATCGTTAAATCAAATAAATAAATTGTAAGTATTTCATTCGATTTGCAGTATATCGCCAAAAACTAGCTAGCATTGAGGGAACAGATAAAAAAAATTGTGCACCATCCAAAATTACGGACAGACAACAAAAGCGCGGTAAACCTTTCGTGTTAGCAAAAGTGAAAAAAAAAACAAAATCAGAAAATTAACGGCAAAACTCTTCTAATGATTACTTCCAGATTCCTAAGTGCTTGGTCGTTTTTACACTAATGAAGGGGATGAATTAAAAATGGAATGAACTTACTAAAGCCCTTGTTATAGTGTTCGTCTTAATGTTAGTAGTGATTACCACATAAGATTCGGTTTGATGATTAAAAATGCATAGGGACACACAATTATAGTAGTATTTGTATGCAACGTAGAATAATATTGAATATTGATGAATGAAAATAGGTTTTGCCTTATAGATCGCTTGAACTATATTAACTTTATTGCTAATATTTATATCCAGCCAATAGCTCCTCTATTAGGCATGCAAAACGTTTAGCAGTACTTACCTTATAAAAATACTGACATATTTTAATGTCTGCGAAGTGTTGTCTGGAACTTCATAATAGCTGATATCATATCTACTATTATAATATCATAACTATGTAATTAATTTGAGACAAACAGTCAACTACTTTGCAAATAACACTAGGCGACACAAAAAGAGTTCACAGCTTTGATAGATGGGAAGATAATATAAAGATAAATGCCCACATTTAATCTGACAGATATCCTATACTGTACTTCGAGCAGATTACTGCGAGATTACTTTATATGCTGTAGAGATATTTTTGAAGTACAATATCCTGATTCTACTTAACAGTAAGCTGTCAGCACCTCACAGCCTGTATTTTAATTTATGCTCCTGTTGTTAAATTAAACGATATACAAATTTTTTAGACAAATGGGCTCTATATTTGGAGTGTTTTCCACTCAACTTATATTCACAAAAGTCATACTGTGATATAAAATATAAATACACTATTTAAATTTAACATTCTATCTGCCGCCAAACTACGTCAGGAATTCTATATAGAAAGAAAGCTGTTGAATAAATACATATGCCCGGCGATACATACAGATACTAGAAATTACAAAAACCAATTACTAGTATAGATATGTATGTTATATTGATGAAGATCTGCAGCTTGAACTATAAGATTTTCTTTAATATTTTTAAAGGAAGTATTAAATGTCTGATTTTTTTCATAAGCTCATCATGCTACTCTTGAAATTGGAAAAGCCTACTGAAAAGCATAGTTTCTTGAAAACAGTACAATATAATATTTGTAGACAAGTTTTCATAGTAATTAGTAAAGTATTTAGTTAAGTGATCAGAATTTTCTGGTAGACTGTAATGCCTAGAGCTTAGAATCATATTCAGTTAATGAATGGTGTGTGATGACCAAGCTCTAGACTTATCGATCAGTATTTCAACAAAAGAAATTCGCCAATTTTTCAAACAAATATTTCAGGGCCGGAAATATCTTCGGCCAAAACTTAGGGATTAGGTGAGAAAAGACATTGAACTACATCAGCGTAAAATTTGTTGGTAAAGTAGTAGTTGGTATATTTTTAGAAAGTAGTGCGCGCATCAGCTGCAGTCATCCATTCAGATTGAAACTCAGCTTTTAGAAACCAATGCGTAAATTTCTTTAATTATTCATTTAATTACTCAGTCAGTTACTCACACATTGATGACCTTTACTTATTCACTGGTCTTTCGGGAAGGAAATTGCATGTTTACAATACTTTTTACGAAACCAAGCAAAGAAAGTGTATAGTAGGCGAGAATAGCAATCACAGGCGGGTTGATTAGCGAATTTGAAATCAGGGACTGCGTTGAATTAATCGTAGCTGTCGATTCAAAGTCCGTTGACACTATAAAAGGTGATGATACCGCTGTGAGTTTTAATTTAACTCAGTACATATAAGATCTAGCTTAAAGAAATTTACAAAGATGACTAAGCCGACAGACATCTAGGTTCAATTTGTATGTTCATATAAACCAATTTTCATCAACCAGGCCACATTCCTTGCTACAAATCCAACGAGATCGGAGTGAGAGGAATGTGATGGGCACAAACTTGCGGCGAGTCTAGCAAGATGCATTTCTGCACTTAGCTAGAAAGGCCTTGCGGAGGAAAGGCTTTAGGAATGCTGCATGAAGTTGGAGGCAAAGGGACCGAAATGAAGTTGGACAGACTACACGACAATGTTCGATTACATGTTTTAAGATAAGTAAAAATTGCATTATAAGCAAAACCCGTAGGGAACTTGTCACCACATCACTGTATCCTTTAAGGATTATTGTGACATATCCACTTTAGTTCCATAGACGAATAGCAGTTAAAAACGCCATAATGTCCTTTGGAGAGATGTTGCCTAATTCCGTTATAAGAGAATAGGCAGCTGATAAGTGCCGAAGTCTGAGTCTGGCCAGACTATCGCAGTGACACAGAATGTGTTCTGCTGTTTCTTCTTCGTCGCAACAAAGTCTGCAGCTATCGTCTCTTGTAATTCCTAAGTTCGATTGATGCTTTTTTACTCCGCAATGTCCAGTGAGAAACCCTGTGACAAGTCGGATGCCATTTTTGTTCAGCATTAGGAGCTCCCAAGTCCTGGCTTTTTATCCCAACAGTCTGAGCTGCTCTTTTCATGCTTCCTATTCAACAGACTGCGCTTAATCAGATTATTAATTATTCCGATCAATACAAATCAATTTCGAGCACTTTAGAAAGCACTTTAGAAAGCACTTTAGAAGCCATTAAGAAATCAAACAATAAATCGACGAATGGCCATCATCAAAACACTTTGAATTTTTTTTTCCATGGAATATTGTGAAATTATATTATATTTCAACTAGTTTGTTTAAAATAAAATTTACCATTGCTTAAAAATAAAAGATTTTTTTTTTTGGAGTAAAAAATGACTAAAGATACAAAAAATCGGTTGGCTCGATGAATGGAACAATGCATTTTTTTTGTGAAAATTATAAATTGGCAGAAATATGATCAAAACTCATACCGAATGTTGGAAAATTTTTTAATATTTTAATCAAAATAAAATTTACCACTGCTTAGAAATAAATGTATTTTTTTTTTGCAAAAAAAATTGTCTCTATGAATGGCTCCCATAAAAAGACATAAAAAAAACGCTATAGACCAGGACTGTCCAGACAAGGTAAGATCACGAGGAAATACTAATCACTGAATAGGTTGGAGGGCCACAGACGCAAATACATACGTTTATAATTTTTCCGGATAAAAATAAAAATACGGCAATAATGATAAATTTAGTTTTATTAATTCTGCATTAATTTATCTTTTACAATTCTATCATTATCAGTATTATCAGTATTATGTATTGACATACATTTTTTGACAAAAAATAATGTTGTACCTAGAAATATATACTAAAGTCTTTGCCCATTAAGTAAATTAACCTGAAGTGTAATAAATTATTTATAAAACATTTTAATTTATTTATTGGGGTTCCATAAAAATAAAATAATTTCATGTTAATAAAATATAAAAAAAAATTTGCTTAATTGTGGTATATTAGGGCAGCACAAAAATTAGCCGCGGGTCGCACGAGGTTCGTGTGCCGTGCTTTAGACAGCCCTGATATATTTTTTAAATATAATTTAAATAGTTGTGTATTATTATAAGAATTTTAAAAAGTATATTTCAAAATAATTAAAAAAGTTATGTATTATTATAAATATATTAAAAAGTGTATTTAAACTTCTATATACAGTCAAACCAAAATTTCATACAGTTCAACTTCTATAACTCGAAGTCCAATTTCAGGTTAGAAAATTTTATTTTTTTTTTTTTATGAAAGAAACTAGAATTATATTTTAAGATATTTATTTATTTATTTAAAATCAAATACAGCACAGAAGTTATAGTGAAGTAAAATAATTAGAAATTAGTTTTGGGATTTTATTTATTTTTTTTGTTATTTTCATTAAAAAAACATTCCATTTTATTTAAAGCCTTATAGTGATCAACAGTTCTAGTATCAATCGTTTGCAAATATAAGTTAAGAATATTGAATGAGTCTTCTACTTCATTCTTGGAGGGCTGTTAAACAATCACATCAACGGAACCGTCACCATCGTTTTCCGTTGCGCTTAGAATTGAATCCAGTAACTTAGAGCTATAGTGCTCAATAATATCGTCATCTGTAGGAAAGCTTGATGGAGAAATTTCATTGTCAAGCTCAATAGAATCGTTACGAGTAGCATTGGAAGTTATTTTATTTACTTTAAACCACACTGCCAGCGACTGGCACTTGTACAAAGAACAAAGAGCAACATAAAAAAGAAAAAAATTAAACATTTGGTTTGGAAAAAGGAACTTCCCCTAACAGCAAACTGCATTTATACTTAAAACAAAAATTTGACTTATAGAATGCACTTTCCTCATATTCCTATCAGTACGGGAAAAAATTTTTATTCGAGTTATAGAGAAAGTCGAGTTATAGAAGTTCGAGTTATGGAAGCAGAATTCTATGCAATTTGCTGTCTAAAACCTTGGTGCACTGTTTTTGGTTCGAGTTATGGAAGTTTAACTGTATTTTAAAAAGCATATTTAAAAATAAAATTAAAAATAATTTAAAAAGTTGTGTATGTATTAGAAATATTTTAAAAAGCATATTTAAAAATTAATTTAAATGTTTTTAAAAATAAAATTAAAAATTATTTAAAAAGTTGTGTATTATTTAAATATTTGACTACTATAATTAGTTCGAAAAATGAGAAATGTATGAAAAAATCCCAGTTAACATAAAACTAAGTTATACACCCAATGTATTACTTTGAGCACACAGTTGGGGGAGGCCAACGCACCATATTCCCACCCCCTTGCATATGCCCATGCACATTTGAAATCTGTTTAATAGAATGGAAATTGGAGTGTATGGAAATTATATAAAAAACCAGGCACTCTCACAACTTTTATAACCAAAACAAGTGGAGGTTGTAAGTTGTAAGTTGTAAGTTGTAAGTTGCGTTCTTCATGCAATTGATTTGGTCGTGCAACATCCAGCGGTACGGGGGCATATTGTAAGTGTTTTTCGATTGGCTTGCGAACATGTTGCAAGCTTTATTTGTGCAAACCGTTGCCTGAAGTAGGGAGTAGGGTCATGCGGCACTGTTTTATATTCAACAGTTCGCTATTGAACGTCGCGCTAATAAGTGTTGTGGGCGCACGTGCTGTGACTGTAACTGTGACTGTAGTTGAATAGTTAGAAGAGCTACAAGTACAATATATACCATATTCATTAACCAGCGTTTCCAGTGCAGCACAAAGCTTTGCGTTTTGCGTTTTGCGCTTTGCAATATTAATAAATTGGTTAGTTCAATAATTACAATTATTCGATTTCAACGATTATTTGTGTACATGAACAAGTGCTTGTATAATTGTATAATTGTATAATTGTAGCGTAATACGTGTGAAATGCCATGAAATTTTTTTCGAGAGTGTTTCACATTTGCCATAATTCCGAATGTTTAACCGTTATAATTCTGAACAAGGCCACTAATTGCTCGAGAAAGGATTCTGTCCTGTGTTTGTATTTGTGTTTGTGTTTGTGTTTGTGTTTGAAGCACATAAAATAAAAAAAGTGCTGCATATTCTGCACAGGATAAGGATAAGCTTATAATTTTTTTTTTGTTTTTTATTAATATTTAATATTTAGGTTTTGTTATATATATTGAAAAAAAAAATTATATATAAAAAAGGAAATATATTTATGTAAAAGTGTTTGGTGTTATGGTTGCTCGGTTTCTCGGTTTCTCGGCCATATAAACTTTAGCTCGGTTGAGTGCATAATGTGCGTTTTTCATTTAACGCTTGATGCTTTGAGATGTGGTTGGGTTATCCACCGTTCGGCTTTAATGGCAGAAGCAGCTAATTTCATACGAAGCAGTGTAGTTCGTGGAGCAGGATATAATGTTGCGCTAGTGCTGTTCGTATTCCACAAATCCGAACTATTCCAATAATTCGGATATTCGGTTTCGCATTGAATAATTCCAAACTGGAAGAAACCCGAATTTAAAATCACATTCCAATAAATCGCATTTTGTATGTGCTGTAAATAAAACGCTAGTCCCAAGCGATCTTTTAGGGTAAGTCTGAAATTAAAATTCAGGGTCGACAGCACTGACAGCCGCAAATTATACTATGTTTTTTTTGTTTTTTTGTTTTTAGGTTTTTGTTTTTAGGTTTTTGTTTTGCATATAGAATGTATATTTGCTAAAGGAAATAAAATGGGTCGATTAAATCTTTTTGTTGCACTTAAAGTGTGTGTTCGTGTGTTAGTGTGTTGGTATGTTGGTGTGTTGTTATTGTTGTGTTGTTGTTGTTGTTGTTGTTGTGTTGTTGTTGTTTATTGTGTTTTTGTGGGTTCGATACAAACTGAGTGAAGGCAGTTGCATGAGTCGTTGCTATTTATAGTCCTTGTTGCTTTTTGTTATTTGATGTTGAATGTTTGATGTTTTGAAACCAATTCAAGGGATGCTGGCTGCTGTTATACTTTTTGTGAATTGTTGAGTCCCAAAGAAAAGCAATGTGAAGGATTTGCATAAGTAAATAAGTACAACTGTTGTTAATTGAAATCAGAATTGCACTATTAAACTGCTATAATTAAAAAAAATATGTGTAAAAATATTTGAATTTCTAATTCAGTTTACATATATGAAAAAATTCCTACACATACACATGCATGCTTTACTGCTTAATACTATGTATGAATAATAGATCTTAAAGAAAAAGTTTTTTTTTTTTAGCAAAATCGATATATTTTCTTTAAAATAGTCCCTTTGTAACTTAATCTAATGAATAACATGGTCTAACCTACCAATTAATATGGTCTAAAATCATGGCAAGTGAGTATTTCAGATCCTCGTCCTTCAGGATGTTGATAACATAACTTCTGCGTTCACAAAACGTTTTGATTTCATCGGTGTATGCATTTTAATGTCACACGATGACAAATCAGATGAACACGGGAATTTTTTGATAATTAATATTCGATTTTCAAACAAAAAAACACTCTCAAGTAATCATCCATAGCTATATGTTACCTATGTAGTTATTCAAAAATATTGTTGCCAAATGGTGATAAATCAGATGAATACGGGGAGTTGTTGATAGTTAATATGCAATTTAAAAAAAATATTAATCTCAAATATCGATCCATAGGTGTATGTAGTTATCCAAAAATATTGATATTAAACGGTACTAAATTAGACGAATATGGAGAGTTTCCGACAGTAAATATGCAATTCTTAGACAAAAAAACAGTCGCAAGTATCGATCCATATACTTTCATTGGCATATGCATTTTTCCCGAATAATGAAAATCACACGATGACAAATTAGATGAATATGTAGAGTTGTTGACAGTTAATATGCAATTTTCAAACAAGAAATCAGTTTCAAGTATCGATCCATGGTGATAAATCAGATGAAAACGGAAAGTTCTTGATAGTTAATATGCGATTTTTAGACAAAAAAAAACAGTTACAAGTTTCAATTGATACCATAAATAAAATGCTTAATTGGCAAATATAATTGAGAATTAAGAGTTTGCCAGGATGGAACCAACTCTTTGTGAACAATGCCCCTCCAAATGTAAAAATAAATACAATTTGTCTGGATTTTTTATTTTTTTAAGGAAGGTTTTTTGGGTTTTGATACCATACACTGGCAACTTCGATGTTTGGTTTCTATATTATATTGATAATATCACATTTTATTACCAATTGAAATAATGAGAAAAAGTTTTTATGCCTTTTAGACTTTTTTATGATGTCCTCTGAATTTTTAATTTCAAACAATTTTTGTTGTGTCCGTTGTTCAGGCGTGGACAGACAAAATGTTTGGTTTTATTTAATTAGTTAATTAAATTTTTATTTATTATTAATTATTATTTATTATTAATTATTATTTATTATTAATTATTATTTATTATTAATTATTTATTATTATTTATTATTCATATCTTATTTATTTATGTATTTGTTTATTATTTATTTATTTAATTATATATTTATTTATTTGCTTACTTATTTATTTATTTATTTCTTGAATTATATATTTAACTATTAATTTATTTATTTATACATATATATTTAGTATTAGTTATTTTATTTATTTTATTGATTTACATTTGCTTACTTATTTATTTATTTATTTATTGATCTGTATACTTAACTATTCATTTATTTCTTTCTATATTTATTTATATATATATTTATTTATATATATATTTATTTATATATATATTTATTTATTATTAGTTATTTTATTTTATATTATTTATTTTATTGATTAATATAACAATTTATTTATTCATGAATATGGTAAATATGTTGTGCCATCACATATTCAATTAGTAAGGTTAATTATAATGTTCGATATCAAGCCATCAGTGGCAAGCCATCACTGTGTCCAAGTATTGGCAAATTGCAATACACTGAGGGTAAGGGTTTGTAACCATGAAAATGGTTATGTGGTGATGACAGTAACAAAGCTCCAGTTAGTCGTTGACTGGAGAGGTTTGGACACAAAAAAAAAAGAAAAAATCGAAGTTAAAAGTAAATAGGAACTGCTTACTTCTTAAAGAATCATGTACTGTGCAAAGTCATAAGGAATGCACTCTTATCAAGATCCGGAAGCAACACCAAGTCTATTTATTGTGTGTAAATCAAATAATATGGCATTAAGCGAAGTACTTTGTGTATATATAAAAAAAAATCACCTTAATTAATACTTTGGTTATAATCAAGCAATATGGCAAAGATCAAGTCTCCCATAAAGGAGACTATTAATCACAAAAATTATTAAAACTAAAAGAAAAAAAAAATTCACGTGGTGATTAAGAAGAAATTTTGGAAAAAATCAAACATCAAAATAAAACAAAATAGGTTTGGTTAAAGTTCTGACCAAGTTTTGTTGTAAGTATAAGAGCATCATAAATGCTAACTGTTAAAGATGTCAAAATAAACTAATACCTCCAAATAAACTTATGATCTAGTAGTGTGAAGATTGTCCAATAAAGTTGTATGGATTGTATAATATTCTTAATAAATTACTAGTATGGGAAAAAACTCTATTGAACTCTATTGAGTTTTTCCCCCACACATTTTGAAGAGTGTTTGTATATGAAAAGTTATCTGTAAGATGGCTGCTACAATTCCTCACAGTGGCTCATTAGTACTGCAACTAATAAACTTTAAGGAGACTTTTTTGCTGAACACCTTCATATACATTTAACGTATATCGCTAGAATAATCAACGAAACTGCTATGAAATTGTTGTGTTTAATAAAAAGGATTTAAAAATCTCATAAATAAATAGGTTATTAATATAAATCATATTCAAACATTTGACATATGGAGGACGTAAAAATAATTAATATAATTCATAACCCTAAAAATAATTAATTTAATGCGGTGATGAAGTTGACTATTAAGTGAAAATTATAATCAGTCACATCAATATTGCAATAGACTTTTAAAAATTTAGTCTAAAATTTAGAACTAAGGACGTGTGCGAGTTTGGGTAAGTTGCGTTCTAAATGAGGGAAATTCTAAGTTATGCCGATAATGTAGTGATGTGTCGATACGTGTTGATAAATGTCTAAATATGTGCAGTGCAAAAAATCCCAAGGAATGTCCCATTTGGTTTAGCATCAATTTAGCACAACGCGCACACGCCCTAAATTCAAATAGATAAAACATATGTTATCTGGTAACATATTCATAAAAAGTGAAAACAAGCAAAAAATTAAATAAAGCGAACTATATTTTTTTTTCACAAACGAAAAATTGTGGATAATAGATGATAGAGTTCGGTACCCCTGATTAATTTTGGTTGTAATATCTACCTTATCAGACACGTTTTTAAAAATTTTAACTGAATATTGTGTTTCCTTCGTGAGATGGAAAACCACATAACCTAACATATTAACATGTGAGAGTTTAATTACATTATATGAAGTCAATTCTATCACAGAATAAACAAATAATCTTCCTATCGAAATAGAGAAGCTGGTGATTTACTTAGTGAAGTTAAAAAACTGCTCAATATTTACTTATAAAGACCTTAAACTTTAATGCGACTAATTTTGTAATAGACTGTGACTACTCAAAATTAAACTTGAATTTATAAAAAATTAATAATACTCGTATTCAAATTGTTATGATTCTCCTATGAAATTAAAAATTATTGCTTTTAATGTTGATCATAATCTAATTGATATTGTTCAACCAAATATGTCACCATATGCTTCCCTAATTCTGTTGGTTTAAAACGATTATATTGTGATTGATGAGAAAGTCGTACTTTTCTGATGCCAACAATAGATGATGATGTATATATTATCATATATACCATATATCAGAAAATATATTAACTAACCTTGACTTAAGAAATGATTTTTTCCATGCCATATTTGAAATATGGTGTTGGACAAATTTTTTCAATTCCTTAGATTGCAGTAAAGTTATTCTTTTTTAACAAATTTTCGAAAAGTTGTGGTTAATAGGTTATAGTATACTATTTAGCAGTTACCGTCTGTTCAGTCTTCAGATGATTTCTCTAATTTGAATTCTCTAATCTATTGTGCTGATGATAGCTTAACATGCACGATGCAATCAGTGCATTCCAGCTCAGTTCATCAGCAATCATTTTGTGGGTATTACTAGACTAAGCCAGAGCCAAGTTAACTTGATCAGTCGAAATTTCTGAGTGACCTTTGCAAAAGTCGTCCTATAAAAAAAAAATTTCCGATCTGGAATCTTTGAAACCACTTCAAGACAGTCACAAGCATATTCTGGATATGTTATTTGGAACTACACAAATTTTAGGCTACCATTTGCAAAGAGAATGAATCTCTTATACAACTGCGGTGTAATTTGCACCGAAACCCTCTTATTAAATTTATATTTTCTTTTTTCATTTCCATAGCTTGCTATTGATAGAGTACACAGATAATACTATAATTATCGCTTAAGATAGAGTGCAATAGCAGCCCACTATACCTCAAAAATAAAATGGAAAAACTCTAAATTTAACATATAGGTGAAAAATAGTATTATATTTAGAGAAACATAGGGAAAGAGATAGGCAGTGGAAGCATTTCCAGTACCACAGTATATAAAAATGTTATAACTTTGTGTGGGCCTATTTTTTGTAAAATAAAAAAATCAGTGTCAGATTTATGGAAGATAATTGGTCCTTCAGTTCTGAAGTTGTATGGATCAAAATCAAAACAATAACGGGGACTCTAAAAGACAAAACAATATGAATATTTTCACTAAAAATGACAATGGCAGATAAAATAATTCAATTATTTCACATTCACAGTAATTTCTCAGTAAAAAGTCTTGAAATTAGTAAAATCTCTTTTGTTCCCAAATTAACAAATTACAATGATGGACTATCCAATACAAAAGCAGTAAAATATTAATAAAAATTTTTATATTCATTTTATATAAACGCACTTTCATTGTAGTGAATAATTTCTTTTAATTCAAAAAGATCCATAATATTAGACAAAGGTATTATGTTCACTTCTCACGTTTTTAGAGATTATTGCATTGCGAAAGGTATACAATACCTGCTTAGAACTATAGATATGACTGAGGGCGTTGGTTAGACGTAGATAGAATTCACAAAATGGGGGACTTCATTTAAGGCATATATAGCAAACCCTACAAACTGGTATAAGTATACACATAGTAGAAAAAGTCTACGGATATTCACAAAATTTTTCTAAAATTACGCATAACTTTTTTAATTTTTACTCAAATTCATTTTTATTTCCTGATTTATTTTAACCCAAGAAACAACAAAAAAGTTCCAATATAAAAACTAAACAGTTATTCTTTAAAAAAAAATTGAACACTATTATATGAAAAAGTAGCAATTTTTGAAGCAGAAAAAGTCTACGGATATTTCTTAATATTTACATTAAAACAATAAAATTCACAAAAATCTTAAATTTAATAGCCTGTGGGATAACCTCTGCATTTAATAACCTCTGTTAAGCGTCTTTGCATGGACTCAACCAGCTTTGCAGTATCCTGTGCGTTTATTTCTAGCCATTCTTCCTTGATGACGTTTCTTACTATATCCTTGCTGGAAAACATATGCTGGCGAATCTTATTTTCCAAATAAACCCACAGATGTTCTATAGGACTAAGGTTTGGTGATTCTGGTAGTGTTTGAAGTTGCCTGAGAGCATAGTACAGCATCCAAATCCGTACTATGACTGCTGTATGCTTAGAGTCATTGCCCTGCTGAAACAAAAAGGTTGCCTCAAGTCCTAACATTCTGACATTTTCTTTCAAATTTGTTTTTAGAATATTTAGAAAACCATATTTCTCCATTGTATCTTGTACAAATTCAAGTCTAACCGCACCATTACTTGCTATACACCCCTAAATCATTACGCCGTCACCAACACGTTTTACTGTTTACGGTTTATCACAGGTTGTGCATAATTTTCTCCATACAAGTTTTCTAACTTTGATTCCAAATATTTAAAATTGACTCTCATCGGAGAAAATAACTCATATTCAGAACTTTATAGGTTTATTTATACGCTTTCTTGCACGGCTTAATCATTTTATTCTATTATATCTGGATATGTATGGCTTCTTTCCTGCAATCAGGGTATAATACATGCATTTCTTCAAAATTTTCCGCACAGTATCAGGACATATTTTGTTTTCTAGTATTTCGACATTATGTCCAGCTAGTTTGAAAGCTGTTACTCTTGGATTTACTTTCATCTGGTTGATTATGGTACATCTTTCTCTATTTGACAGAAATGAGGGGCGGCCAGTGCGAGGTTTAGAAACGTAAGTACTCGTCTCTTTGAAGTTATTTATAACTCTATACACAGATGAATATTGACAACCAATATCTTTAGCAATTTTTCTTTGGCATACGTCATCTTTCCAAAATTTAACAGTTATTTGTCGCTCACTAAAACTAATTGCAAGTCTCTTATTTTATATTGTAAAAATTTGTTGCTTATATAAAAAATATTATTATTCAGTGATTAATTTTTAGACTCTTCAGGAAGTCAACTAATAATTAAACATCATTTAATGAAACGTTTATGCTTGCAAGCGAATTTAAATTAACGGTAAATGTAAATATTAAGAAATATCCGTAGACTTTTTCTGCTTCAAAAATTGCTACTTTTTCATATAATAGTGTTCAATTTTTTTTTAAAGAATAACTGTTTAGTTTTTATATTGGAACTTTTTTGTTGTTTCTTGGGTTAAAATAAATCAGGAAATAAAAATGAATTTGAGTAAAAATTAAAAAAGTTATGCGTAAGTTAAGAAAAATTTTGTGAATATCCGTAGACTTTTTCTACTATGTGTATATATCTACAAGAGTCTTGTTAAGAGACTTCGACTGGAATATGTTAGAGGCTTTAATGTGAGGAATAAAAGTACTTAGTAATAGGCGAACTAACACAACAACACAGTTTGGCACATGTGATAAAAAAAAAAACAAAGTTTTTTGGACATCCAGAATAGCATAGATAATAAATAAAAAAACAGATAATGTAGTATAGAAGGTAGGGCTTCGTAAAGGGCCAACAATGAAAACAGAATATAAGTAAATGTGGGTACATTGTTCGGTCTAATGAAGTGGAGAATGGTCAAAAGTAGAATAATTTTATAAACATTTTTAAATATGTAAATATTTTCTTGTAAATAAGAAAATAAATATATCTACAACTTAATTCTAAATTCCAGCGTATTGAATTATCTAAATTAATTGTTGTACACATAATATAATTTTATTTTGTATTATTCTTTGTAGATATACCGTTAATACTTTTAAATGTAAAACCGTAAGTCAGACTTTTTTTCGCTATTGGATCCTGAAAATAGAACCACTCAAGATAGTATTTAAATATAGTGGTATTAATGTACGCAGCGTATGGGTCACATTTGGCATTCACCATTTCGCAGAAGTGCAACATAAAAAACAAAGCTAATCTGCCAAATATACCTATTAGGAGAACTCTGAGCATGGGTGGAGCTGCCAAAGCTGCTGGTTTAATTAACGGTGGCCAGCGCGGCTCTTTGCCAACGCATACACCGTCACCACTACTGTTTCAGTGGCCTCCCATACCAGTCTCAATGTACACCAGTAACTTACGTTTAACAATGATGAACCAGGATCCAAAAGACTTGCATACAGCACGTTTAATTATTGGTGAACTTCGAGCCAAGGTTCGATATCAGGCAGAGCATATAATGAAATGGCGCAAAGCATATGCTGTACAAGTAAGTTGATAATTTCAAATGCTCGATAATTACATATTACTAAATTTTATCTTAATTAAGGTACAACTACATTATCGATACCAAAAAGAAAAAAGCAGTCAAATGAATGCATTAACATCTCAACTGTTATTATTAGAATCCCGGCTTAAACGCAAACAGAAGCAAATTGCACATTTGTTGAGCTTGCGGGAAGTAACAATACAGCGACAGCACAAAATTATTGACACATTGTCGACACGTTTAACTGATAATGGATTAGAGACTATTGAAGTCAACTATGGTGCAGATTTGGATGTATTGAACGATTCAGACTCAGCAGTCGTTTTGGAAGATATTGATTCAGACGTTTTCAATTTATGGCCACGGCAGAAGAGTAGTGGCATAAGTACAGCTTCGTACAATAATGGAGATAGTATCACAATTGTTCGATCTATCTCTGATGCCATTGAAACGAATGTAAATAGGTATAGTAGTGGGCGACGTAATAATTGTTTTTTGCGACGACCCGATATTCTTGAAACTGTTTATTCTGTCGAAGAAGATCCGGAGCCACAATCTGATGTAGCGGAGAAACGAGATAAATTCAAAAATAGTTCTGATAAAGCATTAAGCTCTAGTTTAACTGAAGGACATATTGACAACATAGCAACAAACTCCACAACATCGTCAGTTACTGCATCTAACGACAATGATAAAACTAAAAAACAAAATGATAACTACCTAAAAAGTCACAGCAACACTTGCAACAATTTATTGCAACAACAAAAAAGATCATCAACTAAATTGCGACGTACAAATACCGAAATTGGTTGTACAGTTTACAGCGTTATAGTTCCACAGCCGCAAAAATCCTTAGCATCAAACGATGGAACAGATTATAGTAATGAAATGCAATGCGTTGGAAAATCCCAAATTACTAACTTCAATTGCGTGATGGACAATCATCGTTCTGTAGAGAAAACAAAAGACGATATATATAAATTTACAAACAAAGTCAAATCGAAGAGTTTAGAGGAACTGCGAGGAAGTCTGGTGGAACATGATTGTACTTTAGATCCAAATGTAGATAATACAGGCTGCTATGCATCAAGCCATATACCGAAAACAGTACAATCATACGCGTGACAAATACCACAATCTAGTGGTTCGACTATAGACATTGATGCCATGAACACAAAATTTGAAGACTCTACAGTGCTTAAAGTGACAAGTTTCGATTCAACAGTGTCCAGTGCTACCAATGCTATACCCACTAAGATCAGTGCAACACCAGCCACTGAAACAATGTGTGCTAATAACACTACTCTAGCATCTACAAATCAATTCTTTACAAGACAGTCATCAACTCTTCCGCGGATTTTTACAACGCATTCTACTTATAGTTCAAGCAGCACTGGTGTTACCAGATCTGAGAATAATAGCGAACGTGGGAGTTTCTAGCAATTAAAGAAATTTTTCATACGAAATTGTAATAAAAAGTAAATGTACATTTTTCTATTTTACATTCCCTTGCCATTGCATTTTATTTCATTTCATGAAATGGTGATTTATTGTTATTTTATATACATTTTCTGTATTTGTGTTCGAAATAAAATCAGTGATACTTTTTGAGATCTATATTTATTGTTAATTGTTTTGTGTTGGATCATTTAAAAATTTATTTATTTTTAAGGCATACTTTTGAAAAGAGTTCCCCAATATAATTGCTTTGCACATCACTACAAGTTTTGAAAAATACTAGTAAGGCCGAGATTAAAGAGACAAAGTTTACACTTCTTAAATTAGACATTTTCTAACCACGAAACGGAGAAAAATCGTACTCATCTGGATATCAGGACACTGCAATATAAAAGGAAACGAACTAGCAGATGCAGAAGTCAAAAGTACTTATACCTCCCCATCAATATACGATCACAATCTCAACATCTCCGACATATTAAGTACATGAAATGCAAAGCAATGCACTATAAAGATAACTTTTGGTCCAACACTATAAAGTAGCCAACCAAAGCAAAATCTCTATATAGCAATAGTCTCTCTCAAAAACTCAACGCCGGAAACGCTTTGACATAATTAAATTCACCAGACCCCGACTAGACTCTACCACCTACATGTCAAGTATGCAACACTAATTTAACCATTACCCACGTTCTGATATAATGCCATAAATACCGATCGTACGTAAATAGATTAAATTAATCAAATCCCTTTGAAATTCTTCAACTCACTCCAATAACCAGAAAACCATAGAACCATCACATATCCAATACATAAAAATTTATCATTAGGCCTGTGTCGCTATAGCCTTAATTTCTTATACGAGTATAAGTTAATTGTATCTTTTAAGTGCAATGTAACTTCTGAATAAAAAAAAAAGACAAAGCTCAAACTTCCAGTTAGGCTTGAAAATGTTAGTAGAGAGCGATATATTGGGTTTTAATATTTTAAATTTTCGTTCAAAATTTGTCGACAGGTTCCTTTAGGTTAAAGGAAACATGTAAAAAGCGAATTTTTTTAACATTAACATAAAAGTCTTTTATTACTTAAGGTTTATTAAATCTAAGTCTAACTTATTTTCTTATTCTTAGAAGGATTAGCCTGGACCAGGTATTTCAATATATTTTAACTAGGGAAGCACAAAGAAAATGTAAACAGGATAGTTTTGGATTGAATAACATTTTTTTGATTTATTTTAAAATTTCGTTACAAAAAATCATTACTTCTGTTAAATAATTAAATGTATCTTCCCAATAATTTTTCTATATAACATACCGATTTCTCAAGCGAAGAATGTTATTTATCCAGACTTTCACTTGCATAAAAGTCTAACTTAACGGTAATATTTACGAAGCTCTAAAGAACCCCATAGTAAAATCAGAATTCACAAAAATTCGAACGAAAGAGATTAAAAAGATATATCCATGTGAAAATCTCTTAACCAGAAAGCTTGCTATTACGACAAGACTTTCTTGCGTGAAAAGATCAAATCGGTCAGTCTTGAGTAAGTAGTTTTTGTAAGTTAATTTGGAATATATTTAAGTTTAAGTTTTTTAAATCCCAAATAGTCTAGAAGTGTTTAAGTGAGATCTCTGTTATGAAAATAATCTATTATATTTAACTTGTATTTATTTATACTATGTTATGTATAATGCAATATATTACATATATTAAATATGGTGAGTTCAAATTTTATATATCAGTTACTGAGAGTATCAAACATAAGCGAACGTGCATAAAAGTAGAAGCGTTAAAAATCAAAGCTATGGTTTACTCTTACCTTAAGGTGGTATGGATCAACAAATTTGTACTTTCACCTCAGAGAGTAAATTGGGGCTTAAGAGAAAAAAATTAAATTAAAAGTTAGATAATATGCTAGAGGCATATGAAATAATAAATACCAAACTCTTTACTATATAGTAAGTCACAAGCATATAAAATAATATATATTATATATACTTTTTTTCTAGATAATGTATTGAATGTGTATAAGAAAAAAATCGATAATTGAAGTAGCTGCTCCATCTCAGATAATGGGTAAAAGGCATAAATAACCCGTGGTTGTCTGCGCCGATTGCTAGTCACACCATAAATGATCCAGTCAAGCCTTTATATGAAGTCTTTAACCCAAATTTCACGACTTTTCTTTACCCACAACATTTGATTGCGTCTCCGGTTTTTGCTATTTTTGTTTGTATCTTTACTTGTTTGGATGGAAGGTTCTTTTTAGAACCTTATTTTCAGATGTGTGGTAAGATGTGTATGGCACTTACGCGCCATTCTTATGGAAAAGAAAACTTCGTCACCTTTAAAACTAAGCAATGAACCACTATGTATATCCATTCTATATTATGCAGGAACTGGTCATATATTAATAAAAAAAAAAATTATTTTAGATATTTTAATAAATGTCAAAGTTTCATTGAAATAAATGCTATCTTCATGTTTCAAATAAAACTTCAATAAAATTTTAACTTTGATCATAAAAAGTAAAAGATATTGCAACAAACAACTTTCAAAATTTGAGCTTCCTGTTTAATCATCAAAATTATTAGCAAAAAGCACAAAAAACGTTGCAAAAGCCTTGGCTTTTATTCTTCAAGATGCCTAAATCATTCAGTGTGAAGTTAAAAAATGGAAATAAAACTCATATACTCAGCAATTTGACAAAGGACACTACAATCGGTATATTTAAATTGCGTGTTGGTTTGGCCATAATAAAAAATGTTAGTAATCTGCGTATATCTATCGGTTTTCCTCCACGCTTGTTGAATTTGTCTCGGAACGCGGATAGTATTGATTCGATAGGGATTAAGAAAGATGTGATTTTGGTTCTTGAAATGAAAGAATCTGAACAGAAACATAAAAAGCAGGTGGAAAATATTGAAGTACCGGCCGAAATTCGCCCAAAAAAAGAATTGTTTTGCTCTGTGAAAGTTTGTGCTGCTGACATTAATAGTGGAGCAATTGACGGAAGAAATATTGGCTTATTGGTACGTCAACCCATTGCAGGGAATGCTTCTAGTCTTTTTATGGCAGTACGCTATGCCATGACGGGTAAGATAGATGCAAATGCTGATGAGGAAATGCGACACATAATAGCAATTAAACTTGCCTCCGAGCCAGAAAGATTCAACAAAAGCATACTCGGAGTGTCTAATGCCAATTATCTCGAACGGATACTAAACCCCACAACTTGTGGTGGTGGTGTTGAGTGTGCTATATTATCAGAACACTACAGGGCCGAAATTGATGTGGTTCACATTGCTGAAGGCATTGTATACAGATTCGGTGAACGTTCCAATTATGCTCGTCGTATGTTTCTTACTCTTAAGAACACCCACTATGATGTCCTTTATATGACTCATACCAATGTAAGTATAAGTACTTCTTTATAATTGCATTTAAAAACAAAATTTATTGGTTTTTAGCGGGCTAAGTGGTCAATAGTTAGATAATACACTTTTTAAAAAAATGTTTTGTTTTTGTAAAAGATTTTATTTGAACCGATATTTCGACTATATTCTATAGCCATCATCAGGGTACTATAATATTAATGTATTGTATAAGTATTTCTTTATGATTTATACTAAAATATGGCTGCATTGTATTGGCATTATATAGCACCCTAATGATAATTATAGACAGTAGCAAGGTGTCAGCTTTTTGGCAAGGTGTTTACAATTTGAACAAAACAGAATTCCAACTATAACGTATTCCCCCTACTTCTGAGTTTTGTCCTTTCCACAAGCAAATAGCATACAAGACCAACAAAACAATTTATTTAAATGTTCACAGCCTGTGATCCATTGGTTTTTGTGGTAAATAGCTGTAGGAAAACGGCGACTTACCACATATTTCGACATTTTTACATGAGGTACCAAATTTTTCATATCTGGAGTTGGTCATTTTATGAATTAAAACCTTTTTTTCAGAAGATCGTTTAAAAAAAGATATTTAAATCAAATCTTTAATCACACTTTTATCCATTTCTAAATATTATTTTTCACTTCAAATTTCTTTAATTTTTTTCTTTACTTTTACCATTTGCTAGTATAAAATTGCAATAATGACTTTGTTTTTGGTTTATTTCCAACCTCTACATAAGAGTAAGAAACTCTCATGCATTCATTTACTCTTTTATTTTGTATTTACTATGCGCGGTTCAGTTTTTTTACTGAACCATTTGTCCATATAAAACGGCAACCGTGGCTTTGATTGTTTTTGTACGCTTTGTATGAACTTGCGGTTCAATTTAGTCGACTGAACCTCTAGTCAAATGTAAAGCGATTTTCGCTCAGTCATTTCTTTTCTCTTTTGTATTTACTTTGCATAACATTGGAGGTTCACTTTTTTTATTAAACCGCTTGCACGCATTAATTTAAGAGTTATGATTATTTTACACACATATTTTGCGGGGCTTGTTTTCTCTTTTATTTTTGTATTTGTTTGTATGTTTTATGTTTATTCAATATTGAACATAGTCCCAATGTGAATGTTATTTCATTTGCATGCTTTGTAAGCAGCGCGGTGCAGTTTTTTTCTGAACCTTAGTATATTTTAAGAGGAATGTGTTTTTTCTTTTATTAATTATAAGTAATGTTGGGTGTAACTAACATATGTGAAATTTTGTTTGTATTGTACGTTTTGTGTTTATGTTAATCTGTTTGGAAAAGCTACTATTAAAAATGTTAAGTAGCAAAATAGCGCGAAAATTTACCTAATAAAAAAAAGATCTAAAAAGGAAGCTTTGTTAAGGTGTTCAGTGAACACTCTGAACCATTTGACGCCTCGCCTCTGACTATAGACTATTTTCGAAATATCGATTCAAATAAAATCTTTTAAAAAAACAAAAAATTGTTAAAAAAGTATATTATTTAACTATTGACCAATTAGCTTAACGGGTTAAAATTATTAAAATATATAATACTTTAAATGTTTGTTTCGAAGTATTTGAGAAGTACGGTGTTTGAGCGGCTTGAGTATACTCAAGTGTCAACATATGGATTCAATACTATAATTGCTTCCAAGCGTTCAAGTTACTTAAATAGCTTATTCGACGTCTGAAAGTTTAGCTACTTTGGCAAGATTTTTATGTTCGAATGTAGATACATTTTATTATCAATTCTTATTTATAAATGGAAATTCGTATATATTGGTAAGTAAAAGTGTGAGTAAAAATCCAGCCAAAAGTCGTCAGTATAGACGTAGAGTAAACGGTTCCATTCTAATTAACAAAACTGCTATAGATATGCTGCAAAATCTAAAGGAACAATAATATTTTCGATAAAAAACTATAGCTTTCTAATTTGTATCGAATTTGTAATACTTTTTGAATACTTTGGTATAATTATTATATTTATGGTGGTTTCGTTAGGAAACTTATCCGGTGTTCGAAATATTATATATAGCAATATTCGAATATTCGAATACAAGTAATAAAGAATAATTTATTAAGCGTATATAAAAAATTCGAAAATTAATACTTTTTCGTTCCAATGTTTTAAGAAAAATTTTCGTAAATTTGAATGTTTAATTTCATATTTATATTTATTTTATATAAATACGTAGTACAGCAAATTTTCGAACTACATATTTTTTCCCTTATATTTCCAAAGGCATATTGTGCTCGAGCAAAATGTTTAAGCATGACTGGACATAAAAATGCTTCATGCTTCGTCTTCGTGCGGCATGACGTGTCGATCAGTTTGAAGGTTCGATCGGATTGAATATTATTTGAATTCATTATCCATTATTTTAGTATATATATAAATAAATACATAAATACACAAATATTGTACTTATTTCTATATCAAGCGTATATTAATACACTTTTTTCTTTTTATCTGTAGAGTACCTTACGCAGAACGCTTTTCCCTATTAACGAAGTAGGTCCATATGAACAAGCACTTAAATTTGCAAGAAAAAAAAAATGGCACAATAAAAATCACAAACTCCGGTTCAAAAAAGACACTTCGTATGTTCGTAGCAGACACAGTGAGGACAAACTAGCTAGACTATGTAAGCAGGCTAAAGCAAAGTTTGATGATGTGGAAACTGCAATAAATCAGTATGCTTGTATAGAAACGGAAGATTCGGGTTCAGATGATGATATTCCATTAGAATGTGTGATGAAAAATAATAGTACCGAAAGAGATGATACAAACAAATTCGTTGTAAGGAAAAACAATAGTGCTAATACACAGGAAATTCCTGTCAAGACTGAATCTTCACAGTGTAACACTAATGTTTCAGAACGATTTCTTACGAAATCCAGTACTTCAACACAACTCTCAATTGGATCCTTTAAAAATGAGAAATGTGCTAAAGAAACCGAAGGAGATCCTACAAACAAAGTTGATGTAATGCAAGTCAATAGTGCTAATATACAAGAAATTCCTGCTAAGACTGAATGTTCAGAGTACAACACTAATGTTTCGGAACGATTTCTTATGAAATCCAGTGCCTCATCACAACTCTCAATTGGATCCTTTAAAAATGAGAAATGTGCTAAAGAAACCGAAGGAGATCCTACAAACAAAGTTGATGTAATGCAAGTCAATAGTGCTAATATACAAGAAATTCCTGCTAAGACTGAATGTTCAGAGTACAACACTAATGTTTCGGAACGATTTCTTATGAAATCCAGTGCCTCATCACAACTCTCAATTGGATCCTTTAAAAATGAGAAATGTGCTAAAGAAACCGAAGGAGATCCTACAAACAAAGTTGATGTAATGCAAGTCAATAGTGCTAATATACAAGAAATTCCTGCTAAGACTGAATGTTCAGAGTACAACACTAATGTTTCGGAACGATTTCTTATGAAATCTAGTACCTCATCACAATTCTCAATTAAATCTTTCAGAAATGAGAGATGTGCTGAAGAAACTGAAAGAGATGCTACAAACGAATTCAATAATGAGGTTAAATCGAATCAAATTAAGCACTTTAAAGCAATTGTGAAAACATATTGTGTGTCTTCTGACTCTGTTTTGTGTCAACCGGTAGAGACCGTAGGAAAATTTAAACGTAGTCGCACATTTACATAATAATTACAATTAGTAAGCTAAATTTTAAATGTATATTTATATAAATCTTGTTCCTCGTCAATAAGCAACAATTATATATGAACGTTGCTTATTTAAAATAAAAAACAATTATTGCTGAGCAATTGAATTAATTGATTTCTAATTTTTATTTTTAATCTATACGATAGTAATTAAGATCTTGAAAGTATCATCTGCTTAAATCTATATTTAAAATTTCGAAAAATTCCTGCATTAATAGTAAATATCGGTTTTGTCTATGGACATATTATCTCGTGCTACATTTTTTTCAAGGACATTAAAGACTACTTTTGTCGCGTTTAAAGTGAACACGTAAATATTAAGGATAACAGAAACACTATAGAATTTTAAGAGATCTTTAAATTAACGATATGTAATATAATAACTTTCTAGTAAGTTAGCAAACTGAATTCATTACGTAATGAGATCACTCTCTATAAGTTAGATCTGATTGCAGTATGTTACACATACTAACCCAGCATCTACACTGGGTAGGCTTTGGAAAGATTTAGGCATACTTTTCTTCACAAATAAAATTCGAAAATAATACATATTTCTATTCGCACATAAAAATCTTGCCAAAATCTAGCACGTGTAGATGCTCAAAAAGATCAGTTTTCGACTGATCATATTCGGCTCTTTCATTGACTGTTGCAATATATAAACGGCATGCAGTGTACTGTTCGCAATTATATATTAAAAATTAATTTTGATTAGCGAACCACCACTGTACCTTCAAAGTGAAATTTTCTCGCCGAGTGGAAATGCTGATAACTGTCAACACCCGGCTTCTTAATCTAACCTAACCTTCAAAAGCTCGTCTAGAAGCGTATTTAAATGAACACACACCACTGACCTACTAAATGCTTTAAAGGAGATAAAGGTGAGCATAGTACTGCACAATCACATTGATATCAGCATGCTTATCAAATATGTACTCAATAATCTAGTACTTTTTTTGAAATCCAAGAAATGATAAATGGTGAAAAGGTCATCAAACTATATGTAAGTTTCCCAATAGGAAGTTCGCTAAATTGTTTATCCAAAGAAATATTAATTGATGTACAAATATCACTGGCTGTTAAAGATGAACACATCCCTAAGATGTACTTGGCTGAATATAACAGTTGTGGGACATGAAACATGCCTGACGCAAAGAAAACTTTAATACACTTAGTATATATGTAAGGTACTGACTTTGAAATGTTGTGGATGCAGCTAAACACTAAGTCGTACACTTTTGAATCATAAGACAAATACTTTTTGCTAAACAAACAAAGAATTAGGAAGACCTTGCAATCCTAATCAACGGGAGAATGTATATTCGCCCACAAGATGAATATACAATTCTCAATAAAACCACTCTATCAGACGTTTTTCTAATTTGTATCGCTAAAGTCCCAGAGGTGTAAGCTTGGCAACTTGATGCCAATCTAAGCTAACCAAGCTAGTTTAGATGTAAATTAATCAATTCATTAAAGATACTGTATATTTATTTATCAGTGGTAACAGAGTTTAGCTGTTCGGAACATTTTTCAGAACTCAGTTATTTAAATAAGTTGCAATTTTTCTGTATTCCATTTTAAATCTGTGTATTAAATCAAGCTATAAAATAATTTTAAATATGAAGTATCTGCATCATTTACCAAACAAAAATATTTTGAATATAACAAGTATTACCTTTGCAAATCAGCAATAACTTACAATATACCATACATTATTTTTAACATCAACATTAATTTCCACATGCACACCTTACCAAACTCATCCGATTAAGACTAGGACGTATCAATTTAACACACACTTATTTAATAGATCAGCACCACCCTCCTGTCGGTTCTGCAACATTTTATATTCAATACAATATATACTTATCGAAAACTCGCATCTCTGGAAACACAGAAACACCATATTTGGAAACACAATCCGATCAATCTATTAGTAGACCCCTCAAAATCAAATATTCTGCTTATAATTAAGTATCTTCAATATAACTTAAAAAAAATATATGTATACCTTAATTTAGCCTCAAACACTACACCCGTCTTCTCTACAAACCCCTCTTTCGCTATCTAAAAAAAAAATAATAATAATAAAATAAATAAAACAAGGCACTTAAGCCTTAATCATACTGTCATCCTAGCTCTTAACTATAATACCCTTCTTTCTTTTCCAAATCGGTAACCTTAAGGCCAAGTAGCTATAGCTTCTATAAATTTTAGTTAGATTTTATTTATAATTACGTTATAACTTTGTTAATAAATAAATAAATATTATTTATTTTACATAATTCTGGCACTTGCATAGTTGCTTCTTGACCGCCGGTTTTCTCAACTCAACTCAAATGTATACTCGTATCGTCCACAGTGAAATAAAGAAAAAAATATTAAGAATTAGCACATAAATGTGTTTATGGGAAAAATAAATTTCTAATTTAGTTTTCTTTTTTTTACTAACACAATAGCTTTGATTTAGTTGTCAGATTTTTTTGAAGTAAAATAGAATTTGAAATAAACTATGTGTTAAATTTAAAAAACATAAATAAATTTTTTTTGTGTGTACAATTCAAAAAATTTGTTATAAAAATTTGTTATAAAATTTTCAGTGAAAGTTAGATAAAATACTTGAGCTTAACGATAAACAAAATTTTTATACCCGATTGATTCGCAAAATTATTGATTAAAAGGAATAAAGGGGTGATATCTAAAATGCCTAAATCGTTTTCTGTGAGGCTTAAGTTTGAGAATAAAACTCACATCCTTGATAATTTGACGAAGAACACTACAATCGGAATTTTCAAGTTGCGTATTGGTTTACTTGTATTTAAAAATGTGAAGAATTTGTTGGTGTTCATGGGTTATCCTCCACGTTTGCTGGATCTATCTCGAAATGCTGATGACCTGAATTCTTTAGGAATAAACAAAGACATAACGTTAGTCTTGGAACAGATGGAGCCTGAAGATGAGGATGTAAAACTTGAAGATACTGAGGTTATGGGAATGCATAGGAAAAAGCTGTTTTTACCCGATCGAATGGTTCTTACTGATAAGAAAACTATTGGGTTATTCGTACGTCAACAAATAGCACGAAATGCATCGAGTCTGTTCACTAGCATACGCTATGCCATCACTGGTAGAATTAATGAAAAAGCATCTGAAGAAATGAGGGAAATGGTTGCACTAAAAATCGCCTCTCAACCTGAAAGATTTAATAGAAAAGCATTGGGAATGACGAATGTCAATTATCGTCAATGGATATTGAATCCAAGCTCTTGTGGCGGTAGGGTGGAGTGTAGTATATTTGCAGAATACTATAAGACGGAAATCGATGTTGTGCATGTAAATGAAGGAGTAGTATATAGGTTTGGGGAACGTCTCAATTTTACTCGTCGTATGTTCCTTACTCAAAAAAACTCTCATTATGATGTTCTCTATATGACTTATGCTAATGTAAGTGAAGGTATATATTTTTGTTTGCTTGTCATTTAATTTAGAATTTATTTTTTGTATCAGAGTTCCTTGCGCAGAACACTTTTTCCTATAACCGAAGTTGGCGTATACGCACAAGCACTTAAGTTTGCAAAGAAGAAGAAGTTCCAAAAGCGAAATCAAAAGTTTCGCTTCAGAAACGACACATTGTACCATGTTCGTAGCAAACTAAGTGAAGTGAAAATGACCAATCTTTTCAAAAAGACTAAAACAAGCCTTGAGTGTGTGCAAACAGCTGTAAGTCAAAGTGAAGACGTTAACGTAGAAGAATCAGATACTGATGACAGCTTAATAACACCAAATACAAGAGAAAACACCAACGCTAATTCACAGCAAGCTCTAATACAATATAGTTACTCCATGCAAGATAGAAATGCCTCTGAGGATTGTATTATCAAATCAAAAATTTCACATCAGTATGTGGAAAATGAAAGCTGTGTAAAGGAAGTTGAAGAGGAGACAGAAGTTGTGCAAACATCTGTGAAACAATGTCATTTCCAACAAGTCGGTCATACCAAGAGCATTCTAAAAAAAGCGGTTAACCATTTTCAATAATCGTTTTACGCTTTCCCCACAGTAAATCTCGAATTTTCATACTAAGCAGCACGACATGAAGAGTTCTTAAAAATATATAGTCTTTTTTAAATATTTTTTATTAATAAGTAGAGTTTTAATTTATTAACGTATTTTTAATAAATCAAACAAATACTTTTTCTAATTAACTTATAAGAATATATGAGTGATATGAAAAATTGTCTAGCAATTGTCGAACGTCCATAAACCTGATTGGCGATTGACTATCTTGAGTTGGTAGCACCTAATGTCATCAGATCATGTGACACCTCATCTTTTCATCGTATGCATTCATTATAATGAAAAAATTGTTACAAGGAAGTAGTAGGAATTATAATGAAGAATCCTGAATCTTCTGCAGATATGACCTTCCTACGTCGAAGATACAATCTGGTTATTCGACACCTTATCCTTCCATCATATATGAGAATATTATTATGAGAATTTAATAAATAGTTTTATAACAATAATTTAACAAATTTTAGTTGTAAAACTATTATTAAACAAATTTATTAAAAATTTACTCACTTCGGCATTTTCAAATTATCAATATTTGCTTGGAATAGCTTTTGACAGTTTTTTTCAAATTCTTCTAAGATCGTAAAAAATCCACGATATTAAGCTAATTGCAGAGTTGCACAGAAAAATAATTACCATTTTTAAGAAGATTAAAAATTAATCTTGACCAAAAGGACATTAACGTTTGCATGAGAAATCTGAGATTATACAAAGAGATTAGTACTTTAATCTCGATTGTTGTTTTAATCTACCTTAAATCTCACATTGTGAACGCTGTATTAAACTAGTTTTATGTACATTTTTGACGTTTTGACAGGGATGTTACGTTGTATCTGACGCTCCTTCGTTGTATGCATTTGCTTGTGAATTAAGTTTATATATGAAATTAAACCAGAATTATAAAATAAAGTAAATTTGAAATAATTTTTAATCATTTCTTTTATCAAATATTAATGAAATAATGAATAAAATAATATTATTATCACATAAATTATATGGTAAGGCAATTTTATTAGGTTTATTTGTTCTTAGGTCGTGTGCGAGTTAGGCTAAGTTGCGTTTTAAATAAGGGAAATTCTAAGTTGTGTCGATAATGTATTGATGTGTCGATACGTGTTGATAAATGGCAAAATGTGTGCAGTGCAAAAAATCCCAAAAAATCTCCCATTTGGTTTAGCATCAACTTAGCCTAACTCGCACACGTCCTTAATATTAGTTATTTACAAACATATATGCAATCACTAACAAATGTTACATTATTTCGAAAAATTACGTATTCGAGTATAAAAATTAATTCTAGTTTTTGTTTTATTCGCGATCATTATGAAATTTTTAGTTGTGAACTCAAACTGCAATGTATCTTTAATAAGGCCGTGTGCGGTCTTATTGAGGTAAAGTAAATTGAAATTTCTTAGGGATTCTTTGCACTGCACTTATGTAAATATTTATTAATTTATTTATTGCACTTATTTATTATTTTTTGTTAAAAGATTTCAAATTTAATTAATCATCTTATAAAATTTTCGCAATGGTAACACCTAATTTACCTAATTTTTATTTAATTTACGCTATTCCAAATTGTGTTTAATACCAACATTTACTGCCATATCGATATAATTTACTATTTCCCTCAATGTATATAATATAAATCTTATATACAGTAATAATTTTGAAATTGAAAACATAAGAATCATTCTTGTCCAATTAAACACAGTTTAAGTTCTACAAGTAAGTTAAATAAATTTGAACAAATCAAAATCTAGGTCTTCAATATGTTTATTACTCATTTCTTTTAAATATTAATTGTGTATATATATATTTGATCACTTTACCGAATAATCGGTAAGTCGGTAATGTGATAATTTTATATATATGTATGTACTTGTTTTCGTAAAATTTGTGATCAACTTAACGAATTAGCAAAACAATAACTCTGACAACTTTTCCGGTATTCAGCTCATTTTTATTATTATGAAATATTGCACAACATTTAAATTGAATTTTTATTGTTTGAAGATATAAAGAAATGTTGATAAAAAAATATTAAATACAAATGTATATTTTAATTTACTTTTATTACTCTCAATTACCGTTTTAATGCTTTTTTGTGAAAGAAAACCATCAAAAACTAAATTAGTCGCTTTGACACTTCAATTTCATAACATTACGGAGTAATTATTAAAAAATAAAAGTTGAGATGTTCTTCATTTTATTTTTTTATGAAGCTTTTTATGAAGCACGTAATTTTTATATATTCTACTTGTAGTTTTTTCCATACAAAATTTAGTTTTAAGGTTAGAACGAAATTAAGGAAAATTGCCTTAATTTCATCAAAACGAAGGCTCAAATTAAGGCAGTATGAACACTTTCAAAATTAAGTTAATTTCATTTGTACGGAATTAAGGAATTTTGGCTGTCTGAACATGGTATAAGGTTTTGTAATATAAAAATCGTGGCGAAGTCTCGCCAGTGTAGCGATGAATAAACTTTGTTTCGTTCCTATTTTGTACCTTGCATCAAAGATGCCAACTTGGCGGAGATGAATGTTATTTGTTAAACTGTCAATGAATAACTCTGTCACTTTCTTTTCTATGTGGTGTTAAGTTTTGAGTGCGTGTCATTTCTTAACTTACGCTGTGGTTAATAGTTGATTAATTATTAATTGGAAAACACCGTAATCTTAAGTACGCTAAAACTAAAAAAATATCAAATATGTCTAGTGAGGTTGTGGAGCAACTAGCTGAAAAAGTTGTAGATGCTGTCGAAAATTCTACGGGCGGTAAAATAACAAATGAAAAGACTCCTTCCACTCCTGAAGGAATGGCCATGGCTTACGGCAGCCTTGTTGTCATGGCTATGCTGCCCATAGTATTTGGATCTATACGCTCTGTAAAACTTCACCAGATAAAAAAGGTAAATTAACTAAATAATATGCCGCGCACATCTTTTGTTTAAACGTCATTTGTTTTAAAACCACATCATCACTTCTGATGATACTTAAATATTAACTTCAAAAATATTAATTTAAATTTTCGCCAAATGAAATACATGAACACTATATGTATTTTCAATACATTTTAATTAAATTATTTTTGAGCACAAACAGAGATGTTTTAAATAACTGATAAACGTTTTTTTTTACTTTAAGTTTTCATGCGCATATTATATATACATATGTCGACGTTTTTTCAATATTTGCAGGCCACCGGCGAAAAGACTGACACAATGACGAAAAAAGACGCTATGTTCTTTCCAATAATTGCATCCGGTGCGCTTTTTGGTTTATATATGTTCTTTAAAATATTTTCCAAAGATCATATAAATGTTTTGTTGACTGGATACTTCTTTTTTCTCGGAGTCATTGCATTGGCACATTTACTTAGTCCCATAGTTAATTCATTGATGCCAGCAGCTGTACCAAAAATACCATTCCACATACATTTTACTCAAGGCGAAGGTCGCAACAAGAAAGATTTAATCAATTACAAATTTTCTACACATGATGTTGTTTGTCTGAAATTATCTTCAATTATTGGCATATGGTACCTGTTGAAGAAACACTGGATTGCCAACAATTTGTTCGGATTAGCATTTGCGGTGAACGGTGTAGAATTGTTGCACTTAAATAATATTGTAACTGGCTGCATACTACTTAGTGGTTTATTTTTCTACGATATTTTCTGGGTATTTGGAACGAACGTTATGGTTACTGTTGCTAAAAGTTTTGAAGCACCTATTAAGCTAGTCTTTCCCCAAGACTTGATAACAAATGGCTTAAATGCTTCAAATTTTGCTATGTTGGGATTGGGAGATATTGTTATTCCCGGAATTTTTATTGCATTGCTTTTGCGTTTTGATCACAGTACCAAACGTAAAAGTCGCATTTATTTTTACGCCACATTAACGGCCTACTTTTTGGGTCTGCTGACCACCATATTCGTCATGCATGTCTTTAAGCATGCACAGCCAGCGCTATTGTATTTGGTACCCGCTTGCATGGGCACACCCCTATTCGTAGCACTAGTACGTGGAGAGCTGAAAACATTATTTGCGTAAGTTAAACCAAATTAAATTCGCAATTTCTATGTATTATCTTTATATTTTAACAGATATGAAGATCACCCAGAAGAAGAAATTAACAACAAAAACAATACTAAACAAATAAGTGCAGATAATGGTAACAATAGCAACAAACCATCTGGTAACAATAATACTAAGAAAAAGGAATCTAGGAAGGCAAAATAAATAAGAAATCAAGTCATTAAGTCATTGCTAAAGATCATTTCCGTAAAACTTCCGCGTTCAAATAAAACTAATTTAAAACTAATGTATTTAAAATTGGATCAAGACATCTTTTTGAAATTGTTAAAAGTAGCGAAATTTAACAAGTTCAACACTACCACTGATTGCGCACTGATTACTTTTAAATTTTTTTTTTTTTTTTATTTTTTTTTTTTTTTTTTTTTTGTTAATTCTACAAGTAATTAAGAGAAAACATATTGAAACAAAACTATTTTTTACTCGAGATATCCTATCAGACATTAAATTTCGAACTTCCAATAATCGTGCAAACGGTTAAGCCTTATGTAAATAATAACTGCATAATATATAAGTTATTAGTGTGTAAATGAGGTCAACCCAATCGTATCGATTAAAAATATTTTTTAAAATTACATATTCTAAGCTGCAATGCAACTATTATCCAATATTTTATTAATATTCGTTAAATTTTTTGTTTTTCCTTAAAATTAAGATATTTTTAAGTAACAATCCACGCGATGATATGCATTGACCGAACCTTAATAAAATGTTAAACAAATTCAAAACACTTTTTTCTAATTATTTAAATAGGTAGGTTCCATATATCTATGGTATAATAAATATACGTAAATACTAAAAATATAAGTATTTGGCGCACTGCAAGACCTTCTTCTGAATAGCATTCTAAGCTTTGTCTAAGCTCTTTATAAAATTCTTTATAAAATACTATTGTTAACACAATAGTAATTAAACGAAGAAATGAGCTATGAGTGAGTTTCAAGAACGGCTGGGTTTACATCTCGGAGCCACTGCAGTTCGACTCCCCACAAAGGGTCTACACAAGCAGGTTCCAGCAAGCTACAACGTGAATACATGGGTATTATAAACCCTCAAGCAGTGGTTGGTAATTGTTTATGTTAATTAAAGTTAGCGTTAATTAAAGTTAATTTTAATTAATGTAAATGGTAATAACGAATGTCCTTACCATACAGTTCTAAACACAGCTTCGAAATCGGAAATTCCAAATGCACGTCTTATCAAGGTATCAGGAATTTCTGATTAAATTTTTTATGAAAAATTAAATCTTAACTGCTTTTAAAAAGAATATTTATCTATTACTAAAACAAATATTAATTTTATGTACACCAAACTATAATATTCAGCTTTAATTTTATATAGCAATGTCGTACCATCTTTTAATTTCTATTAAGAAAATAAAATGTTATAAGGGTTATACACATAAAATTATCTTTTAAAGCCAAAAATACATTAAAACACCAGTTCTTTAATAAAAGAAGTAATAATTGCTAAAGTAATTAGTGGATGGTTAATACGGAGAACTCCATTAGATGCGAGGGGTCCAAGCTATGCCTGCAAGTATACTAAAAAAAGAATAAAGTAAGCATGAGAATCGCTGAACATAAGCATGGTATAAAGAGATGATTTAAACCTAGAGATCAAAAAACCGCTTTGTCGATTTATTGTGCTACGATATATCACACACTAAATTTCGAAGAATTTCGAAATATCATAAAAAAGTATCTAAACCACCGACGTTGATAATTTCTTAAAATGCTCTATATATATTAGACATTCGAGGTAATTAAAATATTAACTTTAAAAATGACACGGAAGGTTTTGCTCAAAGTTACATATCTCTGTTCTAAGGAAAAGACCAATAACTTAGTATATGTCTTTAAAAATATATATTTTTTTATTTATTTCAGTTAAATATGACAAAAGAGATACGATTAAATAACAAATATTTATCCCATTTTCTACTAAAGGTTTTTTATTATTTTTTAAGTTCTAAGCTATATTGGTTTTTAATTTTTTTATTAATCAATATTAAAAATTTATTTATTTACATTTTCATTACATTATTGTTAAATAGAAATTAAATCACATTAAATAGTTATACAATAATTTGATTAAAATTAAACTAAAAAATTTATTGACTTATTTAAATTAAAATTATTTGTTTATATGTATATGATTTGTTTTATATATATGAAATGAACATTATCAATCAATATAAGAAAAAACGAATTGTTATCTGTTTATTTATTGGTTCGTTAAAATACAGATTGTGTTAGAAACAATGAAGATGATCTACCAGACAGACCTTAATCTACATTCATTAATTATATATAAATAAAGAAATGAAATAACAATAAATGACAATTAGCAAAGATAATAAATATGGTAAGATGTCTATGTTTATCTCCAAGTGGGTGATCAAGAGGTTCGCAACGACAATTTACTCTAGCAAATCAATATAAACCATAATTTTTTAATACTATATATTATGTTAGTATGATGTCAACAGAAATTATAAATTTCTGTTAAAGCAAACAAGACCAGAACATAATTATCAAGAAATTGTTGTTTATATGGCGGCTTCTTTAATCAGATCGCTTTTGGTAAAACTCTATTAATGGAAGAAAACATTTGTTGACTGATTTAAAGAAATCAAGCAATGTAAAATACAAACAATTATTGTAGGAACATATCTTATCCCATTGAAATTTGATATGTTTTCAAATGTTAGAAGCAATCATAATTTTTACTATGACACATTAAGTGCACATTGAACATTAGTACACTATACTAATGATGTGTTTAATTATGAAGTTTAGCATTTAACACTTGTAACAACAAACTGTAATAAAAATAAATTATTTTTGTTTTCATAGAAATTCAAACAGCCAACGACCACACCACAGTGTGTCATTTTAATTATTTTTCACGGTTCGCAATATTAGAGAATTTGAATGATTGTCCGTCGATCATAAACTACTTCTTCGCAGACATTTAATTTTACCGTTTAACATGATCCACATCAAGAAAAAGAACAGACAAGTAAACAAATAGATGAAAGCTTTCTAAACAAAATGTATAATAATTATTAAAAATTTCAACTTTCAAGCAAATCATTTAATTCAAAAAGAACAAAGACGTGGGAACTAGTAGTCCAGTCCTTTATTCTTAGTGAATTTTAAAATTAATTTTAGTGTTAACTCACATATAAATAAAAATAACAAAGTTAACGTTATCTTGGTCTAATTTGATGCTTTCTCTGAATCAATTAAAAATTAAAGAAAATAAAAACATATAACATTCTTTATGGTATTTTAGTATTTGACGCTGTCTGCCCCTTAAACATTAATAAACTAAAGAAAATAAAAATATATAACATTCTTTATAGTATTTAGTATTTAAAGCTTAAATGTATTCTTAAAATTTGCTTTACAAAAAAGGAAATTATGAAAAACGAAATTTGTACATGAGATGAGCAAGTCTGTTTTAACATAGTACTTTTAAAAAGTTTCCAGTTGGTCAATAGCCATCCATTTTGAACTTTCTAATGCATCATAGAGTTGAGAATCGGTTTCCATAGCTTCACGGTTAAGTTTATCAACATCTAATACTTGTTTGTATTCAACCAGAGTATATTCATCCCCGCGTCCGTTTGTTGAGCTTGCTACTGCAGCGGCTGCAGCTTGCTGTTGTTCATACATTGCATTGCGTTGAGCACTCCAAGCCTCAGCATGCTGTTGCAACGTTTGAGTGTCCGAGTGAGGTTGAGTAATAGCATGTTGCAAATAAGCTGCAGCACCATCTGCGCTTAAATTTGTTTCGTAGAAATTTTGCCAAGAATTATAACCTTGCCAATAAACAGCACTCGGGTCATAGTATGGAGAATAATCTGTACTGCCTGAGGATAATGTCTCACTAACTGTGCCACCATAACCATAGTTACTATTTGTACCCAAGGCAATACCTAGTTCATTCTTTGGCTTAGGAACAGCATTACATATTTTAATTGGTTTAGCACCTAAGCCGATAAATCCATTCATTTCATACAGCGCAGATTTTTGTTCATCTTCAATACCAAAATGCACAAAACCGTAACCTTTTGAGAAACCAGAACTATCTAATATAACTTTAGCCGCTTTAATTGATGTATATTTTGTGGAGAAAATTTTGTAAAGCTTATAATCGTCAACATCAGAACTAAGATCTCCAACCCACACACTGAATTCGCGATCGTTACCAGGTAGCTTATATGAATTTGTTGCACTATTTAGACGGAAGCGTACTATTGGATTAGTACCAGGAATCGGCTTTCCATTCAGTTTATGCATTGCATCCAACGCGCTTTCGTCCGTGGCAAAGTTGACAAAACAGTAACCTGCCGGCTCACCAGTATATTTGTTGCGCATCAGGCGCACAGTTGTCGGCTCCTCACCCATTTTACGAAAAGCAGCAATTATGAAATTTTCAGTCATATAGGACTCTAACTGTTTTAATATTGGATTAAATACATTGCAATGATAAGTTTTATTTATTACTTACGCTGCCCATCCAAAGTTGACAATGTACTGCAGATGCCATCTTTCCAATATGTTTACGAAATCTTGTTTGTCAATAAAGCAAATTAGAACACGAAAACACCGCTTCACAAGAATAAGCAGAAAACGCTCCGTTATATTTGTTGTTTGACATGAGCCGAAGAGACATTTGAAATAATGTTCTTTGAGTCAAAGAATACTTTTTAAGAATGGACATAACTCGCGGTGTATGTTCAATGTTCAAAGCCATATTTAGGCCGTGTAAGAGTTCGAGTAAATTAAGTTAAAGTAAATGGAAATTTCTTAGGGATTTTTACACTGCACTTATGTAAATATTTATTTATTTATTTGTTGCACTTATTTATTATTTTTGGTAGAAGTTATGGTTATTTATTTATTAAATATCTTATACAATTTTCACAATGGTAATACTTAATTTAACTAATTTTAATTTAATTTACCCTGCTCGAAATTCTGATAAATACCAACATTCACTGCCATACCGACATAATTTACTATTTCCCTCAATTTACCATCAATTTGCTCGAGCTCGCACGCGGCCTTTAGTAATTTTTGAGTATTAATTTTAGTGCATTAATTTTGATGTTTGCTACACTTAAAGAATTCTGCAAATTCTTAAAAATGTGTATACATGAACTCTCTATGGTAGAAAAGTAATTTAACATTTTTTTGCCATTAACGAATTACATATAAATTGTTCACTTTTACACATACCTGTGTAAATGTAAAATAGAAAGTATCAAAAAATAACAGTTGAAAAATATTGTGCATGTATTGGTGTCACGATTTTTTAACAGCATCAAAGCACAATTCTCAATCCATGTAGTAAAGTGTGCAAAATATGTTATGAAAAATAATTTTAATCCTCAAAAATTAGTCAAATGCGACACGCACCAATAGAAACAACTAATTAAAACATTCGTCACAAGTCTATATTTAGATCTTTATTCTATTACTATTCTTGCTATGCTTAGTCCAGCATGGAACTGCCCCAGTTTGAGGAAATTGTAAAAAAAGGGGGAAAGAGGTATGAAGTATAAACAGCAATGGCGGGGTTTTATTAGAGTGTATGGCGACACTAGAACAAGGAGCTTCAGAACTTTGGTCATCAGTTTCATCAGAGCGATTATCCTACAGGTCTTCTTTTCTTGTTATTCCCTGTACATCCGGGAATAAGACAACGAGGTAGTGTGAGAATTTAACAAAATGGACAAAAACATTAACAACACCAACAGTAGGTTGTATAAAAAATTTAACAACAGCAGAGCAACAACAGCAGAACAGCACCTTAATCTTTAGATCTGTTCTGTAGATCGTTGATAGTACGGCCACTTAGTCCTACACCGACGTCCCCATTTCTTATTGAGCAGCATATAGTTCAAATAACACTGGTAGCAGAGAACATTACCTCAATATAACGAGTAGAGAGATTCAATGACGCGCCCCTAAGTCTAGGAGGTAAAATTAATCATCTTGTGAAGATCTTGAACAAGATATGTTCTGACGGAAAGTAGAAGTAAGCAATCTAATGTCGGACATGATTGAGGCTATCAAAGTACAAGAAACAAGAAAGCCACAAGAGGCTTCGAGAGAATGGTAGGGAACTAAAGGCTGTGCAAGCGAAACGCCCACAAAATGCGACCTCAAACCCGGAGAATTCAACCAAGAAGCAAGATATCCCGGAGTCGCCTGACAGAAAAAAGGTAATGTACTGGAGCCATATTAGATGGAATTATAATTTTGTACACAACAGGTAGTAGTTGCACTGATATTTTCAAGTTTATCAAAGCAGATAAATTTCTGCGGACTCTTAGCGATGAAAATCAAAAGAAAAGCTGTACTTAAGTAAGCAACTGTGAACGTTTTAAGGAAGTCAGCAAAGAATCTCAATTAAGTAAATACGACACCGGATACTAAAAGGAAGCGTTTGCAAACCAGATAAAACTGTGGTCCATATTCCTAACAGAAAACAACGTGGGCTACAGACAGCATTCGTCAAGTTGTTGGGAGGTAATACAGAAATCATTAAAAATCTTGTATCAGCTGGACAAACTGTTATATAGTTGACTATGGCGAGTTAAGGGGCATTAAAGGCTGTCGCTATGACGATTGAGAAGCGGATTGCTAGTATCAAGTGATGTCGCAATGACATCACTTAATCCCACACGACTATGGGACCGGTAGCACTTGTTGTCCAGAGTTTCAAAAAGCAGCTGCAAAATACAGATATTTTTCAACTAACCTGATGATCTAAAATAACTACAAATACAAAATGAAGCTGTGCGAATATCAAACCTAAAGGAAACTGGATCTCTGACGCTTCTGACTTCAGTGCGAATTGACTCATCAATGGCAACCAATTCAAATAGTTTAGTCGAATTACTCAAAAATACTTTATATCAGCAAAAGTAGATGAAGTATACCACTTTTAGTATTGAACACCACTTAGTTTAGATCCCACCAATTTAAGCAACGAGTTTGTAATATCGTTATAATGACCAAAAAATTTCAGGTGACAATCAGAGGGAACAGTGTTTAGGTGTAGTACTTCTTTGACAGTTTTTAGGACTGTTAATTAACAAGAAGTGTTAACTGACATGAACTATGTGGCTATATGATGTTAGAACGGTAAATAATCGGCATTTATAAAAAGCAGAATAGCATACGCTAATCAGCCACAGCAACCAATCATACAACTTCAACAACTGAATTCACTAATTTATGTGTCAATATAGCAAAATTCAACATTTAAATGAATTCATTTAACATTTAAACATTTAAATGAATAATATTGCATATCTAGTTTTGATGAATTTTTTGTATAATCCGTCTGTCTGTCCGTCCACTATATATATATGTATATATATATATATAAGTGATGTCAGGTTTCTCATACTTATTGTAGTCAACACATGCAAATAATAGTTTTACAGCAACTTAGGGATATAAATTATATTATCTAGATAAATCTAGATCTAGATGTCAGCTTTCGGTAATAGGCTTATTGGTCTATAGAACTGTACATCTTTTGACATTTTACCCAGCATTCGAAAAATTCAAGCAAGTACAACTCATACTTCAAATATCACTACATGTGTAGACAGCCATGAAGTCAATCGAATCCAAGATGATGAAATAAAGTATTGGAATGAAATATCGCGCTTTACTTATGAATATCACAGCCATCACAAAGATCACAGTCTCTCTATAAAAAGTGGTTGTGAAATATATATAAATGAAGCTGACTTATCGGTACAAAACCAAGTTGTTTGAATTGTTTAGGAGCATAGAAGAATTCATCATTGTGATGACAGAGAAATTGTGAACTGTGAGGTTACCAGAAGCTTATTACTCAGATTAGACAGGATAAAATGGACCTCATGAACTCACTGGAGTACTAACAGGGCACTGTGCCATTGCTCCGATACTTCAATAGTGGTATATTTCGACATGTGAACTGTGCAGAAGCCACTATAATTAATCACTTTCTTAATATTAAATTTTTCTTTGCTCAAGACTACAGACAAAACGACTTTAGTATTTTGAAGATCGTTTCCTTACTGGCCTGACAAAATACCGAAAGTTGACTTGACTTATTATTTGGAAGATCAAATAAGTTTAACAAGGACAATACCAGGAAATAGCAACGTTTAATGTAACTAACTTATCCGAGGCAATTATAAAAGTATCTTTGAGTGCTGACAGTTATATCAGTACACGCCCTCGGACGGTGCTGGTAGGCTTAATTTCATTATATATTTAGCAAAATGTTCAGTAGTTAGAGATATATCATTGCTTGAATGCAGTCATAACTTCATCTTACTCAATATTACGTTGTACTCCACGTAACTAATACCTGGCACAAAATCTACAACAAATATTGACAAAAAAAATTTTTGATGCTCTATGTTTGATGTAGAAAACGCTTATAGTATAATGTCTCAAATTAAATGTTTTGATGTAATCTGGATATACATATACATAAGCGAAAGTCAAATAAATTTCAAGTCAGCCCACCAGTAACACTTTGCACATATTCCACACCTTTGTGTGGACTCTAAACATGATTTGTCCAAATGCCGAAACAGAAAGGTTTTCAAAACCTAGATAGGTATCAAGAGTAGAAGACTATATTAAGCACCTTGGCAGTGTCTCAGTTGTGAAGCTACGACCCATGGCCCTCCACGATGGCTAGGGCTAAGATAGTTAAAATTAAATTAAATTTTCTGCTCACATCAACGCTGTTTACCCTGGTACGTAGCTTACAGATTTTGCTGCAAAAAAAATTCCAAAGTATATCATGAAATATGATATGATGTTTTTATCCTTGAAATTGAATAATTAGTGAATCCAGCAATGAACCTAACTTCTTAACTTACAACAGCCCTGCAAGCCCATTGAAACATGGAGAATATATAACCCTGGAACGCGGATATTGCAGATCCTCATAAAACTCCGTATGAAAAAAGGAAAATGCAAGGAAAATGAAAATATGTCGTCAGACTGGCAAAAAGAGTACCTTAGAAAACAAGAGTTAGAAATTCTGCAAAGACCACCTTTTGAGACTTTACCATTTCGTAATTTTTTTACATTTGCTGTATTGGGAGATAGGTTGGAGTGGCGATCATATATTCAAGAAAGCACACTTGAGCTAAACTAATGGCCCATTGTGGTACCGCAGGAATATCGTTGATAAAGAAGGGCACTGACTCATGAGATGGAACATAGTCTCCGTCCATCCTCAGAGCCTCAACAAAAGTGATTATGGGGTAGACCAGTCCCTTATCACGCCTTCCTACGGCGTACTCGCATACGTAAATTGATGGAAAATTGAGTGAAATAGTAAAATATATCGTTATGGCAGCGGATGTTGGTATTTACCAGAATTTCAAGAAGGGTAAATTAGATAAAAATTAGGTAAATTAGGTGTTACCATTGTGAAAATTTTATAAGATGTGTAATAAATAAATAAATAAATTTGAAAACTTTTAACCTAAATTAAGTGCACGTGTAAAAAATCCCCAGGCAATTTTAATTTACTTTACCTCAATTTACTTGAACTTGCACACGGTCTTAATGATTGAAATCAGAATTTCAAAAATCCGTCTAAAAATGAAGATAAATCGTCGACCGTCGAAAAGTAAAAATATTTTGATTTTCATCAGCCTGCATGACATACGTTGGTTAAATTTTAAACATTAGCACACGAAATTGGCAATTAGGTATAATATGTAATAACCTTTCAATACAAACAAAGCTATGAGAATTTGAATACAGAGATATAAAAACAGTATAGAAAATATACTTGTAGTACTTGAACAATTATAATAATAATATAAATTGATAAATTTGATGATTCTAAAATAAAAAAATTTGTTTCATATCGTTTTTTAAATTAAATTCAATAAATAAAAATAATAATATTTTTGGCAATTAAAAAATCATTTTATTCAAATATATTTGATTTAATGATTATATATTACTAACAAATGTGTTATCACATAAATTTGCGTTACTCATCGCAACAGAATTTACTCTTCGAACGCAATATACGATTATAATTGCATTATGTTTCTCTGGTATTTCATTTTCCTTTCTCTTTTTTCCTCTCTAGGTTTGAATTTAAATTCAAACCAAAACAGCTGATTCACTCATCAGCACAAATTTTACTTGAAATAAAATGTACGAGTAAAGTCTGTGTAACATTTTCAAATTTTGACAAGGATGTTATGCTCTCTCAGATGCTCTCATTTACTCGAAAATTTGCTGGTGAAATGCGCTTGTGTATACACAATGTTACTCAAAGTTCCTACGAGTAGCTCGTGGAACAGACCTACTATTATATCCCCTTATTGAAAGTGTTCACAATTGATAATACTTGTAGTTTCAGAAACCCATAAACGTTCACAAGTATTTTTAAAATATTTGAATATAAATTAAAAATTAACATATTTTGTTGTGTTAATTGCAACCTTGCAAATAAATATTTAATTGCTGTCAAAATAAGCCGAAAACTTGCAGCTAACTTCATAGTGCTAAACAAACTTTCTCGCTTGTCATTCTTTTCTGAGACGATTTCAAGTTAAAAAGCAGAAACTTAAGAATAAATTTACGATGGAAACTGTTCTAGGAATAAAGGGACGCGATTTTGTTATGGTGGCTGCTGACACCACTTATGCTCGTTCAATTGTTGTTATGAAAGAAGGTAAATGTGGTTCAATATTAAATTTTGCCAATCGGCAAAAAACTTTACAACTTATATTTCATATTATAAATATTTTAGATGAGAACAAAATTTTTAATGTGTCTGACAACATTTTGATGGCTGCTATTGGTGACGCAGGTGACTGTGTGCAGTTCATCGAATTTATTGAGAAAAATGTTGCCTTATACAAAATGTCAAATGGTTATGAGTTGACTCCAAAATCTGCGGCTCACTACACTCGTAGGAATTTGGCAGATTATCTGCGTAGTCATACTCCTTTTCATGTGAATATGTTGGTAGCAGGGTGAGTTATAAATTTTACGAACTGGATAAATCAACATAAATAAATATTTTAACAGATTTGACCCAAAAGAAGGACCCGAACTCCAGTTCATTGATTACTTGGCCAGCGCTAATTCGGTTAACTTTGCTGGGCACGGCTACGGCAGCATGTTTTGCTCTAGTATATTTGATAGATATTACCACGCAGATATAACTAGGGAAGAAGCTTACGACGTAATGAAGAAGTGTGTTATAGAAATACAAAAACGCCTACTTGTAAGCTTAAACAACTTTAAAGTGGCAATGGTTGATAAAGACGGAATACAAAATTTGGAGCTAATTAATTCAAAATCTTTGAAAGAGCATTCAGAAGCGGCCTAAGTTTTATATTGTATTTTAATATGAAATAAATAAAAATTCAGTTTTGTAAATTATTTTATTGTCAATCATTTATTAAACTATTATCTACTTCTGCTGGCCATTCTAAGCCTACAGCAATTACATCTAACGAGATAATGTCGATCGGTTTTCCTATAATGGAGGTTATTGAAGGAGATGTGCGTCCAAAATCTCCATGTACAAGCTCTTTAACGTAAGTTCCTGCTTGCGTAACTACGTCAAGTATGACAGCTTTAAGATTATTTTGACAGACCCGTGCTCTTAAACTATGTATTCTCCGCGGTCTTGTTAACAACGGTCTGCGATGCAGTACTCTGAGTGGTGTTTTCTGGTCAATTAAAAATCCTTCAGGCAAATTAAGTTTTTCTAAAACGTCAATTGTAACAGGTTCTTCCAATTTACATAATGCTCGGTAAAATTTATGTTTCTTTTCCTCTCCAGTTTTAATATGCACCGTTTCCTCTCTCATCGCAGTCTGCAAGTCACGCACTGAAATTTGTAGTGATTTTTCAATATTTGACTCCATCATAAATGCATCTTTTTTAATTAACTTTGTACGATGAGCATTAGGTATTTCAAGCACAAATGGACGACCTTTACCAAGACAACGTACGTCCACATCCTCACGTCCACTGGACATAAATATGATCTTACTCTGTTCCGCGCTGTAAACAAGAAAAATTAATATAATTAAAACAAAAATTTGCAAAATGTACCAAAAATGTGGGACGATGCTTCTTATGATAATCTCTTCTACACTGTCTTCCATTACACGAATTCCATTCAATAACCACGGTGTATGCGATAACTTGCGTGATAATTTCCTATAGCGTCCAGCAATATAAACTGTAGGTCCGGTAACCGAAATGGATGTTATATATAATGAATCGTTCGGTATTGGAGGTGGCACAGTTATGAATTTTTTGTATAAATCTACATCGACAATTCCAGGAGTGTAATGCTTTTCTATCCACACACGTGACATTTGCTGATTTTCGTGCTTCTCCCGATACAAATGTTTATTTAATTTCTCCAAATTGGAAATTTCTTCACTATTTTGATTATGCATTAAAGTTACACTTATCATTATACCATTTACATCATAATTTTTATGTAGTTTTTCACACAAGATTGGATTTATAATCAACTTAATTGCTTCTTTTAAAGGCACATCTGGCGGACGTTCGGTGTTTATATGTTCAAATTTCTGACGTAAAGCAAACCACATGGATAGCTGCCGGACTTGTAGTATTATTGGTGTACTTATTGCGACAACTATAGAAGAGCACTCATGTTCTTCTAAACCTTGTTTTAGTATAGCGGCAATCAGCTTTTCTTGAAACTCCTTTGAAAACAAACCAAGGCATGTTGTGCAAACATTCGAGCGTTGCTTCTTTTTTGGCAATTCATCGTCATTGTTACAAATGATGTCACTATACTTGAGATCTAACTAAAGAAATAAACCCATTAACTTATTATATTATAATTAGAATTATATACAACAAACATTTTTAAAGGATTGCTTTATATCTTGGTACTCATTGCCTCTAGATTTCAAGTAGCGTAACTGACACATTTGGCAAACACCACATTCCGTTAAATAATTGACCAAGTCCTGATTGCTCATGTTATTTTAATTACTTTCTAATAAAGTATGTTTTGTTTTAATAAATTATCACACGTGAAATTTTAACTGCCATCATTTATTTGACAATTAGAGTTTGCTGTCAGAAACATTTCAATGAAAATCGATTACGTTGATACTTATCGATAATCAAAACGATATTGAATTATTTTCACATGTACAACAATTGAATATTGAACATAAATTTATTAATTATTTATAACTATAAGTCCATAATAATAATATAATATAATATAATATAATATAATATAATATAATATAATATAATATAATAATATTATAATAATATATAATATAATATATAATATTATAATAATATATAATATAATATATAATATTATAATAATATATAATATAATATATAATATTATAATAATATATAATATAATATATAATATTATAATAATATATAATATAATATATAATATTATAATAATATATAATATAATATATAATATTATAATAATATATAATATAATATATAATATTATAATAATATATAATATAATATATAATATTATAATAATATATAATATAATATATAATATTATAATAATATATAATATAATATATAATATTATAATAATATATAATATAATATATAATATTATAATAATATATAATATAATATATAATATTTTAATAATAGATAACATTATATTATTATAATAATATTATAACATATATTATAATAATATAAAATATTATAATATTATTATAATATATAATATAATATAATATAATATAATATAATTATAATATAATATAATATAATATAATATAATATAATATAATATAATACAATATAATATAATATAATATAATATAATACAATATAATAATAGGCGCAAATAATAATAATGTCACAAAAGAATTAATAAAATAAGGACTACTTACTGTGGCAAATGTGGACAAAATGCAGATTTTGTTTGGTTTACATTGGCAATAAACGTGTAATAAAATTTAAAGTTGAAATTTCGAAAATGAATAATAATTCTTTGCAATTATTGATGAGAATAGTTTTATTTATATGATTATAAATAAAATATAATTTTTCGTGCTTAGTAAAATAATACATAAAACATATAACATATTTGTTACGAACAATGAAGACACGAAATTCAAATAACTAATGAAATCATTCATTGACAGATAACTGGAAATTTCGTATGTTCTTCGTTCACAATAGACGAATTTTTAGTGTTGGCAACCATGCAATGTTTTTGTGTCATTTGTTATTTTTACAATAATCAGTTGTTCTTTTGTGATACGCTTACAAAAGAAAAGGGCTAATATTAATTATGAAATTATTTTTAATAGAAGTCTGTTGGTTGTATTATGTATGTGAGTTATTTTTCTACAAACGGGAGATATTTCAAACAAAATGTATATCATTACTTCCGAGTTAGATTCTTTCATATTACCACAAATATGATTAACTAAAAAGGATATAAGGAGAATCTTTTATTTTGCGAGTGTCTTTCAATGCTAACTTCGCGCTGTCTATATAACGCTAATAACAAGGTTCGCTTGTACCAACCAAAAGCTAGTAAAAGGTATAAAATTCAATTGAGGTCAGTGAGTAAGCAGTGAATAGTACCATTGATTTGGGATCTAGGGCACCAAGAAATAAAAGAAAATAAAATTGCGTAAAACTAACTAGGCAGCGATCATAACAGACTTATCATCAACAGATGAATACATACTGATCTCATAGAAATGTGTCCAAAAACATATTCATTCATAATCATTTTCTATGATTTACAGAACAATAAAAATAAATGGCAACTATAATAGTTTGCGAAAAATTTAAAATAATAAGGGTAGACTACAATTTAGCAAGACTAAAAATTCTACCGAGTAATGAGAATGTCGAAGTAACCGAACTAAAAAAAATGCAAAAAATTAAACTTCCCTTTTCACAAGCATTATAGGAACTGCAAAACGGAGAAAAAATACAACTTATAACTTTTTTCACAAATGCTCAAGCCTGTCAAGTCTATGGAAGTCTTCAAAGTCATAAAACGAGGATCTCAAGAAATGATCTGGTGCGCCAACCACGCGGATTAGTTTTAAAACTTGAAATTTCCTAGGTGTGGACTAACAGAACAATACCTATGCAACGTTAGGAGTATACAAATTTGTAATATAGTTTCACAGAAGGGAGAGACGTCTGATATGACAAAGGTTGTGGTTACGTAATACTTGAACAGCCCCATATAGCATTACCAGTATACATATACATATATATGTTTTGACACATATGCTAGTTGTCAAAATGTTTCATTTTCATTTCGTACTTCTATAACCGAAATATTGTGTTCAGGCTATTTAATTTTTATCAACATTCAATAATTGTTTTGGAACTTGGTGGTTTTTGCTTTTAATTTTGTGAGTAACGGTAGATATAATAACTTTTATATATTAATTTGTAGGTCAGAATATATTATGTATAAAAACTTAGCTAAAATGAAGCTTATTCAAAATATAAGCAAAGGAAAAAGTATTAACTATAAATGCTCTTCTGGACTGTTACGTCATGTAACAAAAAATCACATAAATGTAAGATTTTCTGGATTTTAGTCTTCGAATCAATTTTTTTAATAAACAAATTTGTAATAAATTTATACACAATATTTAATATAGTTCTTAACTGTTTGTGCTTACAACAGCAAAATTAAGTCTTAACTGTTCGCAGTTCTATCTAAAATAGCGTGATTGCAGAGAAGCTGATTTATAAGATTTAGCAGTAAAGTGGTTGTTTGGTTTCATTATATTCCTTAGTGTTAAGGAGGCACTGTTGGTAATTATGTTATGAAATTTCTCTTGTAAAATAATTATACAAATTTGACTTTTTTCATCTGACGCTGTGCGTTAACAATAAACGTGAAAGTGGCATTTGTTTTCATTGTATTTCGGCGGAATATCCCAAGTCTTTTGTATGATGTCTTCTAGTATTCGGTGAAATCGCGATGGGTTCGCTTAAAAGATATCTAAACTTGACGCTCTGCTCCTCACTTCGACAATAAAAATGCTTTTAAACTATTACTAGCATAGAATTAAGTTCAACTGTGGAGAACACTGTAGCTGCGGCATGTGGTTACAGAAAGTGTTCAAAATTAAATGTAATTATTATTATTTTATATTAATGGATACATTTTCTTATATCTTGAAATTTTAACAAAAGTTTAAATTTCAAATGTAAATTTTTCTACCGCAGCAGCTACTTTGCGTTCATTAACTCACGCGAAAAAGACATTTAAGTGTTTTCATTTGCATTTGTGTGAGACAACTACGTCAGGTTCAGGAAACTACCAGTGAAGGCACTGAATATGCCAATTAGTGACATTTAAAGAGAAGCACTTTAAAGAAGTTCATAAAATACCCGAAATCCATGGACCTACGTTTTAGCAAATATGTGACGTCGTTTAGAGAGTTAATCGCACTAATTCCAACTGCAATAGCATTATTTGAAATATTTGAATTAAAGTTCCAATCAAAACAGTTTTAGAAAAATTATATCATCGCTCTAAATTATTTCGCAAAACCGAATCATCCGTATGTTATTGGATTCCTAGTTTTAAATCTCACTATATGTGTGATTATTTTATTGTAATATAAAAATACTCCCAATCTTGAGGAACGATTTTTATTAACTTTAAGTATATCACCTTTGTTTTCACTTTCATTTTATTAAATCGTTAATTGCTTCTAAATTTAAACTTTCTGTAAAAGAATTTATTTTCAGTGATAGAATTGTTGACGCTAACTCGTGACTCCTGTTGTATATATAGTTTTAATGATGTCTTTTAAAAGATAGTCTGTTCCTGATGTGCGTTCAAAGTGTAGTTTGTTTCATAATACACACAAATCAGCTTCATATATATGTTATTCCACTCCACAACTTCTTAAACTTTCGTGTAGGTTGGACTCAATTTTTCCATCACATCTTCTAACTCTTGTCGTATCATAATCGTATCCCTCACAGTCTTATTACATTATCTTGCTATGCAAATACTACTTTCGATATAATTCCCTTAATATTATAATTTCTTTCACATGGAGTCATTTCTGTAAATTGCATTTTGACAAAAATTTTTTGGTGACTTAAGCGTAATAAGCGCTGTGTTAGAGTGCTTTATAAAATTTCGTTGCTTAGTTCTGATATATCCACATACATGTTTGTTAGTTTTAGAATGACTCTGCAAGTTTTGTGTATAATTTTGAATTTATAATTTGTTATTATATTATATTGTGTTAAAGTTTGTATGTATGCATTCGCATATAACATATATATATATATATATATATTATATTTATATATAAATATCAAAGTTGCTGAGAAGTCAATTTTTTATTTTAAGCAACGTCTCAAGTTTTGCTAGAGCGTATAAGTAGTAATAAAAAAATTGTATTTTTTGTCGAGGCAAAAATAATCTTTATAGAAATAAAGTAGAGAAATAAGCATGTATTAAAAAAAAAATAAAAAATTGTGCAAAAATAGGGTTTTTCCTAAGAAAGTTCGAATATATTTCAATAATTGATTTATGACGCAAGCACTTTTTTTTGAAATATTAAGAATTTTTTGACGGACAGTTTTTTTTTGGCGCCGTCATCTGTATACAAGATTGCATAAAAAGTTTTATGATTTTTGTATTACTTATAATTTTACAATTGACAACATAATTTATAATACAAAATTTACTTGGTTATCTGTAGGCAATATGGCGGTGTCACCATTCTTACGTACTCCATTCACCGATTTAACAGCATGTTTGATAAATCATCAAACTTACGAAACATGTGGCGAAATGGAAATGAATATGATGGAATGCATGGAAGCTTATGGTTTAGATAGAGGACGACAAAAGTGCGCTGATCTTATTGCAGATTTCACTGAATGTTCCAATAAGACCAAACAAATGAAACGTTATGATGTAAGTTGAAAAAGACATTTTAATTTTAAAATAATAAATTAATTTTTTTATAAAGGCTATGAGATTTGAACGGTTTAAGCAAAACATGAAAGGAGAACGTCCGAAGGAAGAAGCCTTTGCTCCGCCGCCAAAAATTGATGCTTACTAATTAGGAACAAAGAAGATTTTGAAAATAAATTAAAACTAATTCAAATTCAATGTTTGTGCTTTACTTTTAAGCACTTTCAAAATTTTAAAAATTGTAAAAACTATTTCTTGGGTATTAGTGAATACTGGAATGTGTTTTTCAAGACATCCCAGCCAGTTGTGTTGACAGACAACTTACAAGTATCCTGAAATGAAGTTGGCTTCTTATCAATATTAATAATATTATAATGTAGAATTATTTGTTTTTTTCTTATTGTTGTAACTGGCAAGAATCTATTAAGCAGACAACATGAAAGCAATTACAGGACGAATACATGGATTAGGATGTGGATGAGTGGATGTAAGAAAGGGAATTATTAAGAATTAGGAGAGGATTGTTGGGTGGGTGGAATATGTTGTTGTTTCTTGCTTTTAATTGATTTGGATAACTTCTTAAAAGATCAAATACAACGTGATATGAATTAGAAAGATTTTTCAAAAAAAGCGGAATTACTATTTGCTGTTTATACGAACACTAGAATAGCTGAAGTATGTCATTTATAATATGCGGAAAATTCCAACGGCATTGGCAAAAATATAATGATATATCATAAGTTATGACTAGCCTGTTCGATAATTAATATAAATAAAGATTTCAATACTAACTTTTAATAGGAAGCTTACACAAATTTCAATTATAATAGAAGATGTGTTATTTAATAATTAATATAAATAATCATTTTAATACCAACCTATAATAGAAAGCTGACATAAACTTCAATTGTAATAGAATTGTTATTTAATAACACTAACTTTGACTTCTCTGCTTATGTAATATACCAATATTTTTAAAGTTTGAAGAATAATTTAAAATTTCAAGTATAATATAATAAAATAGTTATAGAATTTTTCTTTTTCATGCTGTTGAAGGGTTATTCACATATGCAGGGAGTTCCAATAGCTATTATTAAATTCTGTATTATATTTTTTAAAAAAACTGTTGGAGTATGATTCATATATCTACGTTTTTCTGATTGTAATTTTAAAAGTGAAAGATTTGATAATTAGGTTTAATTTTCAACAAAATATTCATTGTATGATAAAATGCAAACTATTACATTATTACGCCTTTAGTTTATTATTTTCGAAATGCTTAAAGTTGATGTTACATGTTTGTTACTTTTGTCATGATTTCGATAATGTATAGTAAAATATATATACAGTGTACTTTCTTTCAGAAAGCTATTGACGTAAGCAGTAGTTTCTTCTTGATAAAATAAACGAAACGAAAATATTGAGGTGAAAGAGGAAGTAGGAGGTCATTTTTAATTCTAGCCGCGTATTATTGTGTATGTATCTTTCTTAGAAGCAATGTTCGTGTTGTACAAGATTTGTAGAACATTTGAAATGTACATTTTGTAAACAATTTATTCAGAGAAAATTTAATAAATGTTTTGAAAGAATTTTAAATAATACTTTTACATACATATGGAAAATGATTTCAGTCATGTACGTGCATATGATGAATTAAAAGTTAGGCATTTGAACTACCTTATCGATTTTTTATTGTCAGTTTTTAAATGACGCAATCTGGCAACATTGTTGTTATCATAAATTGGTGATTATTTGCTGCTACTTAGAGCATCGGTGGCGGTTAAGATATGCGGAAAACTGCAATGAGCTGATGAAATCTGAATTAGAATCAAGATAAATACGTGATATTAACAATATCAATAAAACTTAAAATTAAAACAACAAAAGTGTGCACTTTACAAATATATTTTAAATTTGTTAGTTTTTAAACTTGATATTGCCATTTGTAACAATCCTTACTTATATATTAAAAAAGTGTTTGCTTATACTAGTCGACTCATATAGCTATATTTCTTTGGCCAAAAGAATTTAATACTATAAGCGGTTGCGGCGGATGTGCACGTGTTAGTTCCATATGCTCTAAGCAATGAACACGAATGGTAGTGGACTCCGACCTTCACACAACCTTCACCATCAGGCTCACATGTGTAATCAATATTAAAAGTAAATGAAATTAAAAACAATATACAGTGTTTGGTATCTTAGTAACCAAAAATAAATAACGCGCCAAATGAAGTTACTAATAGTTTAATCGAAGCTCGAATAAAAATACGGCAACGGCAAGTTATAAACACAGTCACTATGCTGGATTCTTTAAGTGAAGTTTAATCATTCATTCAGTGAATCAAATATAATCAGGTTTAGTTAATAATTTTTTTTCAAGTGCCGTGACAACAAATCAACAGCTGATTTGCCTGTTCCATATTATTTGTTGTTAAATTTTTTTTTTGTACTAAAAAATTTTAGATATCAATATAAGTTAAGTGTTGTTGAACTTGATTCGGAAATATTTTAATACAAAAGTTAGAATATTCTTTCGAAATTACAACGTTAATATAATGAAAGTATATAAAGAAAAAAAAGTAAAATGACATCAGTACTTGAAAGATATAATTTAAGTTAATTGCTTTTTTGTGCATAAAATAAATTTATAATTAAAAGTGATAAAAAAATCTCAATTATAAGTAAATGACTTGCGCTTAAAGCCAAACTCTAGATGATTAGATGAAAAAGAATGAATTTGAAATATATTAAATTTTGCGGCTTAACGAAATCTATTTACAAAATATTAATTTTAATTTCGTAACGCACTTGTCATTCATGCACTTTTGCCTAGAAAATGCATGCTAGCGCTAGTACCACAAAAAAAAAAAAAAAAATATTTGCATATCCTTGCCGTCCCATACAATTAATTATTTGAATTTGTGGTGAATGTGAAGCGATCCTCAGATTATACATAAAAAACCAATTTTTATTCTTCCGAAAACTTTACTTTAATAAATTTATTAAAGTCGTAAATTATTTTTAATTTATTAATTAATATTCAAATTATTTATTGTGACTGGCGTATTTCTTTAAACTATAAATCCTCTATAAACTATAAATACTGAACTTTTTATATTTATATTATCATATTTTTTGTGTTGAGCAACGTTTGAATGCTTGTTTTTGTTGTTTTTAAAGAGCAAAGTGCAATGATTACGTTTTTGCGTACTTACGTTTTACGCAAAAATGTTGATTTTCTAAGTTTTGCATTTTCATTTGGAAAATGAGAAAAACAAGTTACAATGAATGCGTTTTTACGTTTTTACATTTTTGTATATTGTGTTAAAAAAATGTTTTAAGTTTAAACTTAAATAACAAAATATTGTGAAATTAACAATAATAATTAAGAATTATTAATTTTCTTTACATATATTTTCTTTTTAAAATTAATTCTATTTTATAATTCTACAAAATTCTATAAATAAATTAAATATTCTTAATTCATTCAAATTAACACATATTTTCGTTGTTTTAATTTTAGTCACACAAAATTTTGCACGCAAAAAGCGCAAAGAAAATTTGGAGTTTGGTGACCTTTTGCGTTTGCTTGCGTTTTCTCTGGCTCGCAACGCATTTATTGCAACTGCTTAAATTACAATGCGTGTATTTAGCTCTGAAGTGAGAGGATCACAAAAGAACGTATTTGACGTAAAAACGCAAACATTGTATTTTGCTCTGAAATGTTAAATTCTCATTGCAAATAATTTGTTTAATAAAATTCTCCAAAATATTACTTACTCCAAAAAATTAAAGGAAGAGTGTTTTTGTATTAATTTAAAAAAAACTGTTATAAATGTTAAGACTCCAGTAATATTCAATATTTACGCCAAAAAATTAAAGAAAGAATGTTTATGTATTAATTTTAAAAAAACTTGGCAGGACATGATTTCTATTCCTGGTATTTGCAGTCTCAAAAATATTATTTACGAGTAATTAAATACTAGAATTATACTAGTTAGTTTAATAATATGTTATATAAGGAGTTTTAGGTCGGAATTTTTAATTTTGTGTTATTTATATATACCATTTGTTCAAAAAAGAACGAGAAGTTGAAAAAACACGCAAAATTTTAATTTTTAATAATTTTCTTTATTGTCGCTTTCAAAGTACTCTCCTCCTGCGGCAATACATGTATGCCACTGCTTGATCCAATTACCATACAAGTTTTATAGGCCGCCGAAGGTATGGCCTTTAGTTCACGCAGCGAATTTTTTTTTCGCTGCGTGAAAACGTTTTCCTTGCAATAGCAATTTAAGTCGGGGGAAGAGAAAAAAGTCACACGGGGTCATATCTGGAGAGTACGGTGCTTGGTTGACGCTATTGGTGGAGTTTTTGGCCAAACACTGCGACACAACCAACGCTGTGTGAGCCGGTACGTTATCCTGGTGTAAAATCCATGAGTTTTCCAAAAACTAATCGTACGATATGCGTTAAACTTTGACAGAATATGTATAATAGTGTTGCCAGCGTTAATATAAAAAAAAATGTACCGATTGGATAAGCGCGGGAATACAAAAATTAAAATTCTCGTTCTTTTTTCATTACAAGGTATAAGTATAGAGTTTACCAAAGGAGAATATGGACAGAATATTTTAAATTCTGCATAATGTAATATAGCTGAAAAGAAGTATCTTAATTAGTAATAATTGATTTATTTGTAACAACAATGTTTGAAAATTGCAAAGATAAGTTATCTCTTTTGGTTAAACGTTGGATTTAAGTGCTCTTATTTAAACATAAATTTATGTTTTCTTATATATTTGATTAAAACTTTGAAAAAACTGTAACAGCTTTTAAAAAAAATGAAAAAGTCATAATCTATCGTAACACTGGTGCAAAATTTCATATAATTGGGCGCCTCTTCGTAATTATGTCCTTAGTATTAGCTTCTTTCCTTGCCTCGTCCTTGCTCAGGTGCTTATTTGTGTTGTAATGGGTGGTTTATGGTTTATGGATTATGGATTATTGGATTACTTAAGTTGTTTTGTAGGGTGAACAGTTTATTTATTTTGTTGCTATGAGCAAAAACCTTTTCAATTTTAACTACTAGTTCTGTATAGGTATAGATAGGATGAGTTTTTGTTTCTTATTGAAATATTGTTTCTATATTTTGCATAGTTTTCTTTTCTGGATAAACAGTTGAAGTGAAATAAATTTAATCTTCCATTGTTAACCGCAGTAGGTTTTTATTCAGTATTTTTAAAGCGACTCGAATTCCCTTGTAATATCTCAGAGTTTTTAGAATACTTTTTTTTTGCATTCAAATCAGTACTAACTATGTAATGATTTCTAAGTAATTTTAAAAAATGTTAGGTTGTTTTAATTGCGGTTGATATTTTGCGCATAACTTATAGTGCTATTTTCGGACTTATAGTTGGCATAGAGTCGTTCGTTCTGACTGTAGGCATACATTTCTCTCAGATAGCGTGAAAACGCTGATTCTTAAGTACCTTGTATATTTCAAAATTTTTAAAGTTGAGAGCGTGATTATATGTTTATAATCATTATTTTATACATAAAATATAGCTTTTATTAAAACTTCACACAATCGTTGTCAGAACTAAGTTATATATTATAGTTGCGTAAGAAAGTTATTCACGTATTTAGAGTAAGTATTTAATTAGGTGATGAATAGGTTCTTATGGTGGTTAGAGACACAAAATGTGGTTTGCCTTTTCATTTGTGTTTATGATGTAATTCCTGGGTGAACATTGTAAGGCATATGTATGATTATGTATGATTCACTCCATGACTTGTAGAATGCTCATTGTAGTTAAGCATAATCTAGCTTCGCATTATGTTCTTTTCGGAACCAACTTTACATTAAGGATAAATTCATTATATGTTAATCTTATAGCATCAGATTGCATATCAAACTGTTTTTTGATGTTTTTAAACTAAGTATATAAGTTTTAGTTTGCATATTAAAATCTTTAATATATTTAAATCTTATTTATTCTGTTTATATACTTTATTGTCTTTTCTGGTATTGCCAATTATTGTCTCCCCTCGTATCTATTAAAGTGCATCCACACCAAAGCAAATTCGCAGGTAATCGTGCCTGTAAAAGTTCGTTGGTTTGCCAACGTTCGCTTTGGTGTGGATGCATCTTTAGAAATTGCTACAATTTCGAGCTTGATATCATTTTTAGCTACATAGTATTTCATTATGCATAAAAGATAGCAATGGCAAAGCATTGTTATTCATTAGCAAAATTACCGTATTACAAAATTACCGTATTACAAAATTACCGCAAATTAAAGTATCCATGTATACGCTTTATTTTGATATAATGGTGACACAATCATAAAAACCCATTGCAGTAGATACTTACTAAAGAAATCACAAATTCTGTAATAATTCTTCGTTTTTGCTAGGTCTGTAAACCATTATCCTTGAAGTTAATATTAATTCGTTTTATCGCAGATTGAGTACATTTCAATATTATATTTTGCTAGGTTCGATCAAATGTTTGTTGTGAACGTCGTCTTACCGCGACTAGGAAAAAGTTGTTCAGTAGCTGTCTGGTTCTCGTTGGGCTGATAATTAGCAATAAATTAGCATTAAGAATTATTTATATATCAAGAATTGCCGTTGCTTTGTCAATCTGCGCTTTTGTGTTAAGTGTATTTGGATAATCAAAACGAATAAACCGTTGGACTGCCCAAAACCTATTGATACCAATTATCGCTCGGTATCTTTGCTATATTCTTTGGAATTTAATGCATCTGTCCCACAGTTGTGTCTTTTTTCTTTGAGTTTCTTTTCTATTGATTTTTAGCTATTAGAAGCGAAAGTATATAGTTGCCGCTTCCATTCCATTTTTATAATCAATATAGACAATAGCATAAAACAACAAAATACAAGAGGGGTTCACAGATATGCTGTTATAGGACGTCGCAAATGATATATGTATATATTCTTAGATTTAAAACTTAATATACAACTAAATGTAGTAATATCGTAGATCATAGTTTTGCGGTTATATTAAATTGTAATTGTAATGTTGCTCTGATGTATGGAACAAAATTTACGATACTAAGCAGGTTTTTATCACATGTATTAACTAACAATTTGCTAATCTTCTAAATAAATTTATATCTATATTTTCTAAATGGCAAAAACGTTTTATTTGAATAATAATATGCAAACAATATTAGCTGATCAGTTATTTTTAAAGTAATTTCGATCAATAATTGTTTTTTTTTTTTTAAATTATCAAGTCTATATATATATATATATATATATATACAGCAGTACGAGAATAGATTTATATTATTTTTATTTCTGTACGTATTTATAGCAAATATTAAGCGAAAAGTTGCTTAAATTTTGCTGTTTTGTCTTCTTCTTAGTGTCCGTTTCCCCTAGTGAGCATAGGACCGTTCTTCTTAGTGCTATTTTGTGTTACTAAATCTAAAAACTAGTGAAGAGAGTTTTTAGTCAGAGGGAACTAATATTTTGTTCTGTAGAAACTTTATAATTTTATTTAATAAATTTGTTCAAATAAAATTCAAATCAGATTAAAAAACTGCTGATCAGTTATTATTCTGTTAATAATATATGGAATAATTTACACATACTGTTGCGGAAAATATATATATATATAACATATAATATATAAAATCCATAATTATAATAAAGTTAGATATTAAAATATGTTAATTAAATTTGATTTTAATATTAGATGTAACGGTAGACACTATTTTACTTAATAGAAATTGTTCTATTTAATAGAGAGGTTTCGAAAAGTAGTGAACTACAATAACAAAAATTCAAATAAACAAAAATACAGTACTTTGCGTTTTTTAAAAGCGAAATTGTTTATTTCTATTTTTAAATTTATTAGATTTTTACTTGAATTATCTACGGGAATACATTTACATTATTACACATTTTTTTTAAATTTATGCTTAAAATAGGCAAAGTTAACCCCATTGATTTCAAAAGGAATTGAATAGGTTTCTTACTATAGAAATCAGTTAGGAATTCCCTATGTTATTGCCTAATAGCAATTTATTTCATTGCAATTAGTAGTAACCCATTCCAGCCCATTTTTGTAATATTGTAATAAACTTTAATTTGAATATCCAAACATAAAACTTTACACATTTTTTAGTAACATAGCACTTGTAGATTACGATAGAGTTCATTAGTTCTTCTTCTTATATATTCAATATACTAAAACAAATACCTAAACAAATAAAGTTTATTTCATTAAAAAATACCGCTGAGCAATGACAAATTACATATGCAAAAATAGTTGAAAATCGGTTTTATTGCATTTTTCCATTTTGCCCATTTAGGCAGTTTTGCTCAATTTATCATATAAAGAGCGTACATATAAATAAATTCAATTCATTATAAATTAATCAACTGATTTCCTCCTAATGTCAGAAGGGGAGAGTAGTTCTCCTGGCACAGATGAAGGCTGGGCAGTCGCAGAGAATGTGACTGGAAGTCTCGTCTGCTTCTAAACAGAGTCGACAATCTATCTCCTCGGACAGACCCATTTTGTTAGACCCAGACCCAGCAACCTCAACTCTATTTCTTATATATATACCATTGAAAACATAGTAAAAGTGAAACGTAAATATTGGTCAAAGTAAAGGCTTGATTAACGTAGTAACGTTGCATCTCAGTACTCGACATGTATTCTGTTGTTGCTGCTTTGTATTTTTAATACGTTACTCTTTTACCGAACTCGTTACTCGAACTCGTGAATATCCCTAATATAAGAATGTGTTTCATCGTTACATCACTTCTTCCTTTTTGCTGAAATTTACTATAACATCGCTGTGTATAGTGCAGCTTTTATATAAAATTTGCTCTTTTTCATTATACAGAATCTTTCTTTGATAAACTTTATTTGAATTAAAGCCCTTAAAATAGCATTTTACTTAGAAATATTAGTTCTGTTCCACCAGCTACTCATAGTAAAAATCGAGTAAAACACAAGTAAAGTACAAACTGAGAGCATAACACAAATAAAGTGCCAAATTACGCTCTTTATACAAATTTTCATGGCACAGCTTTGTGTAAAGTCTGGTGAGAGCGCCAGGACCGCGCAAATAAACAATACAAAAATTTAAATTCAAACCAAAACAGCTGATTCACACATCAACACAAATTTTATTCCAAATAAAATGTACGAGTAAAGACTGTGCAGCATTTTCAAATTTCGACAGGGATGTTACGCTCTCTCAGATGCTTCCATTTCCCATTTACACACTGTTACTTAACGTTATTCACGAGTAGCTCGTGGAACAGACCTTTTTTTTTATTTTTTGTGCTCTCAGTAAAAGTGTGAAAGAGTATTTTTCTTCTCTAGTTCTCAATTTTTTGTTCTTCGATCATGTTTTAATTTTCTTATGCGATTTTGTTTTCGAATTTCTGTATATTTTGTTATTCTAATTGCTTAAAGAGACAACAGCATTGGGTGCGTGCTTGCGGGTGAGCGAACGAGCGATTTTATACACAATTATAAAATCGCATAGCAAAATTATGTTTGACATAATCCAAGAGCGAAATTGAATTTGCTCTTTTTGGAAAACCAAAGCACTTAAAAGTGGGTACTAAGTGCTTCGACTAGAATAATTGATAGAATAAAGAGAGCAAATAAAGACAAAGAGCGGAAAAAACGCAAGCATTTAACGCTATTATCTGTTTACACAGTAAGTCGTACGCACGCATCCAACACTGTTATATGTTTAGACAGATATGACGTATTATGGGCAATGACTTTAAAATACTTGCGATGAGTAATTTTGTTTAATTGTTTAATCACTTGTGAGAGCATAATGTGCTCGGCCTACGCCAATGCTGACGGTTTTATCAATTATAAAAATTTTTCACTTGCAAGTCTACTTTTTTGAATGGTTTTTGAGCGATTAGCATTTGTCATAATTACTTTTCAAACCATATATGTTGCATACGTTTAGTGACTGATTGTTAATTGAGCTTAGAGGTTATGATTGTGTGAACATCGAGTTTGTCAATTCAAAAAAAAAAAAAAAAAAAACAACTCATTAAAATTTTGGAACAACTTTTAAATTAATAAATTTAATAAATATATTACAGATATATATGCCTTTATGCTGGTACAGTGATAAATACTATTAGTAACAAAAAAATCGTAAATATTAATTGGAGTAATTGCTATGAACTTTAAATTTAAAAATAGATTTATGAGCTTAACTAATTTAGAAGTTGAAGATAATTTTTAAATGTCGGTAGTAGTTTCAAACGTTAAGTAATTAAAAAACTATTAAATAAAAAAAATTAGCAATAAAAACAATATCGGTATCACCGCCAACACATGAAGTAAGATAAGAAAAAAGCACTGAACTTCAATCTCAGCTACAGAGAAACAGAATCATTTCCAGACAATTTTCAGTGAGAAAAACGCAACCGCAGTGCATTTATAAATAATTAAATCAGCATGAGTGACCGTGAATTAAGTTGTAATTCAGCTGGGCAGTTTATGGACCGCGGGCGGATGAATCAAAATGGTGTTGTGCAACCTTTATTGACTGGTGAGTATAAATATTAAGTCATTCATTTGGTTCTTTGAAGTCATTTATTCATTAGTATTCGAACCGTTTCTAATTACGACCATCCCTAGTTCTATTTATAAACAAGGAGTTACGAAATAATCAAATGCAAACGGTTGTATATTCGTCTTGTGCACTTGTTGTATGTAAATAATTAAATGCTAATAAATAATATTAAATTACTTTCTGATCATACTCTATAATGAATTCTTTTTATTTATTATCTTACACTTAAAGGCAGCACATAAAGCAAATAACTACTTAGGTGATCATGACTTGGATTTTTCAAAAAATTTTGCTATCTTATGAATTAAAACATTGATTTTGTAGAAAATTTATGTCATCAAGAGTTTAATGATTAAATCTCATTTTTAGTGTTTAGAAAATTCATTAACAGAAATGTACATATTTGAATCTATTTCAATTATACCGCCATAATTGACTACAAACGTAAACACAAGTCTTGGCAGGAAACTCTTACCATAGCCAGTAGAACTTTATACTTTTTGGAAAAAAATTAAAAATCATTATAAATATTGTTTCTTCCTCAACTTTTCTGCCTGAAATTACATATTTAAGTAAAATTAAATTGCAATGTGTGATTATAAGCTTATTTATAAATAATTTTTATAATATATTTAGTTGAATATAGTCACTTCAGTTGATTAATTCATCTGTAACCAGATTTCATAACATTTGTTCTGTATTTATATAGATTTTAAACATAAAGATATATAAATTTAGATGGAAAGATTGAAATAAATTATGAATATGCGGATTGAATCATTTGCGAATGATATTTGAATAGGTTAGACATTTAGGCTCGGTGCACACTGCACACTGTTATAAAATACATATTGAACAATGCATACTAACCGCCAGCGTAGCTAAGTGTAGCAAGCAGCGGAGCGGATATGTCACTATATCCTTGTTGGAGTGCAGAGTTGATATGCTTGTTGTGTTGGTTTCTTTTTATAATTTTCTTCGACTACTGCTAATGACTTGATTTAGTGAGCTCTGTTACGCCCACTCATAAGATGTGATAAGCATTAAATATTTTTTCTGTGCTCATCGTATATAAGTATAGGGGTTATATACAATTTGATGCTTCAGAAAAAAAAGCAAAAATAAAATTAAATTATTTTGTTAATGTTAATGTTAGTAGGTTAGTGGTGGGTAGGTTCGTTGGTTGTGCTAGTTCGCCTGGATAAGCTACATACGTAGAGACCTCCGAGCTCTTATTGAAACTTATTAGAGATATATTTAATAAGTAGAGTTGTAGAGTCCTTTTGATCATTGCAGGTCTGCCTTATCGTATATACATAGTTTATATATACTACTATAAAAACTATATTTTTATAGTTTAATAAAAAAGTCTATATTTAATAAATAGAGTTGTAGAATCGTATTATCGATTCTGGATCTATCTGGTTGTAAGAAACGCCAAGAAAGAAAAAAATGAACTGTAGGAAGGATAAAATTTTAATATAATACTTTTGTTGTTTTCGTTTAACAAAATTTTTTATATTTTTTTTGTTATGAAAATTACTCCGTAGTAGGTTCTCTAATAGCACTGCTATATTACTACCTATTAGTCATTTTGTTTTTGTTATTTTTGCTATTTTGTGAATAGCAAGCAAACGAATGAGTTTGAAATAAAAGAATACTTGAATTTAAAAGTAAATTAAAGAAGTGTGGAGTAATTTATGCAATTTAGCTTTTGTAACTAACAAGTTATGATATAGTATTGTATTATTTTGGGAGAAAGATCAGTTGAGAGCTTTATTCGCGACTTTTTTGCTTAATCGCACCAATAAGACTAACTATTTATCACTTTTATCTATCCGACTACATTTTTTTCGTCTGTAAGTGTATGTATGTTAATTCTAATATATAGTATATTTGTCACTTGTTTTCATTTATTTAAAACAATAAAAAATTATTACATGTTATAACGATATAAATAAATAAACTGTTTGGGTTACTATAAATGAATTAAGTTTGCAACATTGAAGAAAATAAAAAAAATTATTTGTTAAAGTTTTTAGAATATCTTTAATATACTCAAATATCCGTATTAGTAAAAGTTGCATACTTTTGATATCCATTGCAGAAAAACTCTGCGTGATAGATCAACGTGATAAATTCGAATCAACTTATAAAAAATAAATAAAAAAAAATTATATAAATTTTGAGATAATAAATTAAATACACTTCTAAGTAAGCATATAATTCAAGATAATTTCAGATTTGAGAATTTCAGATATTGACGAGGCTTTCCTATGGTTCCTATCATAGCAAGAAATTTTTCTGTTTTTTAATATAGTCCGTATAATAGCAAATATAGTTACATTAATTTTATCTTTCAGACTTTAATCGGTATAAATAGTTTTGTTGTTGTTGTTCAAATGTACAAAGTTCTTCTATAACAGTTTTGCTTACTCGATAAGTAATAATAATATGTTTCATGCACTATTTTTTTAATTTAATGAATGAATTAACAGATTAATAGCTTTAAACAAATATTGAAACTTTGCTTATACCTTGTACTAGGTAATCGTCTGGAATCATATACGCCTATACTGTATAATAACAATTATTACAAAAATATTATTAATTTCATAACAAATAACATTTATAGATAGATTTGTTATGCTTATATTTTGTTTCGATATCCTGATCTCTGTTAAATATTATGATTCGAATGATTCTTCCATACTATTAATCCAGTTTTTGCGATCTAGATGAATAATTGTCGTGTGAATAGGCTATAATAATCTTCTAAGGTATTTTGTTTTCAACTGTTCTTGTAATTACCATTTTTTGTATAAATTCATTGTCAAGGCAGTGAATTTCGCTTGTTTATCTTATCATATGATGCTTAATTAACATTAGTGTGAGCGAATTAATAGACTGGTGACTCAAGATAAAATGATGATTTATATATGTTTTAGGAAATCATCTTTGAGTTAATTGTTGATAAATTGTTTATCTTAAGAATCATTAGTTTATTTTATATTTGACTTTTTTAATCTTATCTTATTTGTAAAAAATAATAACAATTTTGACAAACATCATAATATCTTATAAGTAAATACTATTTTGATTAAAATTGAATAATCTATTTGTTTTAAGGTGCCATATTTGCATATATGTTTTAAGATATTTTTAAATTTTGCGCTTTAACGGATACTAGGATACTATTTCAGTATTGTCTAGTAAAAGCTCCAAATCAACTTATTCCATTGAAAATTTATAAAACAGAATGTATCAGTTTTTCTTGATAAAAAATAAATCATTAAAGTGCGTTAAGCCAGTTCATCTTTTCTACTCCATAATCTCATGCAGTCTCCAGTCATTATTCATCTCAAAACATTATAATTTTTTTAATGTTTGAGAAGCAAATCACAGACGTTTATGTGACAGAGCATATTTCGAGTTTTATAATTAATCTGACACATTTCTTAGGATCATTAGTCTAATTCCATTAATTTAATCTCTTAGCGATAATACGAGTTGTTATTCAGTTGATTGCATCAATCAATATCTTTATTACGTTTTTATCAGCTTCAAGTGGCCTTTTACCCCGTGACGTAATTTTAATATCAAAATTTCCGGAAAAAAATTTGGCAAATATTTTTGGCTTCAGTGCTTTATCAATACACATTTTTTGGCCAATAAACCTTGTTATATCATTTATCAAATAAAAGAACGTCACATTGAAATCCTTATTTACTTACTTAACGGCCCATAACAAGCCGTTATCGGGTTACAGACACCCTTCACTAACGGCTGGTTTTACATGACGGGTAAAAAACTTTGTAAAACATAATCTTAAAGTTCTGGGTATAGGGGTCACTGTAGTTGATTACCCAGCGGGTGTCAAGTAACTATCCAAGAATGCCAAGTAAGCGCTGTGAGATATCTTGGATTGTGGCCGACAAGGATTGCGCTGACGCTTGCTAGGTTAAATGCAATCAGACATGTTGCATTGTGTACTTATTCTCAGGAGTTTGCGGTCACCTCCTCCTCATTGAAATCATCCGTTAGAAAAAATAAAATTACTTTTTGAACAACATAATATAATCTTCTTAACGAGCTCGACAAATTCGGATCTCTAAGAAGGTCCACCGATAAATATATATAGATTCTAAGGTACTCTTTAGATTCAAAGTGCAGTTTAAAATGTTATGAAAGTATTTACATTACTTATACCTACAAATCATTTATTTCGAAAAGTCCTTGTTTTATTTTGCTTACGTATGAATTACGTTACGTAAGTGTTGTGATGACACCTTTATTATTTTACTGCTGGATAGTTAGGTAGCTAAATCAATACTATCAAACTACTTATTGGGTTATATGTATCAATTCATGGTAATACAATGTACTGCATGTATTATGCAATTGAATACTATACTTTTCAACTCATTTGTCGTTGCGTGCACGGACGTATTTTCCAAGGTAAAATAATTACATTATATGGCAAACTATGTGCGTTTTGTTTTTTTGTGCTCTCAAGAACTAAACTTGTGATTTTTAAAGATTTGATTTTTATTTAAGAATAGAATATTGTATACGACTAATGTTCGAATATGATTTCGGGCATATGTGTGCCGTAAGAGGTTCGAACAAAATACATCAAGTATTTTGTTTTTATTTTGGTGTCCAGGTCTTCAATCATCAAATAGCAAACTGAAGCTTCGTTATCCTCACGCATTGTGTTTTTAATTTGTGGTCCAGGGGTTCAACCGTTAACTCGGAAACTGAAGTTTGTCACCACCACAGGCCTATATCCACCTCGTTGGATACAAACCCATGCCCTCAACACATCGTCACTTACTCAAAACATCTACTCGGAAAGTTCAAGCCGTTTGTCGGCAGTAACTCTGCGAATACTGACTTCTAAGTGGTGTAATGTTTTTAAATTTTCTGAGTAGTTTAGTGAATATATATATGCCCATAGGAAATAATTTAGAGATATGATGACATTATGAGAACCAAACACTTATGTAGATTCCTGGTTTTAGGTGAGATTTTCCCATATCTATGGAAAATAAGTAAAACACTCCAAACACTGTCCACCAATATTTTGAAATAGTTTCATATTAGTGTTTTTTATTTTTGAGCTTCCGTTCATGGATAAATTGTACTTTCTTTCGTTTTATTTCGAAGATGTCGTTTTAACTGAGATTTGTTTTGTTCTACAACTAATTAAGCGTATGTACTAAATAGATTGCTACCTTTTTAGTATGATTTTATTGACCTTTCTAGTTCTATCTACTTTATTTTGCTAAAAAAATTGAATTTTTTAGAGAAGATATTTACGATGTCCATCATCTTGGGACGGTCTCTTCAAATGTTAATATTTCCACCAATGAACGATCACTTAATTACTAATAATAAATTATACAACAAATTAAATTAAATTAAATTTAAATTTGGTTTTATTTAACAGATCTCTATCAAATAACAATGGCTTACGCTTATTGGAAATCTGGCAAAACCGATGATCAAGCAGTGTTTGATTTATTTTTTAGAAACAACCCGTTTCATGGAGAATTTACGATATTTGCTGGATTAGAAGAATGTTTAAAATTTTTAGACAGTTTTCATTATTCAGAAAGTGGTAAGTACCATATAATAACACAACTCATAAAATGTTTATATAATTAATTAAAAATTTTTACTAGATATTGAATATTTGCGACAGACCTTGCCAGAAGGTATAGAAAATGAATTCTTTGATTATTTAGGCAATTTAACTGCGAGAGACGTAATTTTATATGCAATAGATGAGGGAACGGTGGCGTTTCCAAGGTAAGCATTTAGTACGAATCTATATTAGTATTTTAGGCTTTATGATTTTGTTATTATTCTTAACAGAGTACCTATCATAAAAGTTGAGGGGCCTTTGATTATAGTACAATTATTGGAAACTACCTTATTGACATTAGTGAATTATGCAAGGCAAGAATTGTTAAATACTATACATTGTGACCGAAAAGTTTTCGGGAAATTTTAAATAAAACGCAAAATTCTTAATCTTCATCAATATTTATTTTATCTCCTTCAAAATATGCTCCATTAGAAGCGATACACAAATGCCAACGTTTAAACATTTTTTATAGGCGCTTTCCGGTATGGCTTTGAGTTCCCTCTGCGAATTCTGTTTTACGTCTTCTATGGATTCAAAACGCGTTCCTCTGAGTGGTAATTTGAGGTTGGGAAACAGGAAAAAGTCACACGGTGCAAGATCAGGTGAATACGGTGGCTGTTCGATGGTATTTATTGAATGTTTGGCCTTAAAATCGTTGATAATGTTGAACAAATTGAGGTGAATCGGAACAAGCCGGGCGTTGACACGTCGCATACACAAATTGTCCACCAAAATCAAACGAGCCATCTCACGACCGATGCCTAGCTCTCGTGCTATCTCTCTAACACTCACATGAGGATTTTTGAACACGATTTCCTTTGCCTTTTCAATGTTTTCGTCGGTGGTAGAGGTCGAAGGTCGTCCAGAACGCGGCATGTCTTCGACGGTCGTACGACAGTCCTGAAAGGCTTTGTACCACTCATAAACTTGAGTTTTCGATAAAACTGATTCCCCATAAGCCTTTTGTAGCATTCGCAACGATTCTGCACACGAAATTTCGTTCGAAAAACAAAATTTGATGCAAACTCTTTGTTCAATATTTTTTTCCATTGTTTTTTTCGCAACGCACTACTGAGGTGAACTGGTTTCAACAGCTGCCGTAAACGAACTGTCTGACAGATCGCGCTCATTTTTTGCATAGTAATTAATGACAGTGCTGCCAAACTACATAAACTTAAAATATCGAAAAATATACAGCGCGCGAATTTTAAATGAGAATTTCCGAAAACTTTTCGGTCACAATGTAGATTATATTTATATTTATATATATGTTATTTTTTGATTGATGTAGTTTAATGGCAACGAATGCTGCGCGATATCGTATGGTTGCAGGAAAGCACGTAAAATTGCTCGAATTTGGATTACGTCGTGCACAAGGACCAGATGGAGGACTGTCAGCTTCCAAATATTCTTATACAGGTTAGCTTATCGTGTTTACTAAACTTTTTTTTTCTTTTTAATTGTATAAATTATTTAATATCATGCGATTCATAAATTAATAACTAAGGTTAAATATGTGTAATTCAATTCGAATTTCAAAGGCAATAAAATTCAAACATACGAGTATGTACCTATTTCATTACTTGTATCTATTAGTGCCAATATTTTTAAAATAGAATATATATTCCCACTACCTTCATAGGTGTTTACTGTGTTAATAGCTTTTATTTATTTGCACCAATTTCAATTATTCAGCCGTATAGACGGTGTGGTGCAAAAATACTTTTTTGTTTTTGTTTGATGTTATAGCTATTGGATTTCTTTTAGATTTAATGATATGGTAGCATGCAACCATATTCAATAAATTTGTTAAGTTATAAACACTGAAAACTTTATTTTGTTCGTGTTAAATGGTTGTGTATATTTCAAGGTTTTTCATACTGTACATTTGATTAGTTTTATAGTCAATAATTATTGTCTTATGATGTAATGGAATATGAAAGAATTTTTTCCCCACCCGATTCGGATTACGACATGGCAAAACAATTCTCTTGCTCATATAATTGAAATTACCCTGAATTAAAGTAATGAACTTATACGAGGGCTGCCTTTAAGGTCTTCCACCTAACAATGAAAACAAAGTGGTTAATCAGTAATGTGGTTTTATTGTTTTCTGAAATATTCTCCATGGAGATCAACACATTTTTGCTTTTGATTGAATCAATTTTCGAAACAGTTTTACCACTCTGAAGTTAGTATCTCCAAAATCAGGGAGACAGATTTGAATATGTCAACTCTTCTGTTTAAGCTGATGTGTGAATAAAATGATGACCCATCATTGAACCACCATTTGACTGACAGTTGTTGTTGTTGTAGTCCACCGGGATCTGAAAAGCAGATAAAATGTAAAAATTACAAGACGAATACATGGGTTGGGACGTGGGTGGCATTTGGGGTAAAAAAAGGTGGGGGGGAGAAGGAAGAATATAATTGAAATCAGCTCAGGTCCAGCCGAAAAAACTTAGCCACTTCAAGAGGGTGAGTTTAGAAATCAATTGGACTAAGATATCTGGGAATAAGGGATATATTCCATATTATTAATATTATATTAATGGCATATTAATATGCTGTTATTTTATTATAATTACATTAAAGAAATCATAACAACATAAAATCAATTTAAAGATATTTTATTATATAATATAAAGTAAAAGAGAATAAAATAAATCACATCCGGACGATGTATATTTGTATATAAACGTTCATGTGTATTCTATGCGACTGGTAAAATTTCGGAGCACCGGATAAACTGTAACGGATAAACAGTTTACCAGTATGGTTTAAAGTTCACAATCAACGAGAACTCAGTCCAATTTATAAAATAAAATAAATGGAAGAAAACAGAGTGCTATAAAAATAAACCTTTGAAATATGTGGAAAGAAATACTGTCTAATTCTATACTGTATATAAAAAAACATGTCTGATACTGCTAAATAAGAGCAGAGTTGCTAAAAACGCTGAATCTATCTAACCAACCGAATACTGACGTATACTTAGAAAGTGTTGTAAAACAAACAAGTATAATGTTGTTGGTGTAGCCCGTAGGAATTTGCTTGTAAAATCCCTTTAGGTGGAATGAGCGGCACTTGGTCATTTAGATTGAGGAGTGATCTCGAGACGTATGCCCGGGACGTAATTAATTACAATTAATTAAATACAAGAAATAATTCTAAACCACTGATGATGGATATTTGGCAATACTCATCATCATTGTAATTTAATTGTGATTGAAATTCAATACTGTTTGAAATACCTCTCTATTGAAAACAATAGTTTATATTAAGAATTTAGTTTTTTTCGTCAAAACGAACATTAAAAAACAATTCAATTCCTTATGGTAGATTTGATAGATTTAATTGTACTAGTATATGTAGTGCAATAAGCAGGTAATTGTGAGAAACCATATAACAAAAGGTATTACAAAGACAAATGTGAAAAAAGTGCTACTCATTGGACATTCCTGGTCTAGATCAGGGTTCTCAAATGGTACTGGTCCTCGCCATTAGCCGCTCTGTAAAATACTATATTCTCGCTTTTAATGATATTATTTTCTGGAAAATTATAATAAAAAAAAATATTGTTGAAGCCCTTATAAAAAACCCTTGAATATTTTTTCGGTGTACAATATGTTTTGGATTGAGAAACACTATACGGGTGTATACAGTCAATAAGAATAACATATAAAAGTTAAGTTATTTACTGTTGTTATTATTTATATATATATTATTTATATGTATATTATTTATATATATATTATTTATATATATATTATTTATATATATATTATTTATATATATATTATTTATATATATATTATTTTTTAAGTAGTTATTTAATAATAACAGTCAAAATTTCATAACTTAAAGTTCTATAAATCGAATTTTCTACAACTCGAACTAAATAGAGTGCAACAAGGTTAAGAGAGCAAATTACATACAATTACAAAAAAAAATTTTTTAGCTCGAAGTATCCATAAGTCGAACCTTCACTTTGTAAAATGGTACTTCGTGTTATAGAAGTTTGTAATGAACGTTTCCGTCGAGGTTTCGCTCGCCGGATTCCAAGGTTACAAGAAAATTTCTTTATAAGTAATTAACGTTACCGACTAGGTACGTTAGGAATCAATGTGTTCTAAATTACTTAGTTACCTGGTTAAATGTTTCTTTTTGAGTTGCGAAGTGCTCTGCTTCGCAGCCTATGATCAAGAGCCCATGCACTTGTAGCGATGCGCACTGTTCTAAGTGCTGTGATCAAGTGAAGTTTGTTCGATTTTTCGTTGCCTTTTATACTGATTACTTCTAACGGGACTTCGGTTGTTGTTATTGCGGTGTGTAGCACAACTCAAATTCATTGCATATAAAGCAAAAACACAAATTTTGTGTTTACACCCAAAGGAAAATGGTTAGTGTTGTTAGTGATAAAGTTTACACCCAAGGAAATTATTGATAATAGTAAATTTATTGTTGTGACGACGTCGTTGTTTATTATAGTCGTTACAAGTTTGATTATATATATTTTTATATTTTAATTATAATATTTTAATTTAATTTTATATTTATATATTTTTATTTTAAATTTATTTAAACTTTTAGGAGGCTTTGATGGCACCTCAAATGTTTTAGCGGGTAAGCTTTTTAACATTCCTGTAAAAGGAACACATGCACATGCTTATATAACGTCCTTCTCTGGAATTGGTGAGCTAAAAACACGACTTCTTAGGCATAAGACAACTGGTATTTATTCGTTAAGTAACATTTTAGAAAAAATGTGAACATCTTTCTTAACAGGTATAACTGGAGATTTATTGGAACATGCGATTAAACACCGACAAGCATTATCTCACGTACTTGATGTATCAACGGAGGAGTCAAGTGAAGGCGAACTAGCTGCAATGGTTTCATACGCCATTGCTTTTCCAGACGGTTTTATGGCCCTAGTCGACACGTATGATGTTAAGAGGTATTTCGCTTTTAGGCAGATTCTCTCGGAACTATACATATATATTTATAATTTTAATTACAATTTCTTCAGTATTTTCAAATATTTATTTATTCATAAAAACCAGTACAGCTTTTGTTTCTAATCGAATAAAAATTTGCACAGTTAGTTAAAGAGGAGTATTAGTTACTTAGAAATTCATTTGTAATTTTCGAAGTGTATGGTATTTTTGTAATTCTGTTCCGTCCTGCCATTTGAATGTTAATCCATGCTGCTTTTTAAAACTGTGTTCAGTTGTATAGTTAAAAATATTTTAATCAAATATAAAAATATAAAAATATCTTAAATTGAATAAAAAACTTTTTGCATTAACATTACTGTATATTTACCAGCAGAAATGAAAATGATAATCAAAATGATAAAATGAAACGAAAGTCGAACATGATTATAAGCAATAATGTAGCACCAACGAGCTCCTGCAAAAATGGACACAAGTTATGTACCAGTACATCCAAGCCAACGTATCCAGAACTTTTGAAGCCAAATTTTATATCAAAATTTTGTAAAATAAATGGCGTGTATAACTCAAATGTTAACCGAACTTGTAGCAATGGCAGTGCAATCAAAATTGCTCAAGACAATGGAAACGATTTTGTATCATTGATTGAACATATAAATGAGGTCGTACAAATTCAGACGTCAAATGCGATTAAAAATAATAATCATAAGGCTTCAAATATTAAGAAAACGAGACGAAGTGTTACGCCAGCCGCAACATTAGTAAACAAACACAATTTAATTTATTCCCCAAAAAATCCTAGTAATGCATCAGACACGCTTGTTACTTGGAATCTGCCAAAATATGTCGAAAAGTCATTCAGGTAATTTTCTTCTGGGCAAATATTGTAGCAAACAACATTCATTTATTTCTTATTAAAGAAAAACTAACGAAAACTAAACAACATGAAATATGATTGCGAGGAAATCAAAATTATAAAGTGTTTAACATTAGATATTATTGTGCATGTGTTATTAAAAATGTTTGCAAACTATTTAATTAGATTAACAACATTTTACATAACAACATTTACGTTACCTGGTCTATTGGTGTGTGTCTCGTTTTTAATTTCTGCCGCATATTGTTTTGTATCTAATATTGTAAATACTTATACTGGTATTATATAACTATTTATTGCTCTATTTACTATTATATATGTAGTATTTTTATTTTTGTTTATACCTTTTACACCGCTAGGAATAATGATATATGAAATTTGTTAATATGTTATAACGCACTAAACCAGGATCTATATTATGCTCACGATTTTTGAAATGGATGCGAATCTTAAGTGCGGTGCAGACCTGCAGTTTTGAGTGTCATTCAAGTTGCGCTCTCTCTTGCTCAAATTTATTCTGGCGACCGAACTTAAACGTGCTCACAGTCAAGGTGAGTCATTCAAGCAAAATTTTTGAAGAATAAGGGTGTTTGTGCACGCTGTAAGTGTGTTTGTGTAACTACGCAAAAATATGCTATTGACTAACGGAATACAAGTTATTGGGTGACAGACTATCATTCACAACATGTTGGCGAGAAGCTGATTGTTGTGCTCACCACCAAGTTGGTTGTACACTTGCAGTTTTGAATGTCAGTCATGAATTTTCTCTCTTGAATGACACTTAAAATTGCAAGTCTCGCTTTATGGAGAAATACTTCCTCATTAGCCTCATATGAGTGTCACGTGATACACATTAATGACGCTGATTTAAACGATTGTGAGAGAGCATTTTGCATAAGGTTTATATGAGGAAATACTTCCTCATTAGCCTCATATGAGTGTCACTTGATACACATTAATGAAGGTGATGTAGTGGATTGTGAGAGAGCATTTTTCATAAAGTTTATATATATATATTTCAAAAATTGTGAGCGTAATTTTAGTAATTCAAGAGGAAAAATGCTGTGACACCCCGCGTTTCAGTCTTAAATAAATCTTAAAATAATTTTATGTAAACGCAAATTAAAATATTTCATGTCCACTGGTGTTGGATATGTAGTAGTATCTAAAACATCTGTACGGTCAATTTTAAAATTCATTTGATCAAAAAATAAATCTTTGCGAATTTCGCAAATTGCAAATCTCCTTACTATAATCTATTTTTTAAAAAACTTTATACCTTGATAAATCCAATGAGACAAATTGGTGTGCTTGTCTTTCTCTATGTTTGTTAACAAAGTCTATATATATATAAAAATAATTGTTTTATATTCTTAAACATTTGTTGAAAACAAATCGTACATTAAAATAACTACAAAAAATGAGAAGTTCATTTTCAGTTCATTCAGTAAGTTCCAAAACTTACCACCAGGCAACGCCATCCATATAAATTATATATATGATTTTTATAAAGTGGTAGCCTTCAAAAACGGTATTTAAAAATTTTATAATCTTCTAGTCATATAATGGTTGACTTATAGCTAATTAAGTTATGCTACTTTTGATATTTAAAAAGTATAAAATAAAAACAAATTCATACGTTTTTTGTTGGCGAAAAATACAGTGCAAATTAACAATGATCTGTTAAGTGTTAGGACCACTCTGATCCTTTCAAACTATTTGTCGGTGATTTGCTGAGTTTGAATGTTTATATATAAACATGACAACTGTAAATACTTTGGAAATCTAAAATCGTTGGTTTTTTTTTTATTTTAAATGATTTAAGAGTAAAGTTCGAGAAGACAACTTACATAAAGATATCAGACATATTACATAAAGATATCAGACTGCAAACAGTACTTTCGATAATGTGTATAGCGAGGCGCTTCGTTTACAGTCTTCGATAAACAATTACGTGTCTACGTTTTCGGATGCTATTGCAGCAGTCTATCTCTAATAAATATGGTGTTTTACATTGATATCTAGTACTTTCAAATGTGATCTATTGGTAAACAGATGAAACCATCAGATGGATTATCAACTATTTAACAGCGCAATTAAAACGTCAGTTATTTAAGTGAAGAAAAATTAGTGAAACTTTTTCAAAGTAAACAAAAAGTCCATATTTTAGGATGTGCACGATATAATATGGGAAAGAAAAAACCATCAGGAGTGAAAATTATATGCGATAACTTTTGCGGATTTAGAAAAAGAAGGTCCTATATGATGGAGAAAAAATTTATTTGTATTCAAGAGAATGTTACGTGCCATAACTCTTTGTTTATGATAGGATGAATTACTTTTTGGAATTGGTTCCTCCTCATTCAATACATTTATTACAATGCAAAGAGATCGTATAGTGTATAGTGAGGTTTCCCTCAACTTTTTGCGACTAATAATAAACCGTTCTACAATAAGAGAACGGAATGGCATAGTTGTATAGGAATTACGTAGCCTTCTTTATAAGTAAATTTTACTTTGTACCAATATCTTTTAATACATTCGTAGTCAGTCTTGGAACTTACTGAGTGATATGTTGTATTGTATATATTATACACTAAAATAAAAGTTTGGATTTGATTTTTTAAACATGCAGCCATATGGCTAAGTAAATAGTAAATAATTGATTTATAATACATCCTTTCATATCTTTTACTGTTTTAACATCCTAATATTACTGTAAATCAGAAATGATATATTCTTAATCACTATGAAAATATGACTCGATTTACCGATAACTGTCCGTCTGATTGTGGGTAAATTTGTAGCGCCCGTACAAATAAGCAATCGAATACGAACTGACGAATATTATATATTTTTATTATAACTACCTGTGTGAAAGGTAATAAAGTGTTAACAAACTCAAAACAGACTGTTTCTTGTTATAAATGTATACCCTTTAAAATTTAATATTGTGTGGTGTGATTGTTTCGTTAATAATTTTATAATTTGTATATTTTTAAGTAAATATGTTTATATTTATAAATACAAACATGTACGATACACAATTGGAAGAAAATTGGTCTCACAAACTTAAATTGCGGATTATGACATAAAAGGTGATGTTTCATAAGAATTTTAATTTTCAACACATTAACTTATTTTCATTTGATTTAAATGTAATTATATTGATTTATGTTTAAATATTTGTTAATTTATTTTCAAATTAACATCTGTTCCATATCCGATTTTTTTCTATTATTAACTGAACTGTGTTTTTCCGGGCTGAAATTTCAAATTAAAAAAAAAAAAACAAAACACTATTTATTTTTTTTATTAATTTTTATTTTTAAAAGTTTCCAACAACTTTTTTTTTATATCTTAGCTACCAACTTTTGAGGTTCCTTCCTCTGTCTTATTGTTATCAACTCTTAAAATTGGGTGTTTGATATAAAACGAGTTCCCTAAATATTATTTTATTTCGTAGAAATGACTTGTATATATTGTCTGTATGTAATGAATTTATATTTTAATATAATTTTTATCGTACTTACCTTGAACATATTGAATAATATATATTAAATTGTATTAATTTATTTTTACAGGCAGTTTTACGTGTTTTACAATCATAGTAGTCTGATCTTAAAAATTTTTCCCTAATGTTTTGATATATAACTATGACTATATGTATAATCAATATACAGTCAAACTTCCATAACTTAAAGTAGGATTTTGCAAAGAAAAGGTTCATTAAGTGAAAGAATTTTTTGTAATTGTATGTACTTTGCTCTCTAAACCCTGTTGTACTCTAGTTAGTTCGAGTTATAAAAAATTCGAGCTATGAAAGTTTGACTGTATGTATATAATTTTGTGTATATTCCTTTAACCTTTTGTTTTTTTGGTGTTAATTCAAAAGTTCCATTTACATCGTAAAATTGAAGATGGAAGCTAATATGATATAGAGGCATGTTCTAATTAACCAATTACAAGAATTTTAGTGCATTCTTAATAATTACGTTTATTTCGGTATTTAGCTAAAAAAGAAAACGCCTAAATATGTTTAATTTTCTTTATATATAGGCATCTTTATAAATAGATTAAGTTGATTTAATTAAATTAGGTTATTCGTGCCCATTTTTAATCATAACCATTCTTACTTTTGCGAATACATTGTCAAATGTTTTACAATTATTTTTAAAATGTGTTATACGTTACTCCATATAGTGCATAGGTAGATGGATTGGTTAGCATGGTCTTTGACTTTCTAAATTAATAGCCAATCAATTCAGCACAAATGGACCCATTGTGAAACCACATACTTCCAATAAGAGCCGTAAAACATTATTCATTGTGGTACCATTTCGTCAATTTAACAAATTCTAAAACACTAGTAATATGTGATATATTCTTTAACTGAATATAACTAAATGTTATCATACTTTTTTTTATGCGCTGTATATGAGAATAGAGAAAGTGCTTTATAGTTTATTCTTTCTTCTCATCATAGTAATCAATATTCATTTTTGAGATCAGTCGACTTCAGCGTTCATTGATAATGCCTATAAAAATGGAAATGTCATTGTAAAAGGTTTTGGGACTTTTCTATATCCTATTTTAGATAGATGAATTCCTGTACATATTATTTTTTGATTTTATCTTTCATCTTTTTTTTAGATATATATTTTTGTATCTTTAGTTATATGTCGTTAAAAAACATTAATTTGTTTTTTTTACTAAAATAGTTTAATTGGCAGCTCTTTTTTTGACAAACTCATCTGTAATACAGTATCCCTCTATATCGCTGTTCTTCGTCATTTATTTTAATTTTTTGAATTCAATCTGAACTATTCAATATGGATCTAATATATTTGTTCTATCATGTTTTAATAATGTTGACCAATTTACTTTTTAAAATTGTTTGTGAATTTCGATAACACACTACTCGTATAATATTTCTAATTAAGTCAACATTTCTGAGAACATAAACTAATAGATTATTTGCTATATAGAGCATAAACTCGAATGAAATGAAACGGGAAAAAGTTTTATTAAACGTATTGGCAATGATATGCCAGAATTGGTTTGATATGAGATATCGTTATTACTCTAAGGGCGTCCGTTTTTAAAAATTTTAGTCAACTGCAAGACCTCCTATTAAATATCATTTTAAGCTCTGCCAAAGGTTTGAGGTGGTTTTAAAACTCTGAGTTTTTTTTTTGTATTTGTTTTGTTTTTTTCCCCAATATGAATTACTGGATCCCGGTACAACCTACCTTAACCTAAATATATATACTATTTACTTGACAATGGTATCATACTGATGTGATGGGTTAAGCAATTTCAATAGCTTTCTGCCTTGTGGTCCTAATGTTACATTTTTTGTAATACCAGTTTCTGTGTTAACATGCTTTGCTGTCTAAATAATATAGATAATAGCGTTTAGTACGTGAGTCGATTTCTGAAAAATTAAATTTCTGAAAATCAAATCACATAGCAAAATTTACATATATTCTAAGAACACAAGAAATAAAAGCTAGCAAAGAATAACTTTTGGCACATTTTCACTACAAAAGGCACTCAATTGCAATGTTTCTATGTTGTTTGCTGTTTTTTAATTGCTTTGACTCAATACATAACACAATTAAGAGTGTAAATAAAAAAAAATAATTTAATTGCCTTCCCACGTAACGCTGTTATCTGTTCAGACTGGTTATTTATCTAAGGAATTAGTGGCAAGAACGTTTTACATATCAATTAAAATTTAATTATAATTACTGGAGAAATGTGATTTTGCTTAATCAAATTTATATAAGATACCTATTATTATTATACCTACCTATTATTATTATACCTACCTACTTTTATTACTATTATTGCGATACCTATTATTATAATATGATATTCATTCTGATTATATGATAATGTTAATCCATGATTTCATGCAAAAAACTGATTACGAAAGAAATAGTATAATATTACAAAAAATGAAATCTCAACATTTATTTTGGCAAAGAATCAGGTTATCCATTTCTGGATTCGGAAAATAAACGTAAATAAAACACACTTGCGAGTGAGATTTTGATCAAATTTTTTGATTAAATTTTAGTATATTGTTTTGATCTTGTAATTACAGCTTTTGTTCATACCTTCAAAACAAACACCAATCATACATTGACTTTCTGCGAGAATCACTTGATTTTCAGATTTTCACTGTTTAACTGTCCCAGATATGACAATTTTGTTTGTTCCCATATCCAACAAATGCAAAATGAGTGTGATCACTGAATTCGATCGTCCTCCAAACGCTGTCGTCCTAGCGTTAAATCAGCAAAAATTTTAGCAACACACAATATATGTATATTATAAAATGGTTGATTGATGACACATGTTACGGAAACTGTGCTATCAAATCTATATCACAAAATGGATAATCTATTATTTATTCATTAAAATATATCCTATTTTTATAGATTACTATAACATAAAAACTTTTAGATACAATAGGTATATCTATCAAAAACTATATTGAATTTGGTTTTAACGTCTCTTATGATGGCAGTGACTATTTTACTTAATAAGAGCTATTGTATTCATTAAAGAGGTTTCGAATAGTCTTGAATTGTGACAAAAAAAATTTTATATAAATAAAAAAAGTTTTTTTTATAAATAGGAAAGTTTTTTTTTAAATAAAAAAGTTTTTTTTTAAATAAATAAGTTTTTTTTATAAATAAAAAAAAAAATTTTTTTTGTTATTGCAATTTACTATTATTCGAAACCCTCCTAACAGAAACTGCAAATCGCAAATGTGTCATATATCAGTAATAAGTTTTCAGTTACTCTAAATTTTTTTTTTGTTGTTGCAATTTACTACTATTCGAAACCCTCCTAACAGAAACTGCAAATTGCAAATGTGTCATATATCAATAATAAGTTTTCAGTTACTCTAAAAATTGGAAAGTAACGATTTTCGAACTTCTTATCTTTAATGTGGATTTTTTTCTTATATATCATGATTGGATTAGCAAACATATTGTATATTTATCAGCTCATTTTAAGATTTCTTTCTAACTTTGAGATATGAAAGGGGTTCGTTCGCTAAGCTAATGTTGTTTACGTTCAATGTTAGTCTAGCACCGTCCCTGTAAGAAGTATGTCTAAGTAATTGAATTTTATTTAAAAAATGATTGACATGTATTTATGAAACATTTATTAAAAATTTACACGTCTTGTTTTAGAATCCTTCAAATGAATTTTAGTATTCCTGAATTTATTCTCTTTCTACTCTATTCTAATTACTAATATTTTTTTCTCGTACTGCACCATTGTTGGACCATTAAGAGGATTGATGATCATAGATCTTAATTGTTCATTTGGTGTATTGAAATATAAAATTTATCTACTTTCTCATTCAAATTATTAAAACTTCTTGTAGAATTCAACTATTTTTGAATTAAAACAAAAAATTAGGAGATGTACTCTCCCATAATAGAAAATGTATCTACTCTCCCATTTAAATGATCAAAATTTCTTATAGAATCCATTTATTTACTTATTTTTTGAATTAAAACAAAAAATGTGTATCCTTTCCCATATGTTTTGTTTTTGTTTTGTTTTGAATAGAGTCTTCTTTAACGTTATGGGTCTGATTTAGATTTAATATGGAACCTCAAGTTTCTCTCCTAAATTTATTATAGATTTTTATTTTAATACTTCCCCCTTGATCTTATCGTACGTTAAAAGGAATGTATGCATGTATGTATGTAGTATTTTTTGCTTAAAACGAACTAATTTAAAACAAGCTTTTGGCTATATCGAACCTAATTTCAATAATTATTTCTCTTATTTATTTATTTGTGAGTTAACAGTAAAATTAATTTTAAAGTTAACTAAGAATAAGGAATTGGACTACCAGGTCCTTTCCCCTGAATTCTCTTATTTAAATCTTAATTTAAAACCAAGTCGCTTAAAACTATTTTTATCTCCATTAAAGTTCGGTTTGAGCGAAAAGTGCTGTATAAAAATTTTTTTTTTTTATTAAATCAGTGTATTTAAAAAATATATATTAACATGTTATTTAGCGGTTTAAATTAAAAAAAAAGTATTTAATTAATTTCACTCAGATTTGTTAAGTTCAAAAGAAATTATTTACTTACTATTAAATTTTTTTAAGAACATAAATTTATATATATTTCAATTTTAAGTTAATTAACTTCAATTATTTAATTAAAACTGTTATTAATATTTTTTATTTTTATTGTATATTTTATATAATAATATTTTTTTTTTATCAGTCTTGGCTAATTTTGTGATTATCTTGTATGGACAATTGCTTGTTATGTTAGTTTATCATATATATATATATTTATATATATATATATTGCTATGATATGTATGACCAAACTTATGATTGAATTAACTTTATTCGCCCGTTCTAAAATTTATTTAATAATTCTTAAATAATTTTTTTATATAGTTTAGTTTTTTTTTTTTTAATAACACAGAGCATATATTATGAATTTTATTTAATTTTTTAAATATTTTATTTGCTCTTATTTTGTTTTATCTAATTTTTAAACCTTTTTTTTCTTAAAAACAAATGCAACAATAATAAAAACCTATCTAACAAATGAATATTATATATCAAATTGACTTCCCGACAATATTTTGGCAGAGGTACGTAAAACTAAGTCATTAATAAATTGTATCTTTACCCATTCCGTTTTTATACTTAGAATTATAAAAGGACATAATTTTTGTAACTATAATTAATTAATATTATTTTCTTTGTTCATTTAGTTATCATCAGTTTTATTACTAAATAGCATATACGTTATAAAATTTGATGAATGTCCTTGTCTAAATTACAAAAAAAAAAAAATAATTATAAAAATAATTTGAACGACAAAAAAGTATTATATATGTACAAGAATGTATTATTAGAATGTTTTAAATTCAAAATTGAAATTAAATATGTGTGTTTTTGTTTAAATTAAAAGTTTTGGTTTTTCGTTGGTCCGAGAGAACACACTGCATGGCTTCAATATTAACTTCGTATTAAAAAGGCAATACTTTACCAATATTTTCAAAACATTTAAATACAATAATAATAATAATAATAATCATAATAATAGTTTAGAGAACAGCAATTTATTTTGATAACAATTACATTTAACGTTTAGCTCGGAGAAAACACATTTTTAATGTACACTCGCCTTAATCAGATTTCAAATACTTAAGAATCCACTTTATATCAAATCTTCTAGAGCTCACAAAACTACAAAAAAGTTATAAAAATTGCACGCTTTTAATTGTTTAAAAAGATATTTGAAAATTGCCACAAATTTTTTTAATCAAACCATTTATAAATTTGTAATATCTGCTTCTATTTTAAATTATAAATAAATTTTTTTAATAAAAAGCTATATTTTAATACTTAAGTATAATAATGCTATAATTTTCAATATTTCCAAATCTTGTATAAAGGAGTGGGCTGCTAAATTTTTCCGCGGTTGCGTTAGCTCTTTATGACTTTGGCTTTTATGCAGTCGGCATACGTATCGATTCTGGAGACTTGGCCTATTTGTCGTGTTTGGCTCGCGAAACATTCGAGAAAATCGCAGAACGGTTCAAAGTATCCTGGTTTAACAAACTCACAATTGTTGCCTCCAATGATATCAATGAGGATACGATTTTGAGCTTAAATGAACAAGGACATAAGATTGACTGTTTTGGCATTGGTACTCATTTGGGTGAGCCATATTTTATTTTATTAAATATTTAATCAAACTAAAAATATCAAAATTATTCTTGAATTAAAAACTTTCAAACATTAATTAATTTAATTAATTTATTTTTATTTAAGTCACTATTTTGTCCATTTGGTAATAGATTTTAGTAGAGTCAGTTATACTGCACAGATTTTGCTAGTACACCATATGTTACTAAAGCTTAGTTTTTAAGAAGAAGTTGCCAACTACTTTGTTTGCTCATTTGTAATATCTAACATAGTGAGTGTATTTTTGGTACCCGTTTTTGTTAATGTTATCAATATATATTGTTGTTATTGGAGCTCGTAGGGATCTTAAAAGCAGATAATATGATAGAAATACACGACCAATAAATGGGTTAGAATGTGAATGGGTGATGGTTGAGTGAGAGTAGGGGGAATTTCATGGAATGGGGTGCAATTGGGATGGTTGTGACTGAAATTGAGTTAAGACAGTACAAAAGGAACAAAATTTTTAAATAGATTTGCAAACTCTTTTTGTACTTTGCGAAATAAGGGAGTGTTCAGAAAGGTTCCCAAATCGTCTACATAAACAAAAGAAAACTTCTAAAGTTATATCTTCTTCCAGCTGTTTGCACTTCCTGTGCCTCCTATGATAGGTTTGTAATACTTCTGTAACAGCATCAGTACAAATATAATGTTTTTTTACTTATTTCACCTCACCATTATTCGCCTTATCATAATTTCGTCTATTTCGTTGTGTGGATTTTCAAGAACTTTATTTAGTATGTCGGTTTCTTGTTCAAGTGCCAGCCACACAGAATTTTTTTTAGCAATCTTAACTTCTTTTTCATTTTCCTCAATGTCTTAATGGCCCAGCATGCAATAGATATGTAGTCGTCTATTCGCACTTAATCTATCTATACCATAAATTTAGTGAAAAATATTGTTGGTATGACTCCAAATAAGAAAAAAATACAAACGTTTATAATCTGCTAGTACTAATAATATGTTATTATAATATTCTAACTTGTTCGCACATTCTCCGGTTCATTGAATGAAAACCCTGTTGATCATGGAATGCATTAAACATATGTTATTAGAGAGTAAAGTTATTCGAAGCGGATATTAGCAGTTTAAAAGAATTTATTTTTTATAAAAAATGAAAGCTTTGGACTAGTAAAATTGTACGGTTACTGCACACATACAATTTTTTAAAGCATCCGTTTAACGTGGTATACATCGTAATATCAATTTTTTGATTTGCAGGTACGAAAGTGTTATATGATAATCTCTGAAACATTAAAGTGAATTATATTTAGCTTTGAGTGACTAGTACCATGCTTAAGATATTTCTTTCAACCGGATTAAACTGGTTTTTCACACATTTCACACAGTAAGACTTTTTTCGGGATGTGTTGAGAAGTTTTGAAGTAAATGGCTCAGCTTTCAGTCCGTTGCTGTTTAACTTAGTGATAGAACTTTTAAACCTGGAACTACTGGAAACCCTTCCGTTGACATTATTGATTATCTACTGTATTGTCCTTCCTCCACATTATAAAGTCAAAAAAGTTGTATAAGTGTGTAAACACTACCGACCCAATGGGGTATGGGTAAGACGTATCCGAACACTAAAGCAGTTTTCGAGATGCGGGCAATAAAGCGAAAAGTTGACAAATGATCTATTAAATAGGTGTTGAACGTCAAATACTTGGGCTCGCATATGAGCTAAGTCAGTAAGATACAGCGAGAAATTATACACCGTATTTAATGTGAGTAATAAAGCTACAGTGCAATGTCTGGTATTTGGTACGATTAGAAAATGATACAGCTGTTCAAAAATAAAATATATGGTTAGAGAGCAATTTTAGAGTGTTAGGTCGCACTGCGAAAGTTAGTGTAGAAAATTTATGTGTAAAGTAAAAATTTAGTTATATTGCTAAATAATTCAATTTGGACTGCGTTTCATTGTCTGTTATATACTCCAAAAATTTTATTCTAAAAATTAAAAGCACATTTGCACATTATATACAAATATTTCTAATATTTAAAGCAATTCCATTGTAGAATAAAAAATGTTTTGTAAACACCAAAATTTATATTTTACCTCATCTATTTCAATAAATTTGTAATTTTATAAAAACAAAATATTATTATTTCAAGATTTTCCTAGTACAGAACCATTAATATTTATTTATATATTATAGCGTTTACTTTCTGAAGAATTATGATTGCTTAGAGGTATTCTTACAACGACTTCGTTCCACCGCGCCAACAAATTGATGTAAAATTTATCTTGGCGTTTTGAAACGCTTGCTGCATTCTCTTTATCGGGTTCGAACAGAATTTTTTAAATAAAAATCGTATTTAAACTATATATCACTTCCCGTATTTAATTAATTTTGCAACGTACGTCTTACATTTAACCCTTCATTTGTTAATGCAAGTAAAGCGTTTTGTGAAAAAAACCGTTCAAAAGTCTAGCCCCGACATTCTGAAAAACATACCCCGTCACAAGTTAAAATGTATATGTTTTTTTCTGTTTTTGTTAGGGAATGACATTTAGTTGTCCCGATTGACAACCGGTTGCTGTGAAACACATTCCGATATCCTCAATTTGTTCTATCCCTTAATACGTATCTTGTCATTCTTTCATAAGATTGTTTTAAAGGTCAGCGATGGGTAAAGCAATAGTAACATCTAAGCCCACAATTTACACGCTTTTGGATCACACAAACTAACTTAGATGCGGTCTATTTTATTGTTGAAGTACCTTGTATGTATACTAGCACGTTTTGGGTACACTGAGAAAATCTGACATACTTAATTGAGTTTTGATTTCGTTTACATAAATACGTATAACAGCTAAAGTGCGAACATCATATTGTGTTCGAATATTTTGCTGTTTGCACCTCCAGACAGCTCGAGTGCTAATATATGTGTTTATAAAAAATAAACTTTTGAACTATAATAAATATCTTTTAATATTGTCTATCTATGTTATGATAGATTCGAAATTTTTTTCGAAGCTTATGTACAGTAATATATTTATTTTATTATATTATATTATAATTATTTAAAAGGAAAAAATTTAATTTTTTTTTTCTATTATTAGTTACATGTCAACGTCAACCTGCATTGGGTTGCGTTTACAAATTGGTAGAGATAAATGGACAGCCACGTATCAAACTCAGTCAAGATGTGGAGAAAGTGACAATGCCTGGACATAAAAATGCATACAGGTTTCAAATTACTTATAACAAATATAAACATATCTATATCGGGTTATATTTTTTTATCTCTACAATAGATTATATAGTGCTGATGGTCATGCATTAATTGATCTTTTACAAAAAGTAACAGAAATGCCACCAGCAGTGGGACAGAAAGTTCTTTGCAGGCATCCGTTTCAAGAGTCGAAACGAGCATACGTAATTCCATCGCATGTAGAATCATTGTACAAGATTTACTGGCAAGATGGTAAAATATATCAGAAACTTCCGACACTGGAGCAAGTGCGTGAGAAAGTTCAGATTTCATTAAAAACTCTGCGCAATGATCATAAACGTACGCTAAATCCTACCCCTTACAAGGTATGATTCACAGTATAAATATATATATATTTAAAATTTTGTTATTAATTTTTAACATTACAGGTGGCAGTCAGCGATAATTTGTACAATTTTATACATGATTTATGGTTGCAAAATGCTCCGATAGGTGAGCTATCATGATCAATATAAAAATTGTTATGTAAATCAAATTTTGAAATTAACTTATATAAAAAAATGATTAATTTTTGAACAATTTCTCGAAGCAAACATTGTTATTTGCTGATATAAGATAATAAATATATATAATTTTTAACAATTGCATATATTGTAGGGGACATTATATACGAGTATGTATAAAGGATTCGCAAAAGTTGCTTAAATTAGTGTTAATTAATATAGAAATAATTAAAAAATGTATAAAAAATAAAAATTAGTATCGTTAAATAACACAATTTAAGATTTCCATTAATTTTGTTAATATCTTAAAGTTTTGAAAAGTGATTTTTTATGATATAAAAAATTGTTTGAAGATTATTGAATAGAAATTTTATTAATTAAAAAATCTATATTGTAATCAATTATATATTTTAAAAAATATAGCTTCTATTATTATACAATTGTGCAATATTGATCTTAATATACGATTAGTTCAAGTTTTTTCACTGACTTAATTTATTTGTTATGACTTTGTGAATATGTTACAGTTTTGAATCGATTCCAAATATAAATATAAGCCCACTTTCTAAGTTGTGTATAATAAAATATGATATATAAAATGGATTTTGGATATCTTTTAAATAAATTTACACCAACTGTTGAACTGTGTCCATTTATTTTAATTACTTATTTATTGTTAATATTAATGACTGATTTCAGGGACCGTAACAGTTATCATTAAAACATAAAAATCAACTAATAACTTTTATCTTTTGCATTTTAAAATAAAACTCAAAAAATAATAATTAAATTTGTTTCATATCTTATTTTTTAGAAATAATGTTTTTTAAACGTTTTAAACGTTTGTTTAATATTTTTTAATATATTTTGTATTTTCATTTTTATTTTTCAGAAAAAATTATTGTGTCTTTTATTTTTATTTTATAACACAAAAATAGGTGTTATTTTTGCCTTAAAAATATAAAAATCAGGAATAACGTTTATTTTTGAACACAAAATATAACTCACATGGCGTGCCTGATATTTTTATATATTTAATTATTTTTTTATTTTTATTTTTAAACGTTCATATATATAAAGCATGCATAATATTAAGGATGAAAATTGTTAGAATGATAATTATATGCTTAAATAAGAGTTTTTTGTTGCTAAATTTTTTCTTAAACATTTTTGAAATAATTGTTATTTTCGGTCCCTGCTAAATACTTTTTAAATATATTTCACGTATACATCTGCTTATGATATTTATACATATAATATGCTGCCATATGTTATTATTAAATTAAGGTTCCAGGAACGGTTGGGTCTATTTCCCAGAGCCACTCGTCGTCAGCGACGTCCAAGTACCGTTCAACACTCACCAAAGGGTGGGTTATGACAACAACAACATGATTGGATTTAAGGAATATACAAACAAACCAAAAACCCTCTAAATAAATATGATATGATATAATATGAAATAAGAATTAGTTAAAGACTTATTAAAAAATTTTAATAAAAGTTGCAAAATTCATCATCAATTATTCGTAAATAATTTTTTGAGACTGGAAGTATCAGGAAACCAACTTATACCCTGCCAAATTTGAAGCTCAGAGTCAGCGCTACTTAATCAACTGACCCAAAGCTGGAGTTTTGTTAATTAGCTGTGAAAGTTTTATTCGCTAGCTGTGTTTATATAAGAACGAAATCATAAACCAGCTGTAGAATAATTAAATAAATTAATTATATTTTTATTTCTAATTGTTAAATTTCAATACTATTCTGTTGGAAGAGGCATGATTTGTTGCATGATTTATATATTCTTTCTTATGTATAGAACCTAATCTAAGAACGTAATACTGAAAGAGTTAATATGTTTTGTTATTTGAGGACAGGATAAAACTAGAATGTACTTTATCATTGTTCTCAATTGCTAATGTTACTAAGGCGATATTTCTTACAATATAGTACCGTAGGTGCTATGTCATCCAAAACTCATAAAATATTTTTACATTTATTTAAGTGTAAAAAATGTATCTAAAGTATGCTTAGATGTTTGTAACGAAGTGAAGGAAGAACAAAAACTAAAACAGTGTATAAAGTTTTGAATTATACCACATTACATACGATTGCTCTATATATATATATATATATATTATATATTATATATATATATATATATATATAGTATATATATATATATATATTATATATATACTGATATATATATATATATGTACTGAGTATTTAATATAACAATGCTGGTCTATGTAAACTACTAAGCAAAAGATTCTGGCAATAAAATTTTGATTATAGATATCCTCAGGTCAACCAATGAGATATGAACAGGTATGGAGGTCGTAGGTATGCATATGGAATAGTTGTTTCACAGTTGATTTTTTGGAATATTAAGTACATATTTTATGTATATAAAAAACTGAGTATTTAATATAACAATTCTAGTCTATTTTGATTATAGATATCCTCAGGTCATTATTATTAGATATGAACATAATAATAATTACATTTAATTTGGCATTTGAATATGCTTTATATCTTTAAATCTACTGTTGTTATACAATATAAAATAATTTAATAATATAATTTAATAACATATATAGTTGTAAGGTATGGTCCTTTATTTTTGCCAGTGAAAACTATTAATAAAGAGATAGGGTTTTGAAAAGGCGTTAAAAACCTCTCACCTTACTCGCAAATAAAGAATGTACAAGATTGCAGATTTGGTAATAAGATAAAAAGCAAAAAAAACTCAAATAGTTTTAAATTTTTAACATTTTAATTAAAATTAAATTACAAATTTATTGTGCCCACACTTTTTTTAATAAATTTAATTTAATTCACGAAATTGGATGCAAATTACGAAATAGCAATAAGTATACGTTGCACGCCTGAAATCTAACATTTACCTTTTCAATTATTGTTTTAGAGTAGCATCTCTCGGCGATATGTCCAGTTTCATCAGAGAGTTTGGGGTCCTCTTAATTTATTTCATAAACAAACTGAAGGTCATTTTCGTCAGCAATGTTATGCAATACACAACATGCCATTATAAAATGGCACAGCTTCTGCGTTCCTTTCAACTTGCAGTGATATAATTGTCGGAATCGCTGTTTCAACATTCCAAATGCATTGTCTATTGACATACGTGCATAGCTATGTTTTATATTAAATTTTTTCTGTATCCTTGTCAAACGCTCATTATCATTGTATGGAGTAATCAAATTTTCAAGACATGGATACGCGGAATCCCCTAGCAGGTAAAAATCTGTAATTCATTTTTGATATTACTGAAATCAGTATTATTGTATATATATTTTGATATTTTACTTTTACAGTTGGTTGGCAGTTGTTTGTAGATGACTGAGTTTTGAAAGACCAACTTATCACGGCATGAGCCTGGATATCCTACAAACACATCCAAAAATTTTTTGTTCTCATCACAAATTCCTTGCACACATATAGTACTTTGGCCCTCCGTGTCTATGAAATTATGCTTGCGATCGGCAGGTGTATCAATAGCGATACGAGCACAATCAATACAACCTTTATAAGAACGTAATAATTTATAGACGGATTCGAAAAGCAAAGAAAAGCCAAGGATAAAAATTTATAAAAAAATAAAAATTTATCCTTGGCTTTGATCAAATTTAGCTGATCAAAAGTACGGCAAGTGCTTTGGTTAGTGTCACTAATTAAATAAAAAAGTGACAAAAAAACCTGGAACTTGAGCATTGAAAGAAACACAATTTGTCACCGCTTCCAATTTGACAGGCACTGGCTCAAAGCCTGGCACTTGTAGTCCAAACAAATTATACATGGACTATAAACTAAATAAAAAATTTGATTATTGCCTAAGACCACTGATGATAAGTACTTGGCCATACCCGAAACAGCGTTTTATGGTCAGCCAAATTTCAATATATTAAAATAAATTTTTGTCCTTGTCTTTTCTTTGCTTTTCGATTCCGTTTGATTTTTAAATAGTTTCTCTTCGTCATAAAGACGCGTTACTCTCGGCAAGAAAAAATTAACATTAATAATTTATATTTTCAGAAAAACAATTTTTACTTACCAATCGCCTTGGAGAAACCCATTTCGCTAAAGAATTCACTTGTTTCTATCTTTTTTTGTTTAGTTGGCCAACTAATTGTTTTTGAACTCAAAGAACTCAAAAAGAAGGTCACCCTATCAATTATTCTTGATATACTAGATATAGACAGTTTAAAACGATTAGCAAGAACTCTAAAGTTGCATTTATCGTCGCCAGCAAACCACAAGAAAACAGCAACATATGTTTTTGCTGTTAAGCGTTTATCTGCGCGTAGGGCTATATACGTGTCGCTTTTACCGAACATATCTACAATGCTTGCGAAAACCTCTGACGACAACCGAAAACGGTATCGAAATTTTTCCTCTGTATAAGTCTGTAGAATATTTTCAATATAGTTTTTATGATTCTTAATTTCATCTTGTGCGCAAATAATTGCAATTAGCTCATCATATTTACTCAGGTGGTACAAAAATTCATCATCATTTTCTTCTTCGCTTTCGGATTCAGTGTCAGAATCACAGCGTAATAAAACCAGCGCGGCTTTATATAAAATACTGACTGCAGTTTTTCGAGAAATACATGTACCTTAAAAAAAAAAATTATTTGTAATACTGTACCAAATATGGGATAAATACCCTTTTTGATTCCTACATTATATATTTCACTATCTGCCATGCGGTGTTTTTTCTTAGGTACCTAAAAATATAATTAAATTTATCAAAAAAGTTCACTTCAACTAAATTTTGAATTACTTTTCTCAAATTAATTTTATTGCCACCCCTTTTTTTCATTTTCTCCAGTTCTTTAAATTTATTTTCAACTTATTGCAAATTTCAATGAAGAAAGAATTCCGATGTTTACATAAATCAGCTGTTTTTGAATGTTTCTTTACACTTACCAATTTTTACTGGTGAAAATATTGCCAGTAGTAATTTATAATATATATTTAACTCACATCCCAGACTTATATATTAATTTACTGCTTACAAAGGTTTTTAATATTGGCAATGCTATGTTTATGTATGAAACAAAAAAGTATGAACCAATTCGGGCGGAGGGAATTATTGCTCTTTCGAATAAGTTTGTGCTCATACATTTTTAGTTTGCTCCCTTTTCAGTTTTTATTTTCAACCATTATATATTAAGTTCTCGATGAAACAAATATTATTGTTATAAAATTTCATATAAAGCTTACTTATTTTTGCATATATGTACATACATATGTATATACAGTCAAACTGCCATAACTCGAAGTATCATTTTGCAAAAAAAAGGTTCGACTTATGGAGACTTCGAGTTAGAGAATTTATAAATTTCTTTTTATTTTTGAAACAAACTAGAATTACATTTTAAGATATTTATATACTTATTTGAAGTCAAATATAGCATAGAAGTAATAGCGAAGTAAAATATACAAAAATTAGGGTTTGGGATTTTATTTTTTTTTTCTATTTTCAGTAAAAAGAGATTTCAATTTATTCCAAGCCTTATAGTGATCATCAGTTGTTATATCATTCGTTTGCAAATATTTTGAATGAGTCTTCTACTTGATTCTTGGAAGTCTAATGAACAATTGCATCCACCGAACCCTCATCATCACTTTCTGTTGTAAATTTCATTCAAGTACAAATTTCATTGTCAAGCTCAACATAATCGGTAAAAGTAGTATTGAAAGTTATTTTATTTACTTTAACGGTCTTCAGCAATATTATTCAAGAAAACTAAAGGAATGTCGTCCTGTTCATTCCATGTTAAAAATTGGGCAAATCCCGCCTTTTTAAAGCTATAGTTTATCTACTTACATCAATATACCTTCTATACTCGGATTTTGTAAATAAAACACACAAATTTGAATTTTATTCCAAATTTATTTTATCTCCTTCAAAATATGCTCCTTCTGAAGCGATACACATATGCCAACGCTTAACCCAATCTTCCATACACTTTTCGTATGCCCGTGAAGGTATGGCTTTTAGTTCCTTAACGAATTCACTTTTACCGATTCAATCGACTCAAAAGGCTCACTACGAAGGGGTAATTTGAGTTTTGGGAACAGGAAAAAGTCGCACGAATCCAGATCTGGCGAATTTGGTGCCTGAGCGATGACAGTGGTGCTGACAGCCGTGTTTGGTCAAAAAATCGCGTACAACAACAATTTTCCATAGTAAAAATCGCTAAATGCACTTGAGGTAGTCTCACATTAACAGCTGCTGTAAACAAACTAATTGACAGATGGCGCTCAAATTTGTACCATATATCAAGAAAGGTTGTAGCAACATAACAAAAAAAAAAATTTTGAAAAAAGTCTATTACTTAAAGAGTAGTTAACAAACAATAAAATCCGGAGCATGCAATCTATAAGTGTAATATCCCTTTTTTTATTTATTTCTATATGTTTTAGTGTATCCTTTACGATTCTGTTGCTATAGTTACACTTTAAATTTTGAATTACTCCCTTATAAAGCAGTTCAATTTAGAGTTCATATGCGGCGGAAGAAATGCCAATTCTATGCAATATAAAGAAAATATTAAACATTTGATTTGAAAAAAAGGGTTTCCCCTAACATCAAAATGGTTCCTATTGGCATGTGACAATTATAGAGAAATTATAGAGAAATTTGAGTTATAGAAGTTTGAATTATCGAAGCAGAATTGTATGTTATTTGCTCTCTAAAACCCTGTTGGACTCTTTTTGGTTCGAGTTATAGAAGTTCGAGATATGCATGTTTGACTGTATATATATATACCCATTTTAGGTTTATATAATTATTTCAACAATTTCGCAGAGTGTTAATAGTATTACTGAAACCAGAAGCCATTTTAATATTCCATAATAACATCCAAAATCGTTTTCTCTTTAGTAATTCATTCTTTTTTTCTAAGCCATGCCAATGTGTTTTGTATTCTTTTTTTTTGGGATACAAAATGAACTTTGTTGGTAGATTACCTCGAAACTGATACAATCTTAAACTCAGATTAATATGGTAATCTATTCAACCAATTAGATGTTAAAATTCTTAAAAAAAGCCTGGTAATAAAATCAGTGAATTAAAGCACATTCTGACTTCTAGCTCTTCTCACATCTCAAACATTTTTTTTTTGGTCTACGAATTTTATCAAGCGAAAAGTAAATAGCTGCGTAGCGGGTTCTTTTACAAATTTTTTAGAAAGTAACTACAAAGATGGGACTTATAATTTTGAGATTTGTGGGAATAAGCATTACACGGTAAAGAAAAGTATACTGATAATTTTCCATTCCACGAACAACCTTATGTAGCAGAGGTATCACCAACGGTGTCCAAAGTTTAATTTCAAAGTTTTCAATAAGTTAAAAATTTTACTAGATATTGAATTACCCTGGTATTATCTCTGATTATATATATTTTTTTTAAGCTTTATATACCAAGGTTCAGTTTTTGAATTGTCTATTAATTTGTGTTTTTCTGTTAAGTGTTCGTTATATGCGCGATTTATACGCTTCAAAGAACTTCACTGTTAATTCCGAACGTAGTTTGACCATTCATTTTAAACAAGGTTATTAAGTAATTTAGACTGCTCCGTAGCTTAATGAAGACTCAGAGCAAATTGATTTTATAAACAAGCCCGTTGATGAAATTGGAGTTTACTTTTATATTATTTATTAATTATTGCTAAATTCCAGCCAATAAATATTTGCGATATCATTTGTTCACTTCCTCAGCGTTCTAATAGCATTTAGCATTTCCTATTATGTACTGCAATTATTTGTACTAACACTTGAGGAGCACCTGACCTGAACCAAAAACAGTGAAAATACTCTGACTTCACCGACGCATATAATTATCAATAAATGTCATCACTACAAAAGACTGTATTTAAAAAATTCTATTTTTTTTCGAATGCATCTTTTTTGTGGACTGGGAGTATTCGAGAGAAAAGTTCTTCGTAAGATCCTGGGTCCTCTATGAGTTGGCGACGACTTCCGAATACGAATGAATCACGAGCTGTACGAGCTTTATTATATAATTCAGCGAATTAATATTAAGCAGCTTCGCTGGCTTGTTCATGTCGTGAGAATCAATGAAGATGCTCCAGCGAAATAGGTGTTTGAGGTAGACCATGTCTCCGGTGTAATGATCAAGTTAAGGGAGCACTAAACGGACTTGATGTACGAAACTGAAGAAAGCGTGTACGCACCAGAGGCGCCTGGAAAGACATGCTGCTTCAGGCCGAAACTAGATAACGAGTTATGTCGAAATAAGTAAGTAAGTGTAGATCGAACAACACTGTACCATACCTTAGCAATCTGTGCACACCTTAAATCTGTTGAAAACAAAATAATTAAAATCGAAGAATATTTCAGAATTGTGATATATTTGACTTAGAAACACAACTGTGGCAAGATTTATGTGTTAATGTTAATATGGTAGTATGACACTGTAGTCTTGGCAGGTAAGTAGGGTTTAATTTAAATAAAATCCATGATGCATATATAAGGGAATTTTTATTGCGTGCGCTTTTTGACATTTTCCGAGCTCAACTCTACCGCAAATATAACTAAACATTAAGTAATTTTTATAAAAAACTTCCGGTACTCTGAAATAAAAATTTTAACTATAAATGTCTTTAAAATGTATTAATGAAAAAAATCATTTACTGCAGTGTGAAATGAACTTGTGCTGCTCTCCCTGCTATCAGAATCAGATAAAATACCATTGTAGTCCTTTTGTAAATAATCAATAGTGTTCTGCATAATTTCGATTCTTTTATCGCATCTCTCTCCAATTTTATTTGCCTCCTTAATAAACATTTTTTGTGCTATTAAGATAAGTCTATTTATGCCCAAGATTTGAATAGCATTTAGAATTGAATAATCATAATCGTCCAATGTGTTATTCTTAAAAAGATTCAAATCTGCAGTTGATATTTTAATCTTATTAAGTGGAGTTTCTAACTTTATAAAGGCATTTTTTTTTTGACATTTCAACCAATTAATTATTTTGTAGAATTGCTCATTTGGAATTTCAGGTAGTGCTATAAAATTTCTTGTAAAAATACCTGTTTGCCAAAAGTACATCCATTTTTGAATAGTTGGAGATTTCTGTAATAGACAGTAGTCTATGGGAATTATGGTATTTTCTTGAGTTTTAAAATATAAAATTTTTCCTGATTTATCCATCACCAGAACGATCAACTTATATTAAGCTATAATATAAAACATACAGATATATCCATATCTATATATAGTGAGTTATATATAGTAAGTTAAAGCTGTAAAATAAAACATAAATAAATTAAAACTATAAAAAAGTAACAAAATTTGTTAGGTTTCAAAAATATTCTAAGTTTGCGTCATATTTCCACTGCAGCTAAAACTTCTTATGTTAAAGTAATTAAGATTTGGATGTTTCTATTGGCATGAGCTGATTTACGCATGTGAAATAGCTTTTTTGTTTACATTTTTGTTTACAAATATAAGTTTTTTTTTCGTTATAAGTCAGATAATTTATTTGTAATGAGCTCATTTCAATAAAAGCTCTTTGTATAGTAAATTTTCCTCATTAGCGGCTTTAATGAGCAAAGCTGCATAAATGATACAGTGGAAACATGGTATTACAGTACAAGTAACGTCAATAAATCCGAGTATAGACCATTAGAAAACAGAATATAAGCTGATTTGACAAGAAAATAATTTTTTAATTATTTAGAATTAAGACTGAGTTCGGTAGCTTGGTTAAAAAACAAAAATCTGCAAATGTTACTTCGTAAAGTTTCTTCTAGGTAAGTATAAGTTATATAAATACATTTTCTAAAGAAATCCTAGTATACATCTGATATCCTAGTATATATCTGATATCTCAGCAAGAATTTAGACATAGAATCTTATGTCAAAACTGAGATATAGTCCTAGCTTATAGACAACTTTTATTTTAATTAAACTTATATACATACATTTTCTAAGGAAGAGACCTGACCATACTTTTATGTTATCTACATATCTGAGATTTTAATGTAGATATACATATGGTAACTTAGTAAGAATTTAATCTGTCAATGATACATCAATCTTATGTCAAAGAGAGAGAGAGAGAGACTCCTAGCTTATAGCCAATTTTAATTTTATTTATTTAGGATTGAGAAATGGTTTTCAAAATTGTGAAATAAGCAATGATAAGTAATGATTTAAAATGTAAACTACAAAGACCAGGTCCCTGCGTGTATGCCAAAAAAAATGTGTATACCATGTCCCATTGTAATATATGGTATTTAACTAATTTTAAGATTGGATAGGATTCGTTTGGATAACCCGTCAGTTTTGTAATGAACAATAGATAAATAGGCGCATAATATCAACTAAATAAAATTTTTCAAATTTGGAAAAAGAAAAAAGGTAATAGACGATACCGTATTGGGTCAATTAGTAGTCTCAGTGTACGGATATAAGATGGCTGTTGCATGAAATTGAAATTATTTACTTTACTTACTTGAGTAGGATTTGTTTTTTAATATTTCTTGAGTTTTTGTTGGATACCGGGTTATAAAGCCTTTGGAATAAAGTCTTTATTGATAACTTGAATTTTGAAGTGATTAAGCCAATATCTTTGAAAAATAAAAATAAATAAATTTTTAGATCCCATTAAGAAAAAAAATCGTTTTTCAATCAAAATTGTTTAACTAACTTTGTTAAAAAAATATTTTTGAGTTAGAAATGGTGATGACATTTTCTTGAAAGCGGAATTCTTTCAAAATGAGTTGTATATATATGTTATAAATATTTTATAAGAACTATATGATATTTATATTATCTAAAGCTAACTTAAAGTTTCAACTTAATGTTTTTAATGCTCAGAAAAAGTAGATATTCTTTCATGTAAATTAAAATGACATTAATTTCATTACCAGTCCATTTTTCAATTGGTTTATCTCTTATAAATTTCTTCAAATCCATTTGTTTAATTAAGATCCTTACCATCAATATAGGTCTTAGTTAAGTTAGTTTGTCATCTTTTTTCTTTCATGGGTGTCATCAACATTATATCACAGGATAGCCATCACTGCAAACGCTGTCATAAAGATTTAGGATCACTGTCCTCATTACAAACTTTAAACTATCTGACTTTTGAAATGTTGGCAGTACTGCATCCATATTTCTCTTGATAAATCTTGTAGAATATTATCATGTAGAAGCAAGTGTCGATTATGTCATGGAAATGTGAGACGATGCTATAGTAAATGAAGATGTTTGATACTATAGACATATATATATATATAAATATCCCACGAAATGAAACAAGAATTTTATTATTTGTCCGTTTTTTATTTAATATATTTGGAAACGGTTATTAAATTAATTATAATATAAATATATTATTTATAGTAAATATCTTAATTTCAACTTATATATAAATTTGTTCCTTGATTTTAGTATTTTCAACAATTAAAACTTAAAAAGCATTTAATAGGAAGCAATTATTAATGTAGTTAGTTATAAATATATGAATTAGAACTTAGTTTTATACGAGAGTATACTTATATAAAATAAAATTATTTCATAAAGCCAAGTACAGTAGAGGTTCACAAATTCGAACTGTCCAGAAATTAAAACCCAAAAATTTTGAATACATTGTATGCACGGAACACTCTAGAGTTCTCCTTTCTGTTAAGTTTTGTATAACTTAGTAACGTAATAAATGTTATTGTTCGTTCTTTGTTTTAAAAAAAAATAAAAAGAGGTATTCCCAAAATGTACACCTCAATGAAACGCAATCAGAAATGCAAGTTCAAGACGAATCTGAATATGATTTCAATACTGATAATGATACAATAAATATGTAACAGTGGAGATGACGTTCCCACCCCATCCCACACTAAATGTGTCTCTTTCTGATGCGATTGAAAGCATCAATCTTAACAAAATCAATCTTAACAAAATCAATCTTAATAAAATCAATCTTAACAAAATCAATCTTAATAAAAGAATGAAAGAATGAATGACTTTTAACTCTCCGTAACACAAAAATTGTAAAACATTTGACTAATTCAAACAACAAAAAAACATCACTGAGTATTTTATACAATTATGCTTAATAGTGATTGATTTTAATTATAAAATAAATTTTTATATGGAGTTTTAATATTTTGATCATTTTTTATAGAAATGAAGAAGTCCAAAAATTAGAACTTTTCGCAAATGCGAACTACTCGAAAAACCAAGTGGTTCGAATTTGTGAGCCTCTATTGTACTAACATCCATTTCGCACGAACCATTGACATAGAACATCATAAAAAAAGATTTCCAACAGAATTTTGAAATTGTAGGAAAATGGATGCTAGTACTAGGTTTAAGAAAAAAATACAGGCTTAGGTGGCAAAAATTGCGAAAAGCGGAAAAAAGTGTAATACCCAATACCCGCCTGAACTGGTTTTTTCGGATTAGGCGTTGCATTCGGCTTAAAAATCGTTAAAAATACTCATGTAGGTATATAGAGTATGTGCAATATATTTTAAATAAGTATGGTTTAATCTTCAACTTAAAATACATTCAAGTTACAGAGAACTATTATTTTCAGACAGATATATGCGAATATCTAATGAATATATAATCTGTAATATTTAATCTTAATTGAATTTAAATTTTGACTAAAGACAGCATTCACAATACTCACACCAATATAATATTCTTGAGAACCATCTGTAAACAATGTGAACAGAAAACTCATCCTCTTTTATTAGATTAAACAAACATTTCTTACACCGACACTCAACGAGAATTTCAGATTTCAAACACTTAGGCAGCACGTACCTCACAATAGGTTGCTCCGTATCAACGCTAAATAAGCAAAAAGACTGCCGAGTGTTAACATACCATAGAATCCCTGGATTATTCAGTTAATAAGCCAACTGTTGTTTTATCTAATACATTAAAGGAAGACGGATATTGGCAAATATCGGATATATTGGCAAATAATGTTGTAGAAACGATAAAATGGGGTTTTGTGCGCCACTGTTAGTGGGACTTGTATTTATAGAAAAGTTGAAAGTCCACAAAGTTCAAAAAACGATCACTAAAATCAGTGAATCAAAATACGAATTGTTGCAATACCAGGCCTATACTGCAAATCTAGGTGTCTTTGATTTCTAGCTCTTTTCACAGTTTAAATAATGGTTTCAATTAAAACGATTGTTATTAAAAAAGAGATAATAGAGAGTTAGCAAATTTTTCGACAACCTACTACAGACATTAGATCCATAAATTGAATAATCATTGAAATGGGCATATTAAGGTTGCAAATTTATCTTCTTAATAATATGGTCATATCTCTTTAAACACTATCGCTAGCTCACGATACAATTGTAACGTCTGGTATTCATATGTAACACCTGGTTCACAGGTCTCCGAATTTCTTCGCTTCGGAGTCACCAGAGTGGATATTGATATATATTGATATTTAAGTCGAAAGAGTTATTTGTACACTCTTTTTGTATCGGTTTAGAGTATCTAAATAGTCTTGATTTGGGATAGTCAATCAATTCAGTTGTGGGATATTTTATACTTTTTAAGAATGACCTATTACATTCTGTGCACTATAATTTTATTTGTATAGGTTGATTATCGCACGGCCTTTAAACAAACTTTCAAGATATTAAAGTTTGTCCACATCTTAGTCTTCTTAATAATTTTCAGAAAGCCTATTTTATATTTATTCACAATCATGGCATTATCTACTGGTTCGATGATGCGACTTAAAACTTTTATGATAACGTTTTTAAAACGGTACAGATTGTCCCTGCGCACATGATGGATAGTGCAATAGGAACACATAGTTCGACCTAGTTTTTAATCGGATAATTTTAAACAAAAGCCATTTCTATCATTGTTTGTTGGTTGGGATGTGTTTAGCTATGGTTTATAGCAGTACAAGAAATTTTTTAAGGCACTGCACTCTGATTGTATACCTGATTGGTTTTATTTATATAATTTACGTAAGTTTGTCTATATTAAATCTCTATACCAGATTAGAGTCATGTTTACAGCTGTATTGCCATACATATTGTATTTTAATAGCTGATATAAGAAGGATTGTTAGTGATGCTGATATAAAATTTTTGTTTGTGCTTTATAAAATATAGAAAGTCAATGTCACTTCGATATGGTAGAAGAAGTTATATTGATAGGACGTCAATGGCAAAACTGGTTTCCAAAACCAGGTTTTCCTTTTGGCAAATGTGTTGAAAGTATGTTACACCACGTTTTGGAAGGTAAAAATAAAATGAAGTCATTTATTGAATTGCATTCTCAAAAAACTGCCAGTGATATTTTATCTAGTGATATATTGCTGATAAATTAAATTTTTTAACCTTTACCGCACAATACTATAATTAGATTTGAAGTACTATCCTAACCTTTACCGCACAATACTATAATTAGATTTGAAGTACTATCCTGAACTGAACAGATTCAATTATTTAATTAAATAGTCCTTACTTGACTAATAATAAAGATGTAAGATGTCATAAAACTGCCGGTCATTCCCTAAAAAATTTTATTGTTCGGATGGTATGATTTACCAGACCCACTTTATTCTTAAGATCTGCCACCATTGGATTACCATTTGTTCAAATTTTTTATTTGGAATCATGACTGATAGTTAATTAAGTATTTTGGATTGAATAATTTGAAGGCATTAGAGAATTATGGATATGGTGTAGAATTCATGTCCTAAGTATTGGATTTCCTTGCAAGATATAATGGATTATTGAATTTCCTTGTAAGTTAAGATTTCTATATATGTTAAAATGTTTGGTCAGTCTAAGCTTAAATGAAAGACTACAGATAAATAGAAAACACTTATTTCTTAGTTATTCGACTGTATTTACATTGCGAGGTTATAAAGAATAAAGTAAATTACGCATGGGAATATTTTGAATAATGAAATAATTATTTCACTGGATGTATACACTTGAAATCGTCTTTCAGACTTTCGTGTTTTCCGCTTAAAAAATATATGTTTTTTACTGAAACAGTTTTAGATAAAATTTAGAACAATATTTAAAGACACATATATTGTATATATAAATTAATACACTAATAATGAATAAAGAATAATGCATAATGTAAGTAATTTTATTGATCAATAATTAAATTAAGCAAATATTATACAAAATATGTGGGTAAATATTATCAAATAACGGAATGTATATCTAATTAACTACTACAGACATAGCTAGAATTTCACTAATATCCTGTTCACACCACATAAATAATTCTTATTTTTATTTTAATTTTATTCGTTCGGCTCGCTTCGTTAAAACCTTGTTCACATGGCAAATCAATCTTTCAGTGTGATTTTGATTTTCATTTTTCTTATTGTATTTGATTTTATTTTTCATTTTTATTTTTGTAGTTACGTTGTTTGTTTCATGAATATTTTGTTTCTTTTTGTTTTGGTCTCTAAGTGTTAATGAAAGGAATTTTTTGTTTTATAGTTTCACTATATACCATAATTGTACTATTCTGAATTACCTACTTTATTTTAACTTGATTTTGTACAAATTCCAATTCCATTATCATTTTGGCAGTCAAATATTTGTTTGCAACCGGGTTATAATTTCAACTTGATTTTGTAACAACGGTACCCGAACGAGCCGAGCGAGTAAAATGACAAGTTAAATTCAAACTACTTGTGCCGTGTGAATACAATTATATAGGAGTGATGAAATGTGTTTTGGAAATGAATTTTTAAGGAATTGATGCTAAGCCGAAGAAGGGAAGGATGATATCGAGATGGGCTTTGAACATTTATTTCGTAAATTGTTTTTGTTTTATACATCAAAGCTTGCTTAGAGTGCAACAATAGTTCTTAGATGCAAGTGCGAAAAAATTATTGTTTGGTTTTCAAGGAAAAAGTTCATAAATATTTAATATCAATTTAAGCTTGGTTTTGACCGTATAAGTTCGGGTTCTTTTCACATTTTTAAAAAAGTATTTTTAAATAAAAAAGTAACAAAACAGAGTGCATATAAAATCAGAAAGTTAGTTGACTTTGTACGTTCGCCGTAGCCTCGCAGTTCATTGGAAAGTGTGGTAAACTTTTCAACTTTAGTCCAGTCACTAAGGCCAGCCAAATTCATTGAAGCAGCACGCATGTAATAAGTAGTATTTGGTTCTAACTTATTTAGTGGGTATGTTGCACCTGAAATGGATATATTATCTATAGATATAAAAACTTTTAATGTAATTTCATAATATTGGGTGCTAATATACTATATTCTATATCTTAAAATGTGATATTACCATATTAGAAAAATATTGTATTTATGGTACAGGGTTATCCATTTTGTGGTTTTTAAAGTAACCATAAGTAAAATACACTTACGATTAAAATTTTAATGAAATGTCAGTATATCGTTTAGACCTTCCTTATAAATGGGGAATATCATATCAATTAAATAAAAGGATATCCTATTAAAGTAATTTTCGATAGTAATATAGTATGTCGGGACATACTCACTGGTCGTACATAATTTAATGGATGTTTGCTTTAAAAGGATCGAAAACTTGAAGATTATCTGTATAAGCATGATCATTTGTGTAACTTCTCAAATAAATGTTTAGTGATGACTTATCATATAGTCTTGATAGGTAATTCATAAAAATGTGAAATTACACATCTGAAAAGTTCTTTACTCAACAAAGTAAAAACAGGGCACAATGCAGGCCTTATGGTACCTTTTTATATGAATCACACATCCATGTCTTCTACATCCATATCTTCAGTTGTGCGTCTAAAAAAATTAGTGCAGTCATATGGCTATAGCAATCAGAATTTGTGACACAAAATCATGATATTCAGAAAAGGGTTTGGAATTTTGAACATCAGACCAATTGTCACACCACAAAGTAATGTTTTGCAATCATCTTTTGAAAGTTACATGTGAATTTAAGACATAGGTATCAACCAAAAAATGACGATATCGCTGAAGAAAATTAGATGCGAAAAATGTTGACCATTTTTATGGTGTTTTTAAAATTTTATACGTTGATCGGTTATTACACGATCCAAATTATAAAATAGCAAGTTTTAGACTAATATGACATATAATGTTTAAAAACTTTAGTGCCAAAGTAGCACCACGAAATGGATAACCTTTTACATATATATTGAGAATTTCTTAGGTCTTAGAATATTGAGACAGGTACTTTGTCAAAATGTTGAAGTTGCTAATGAAAACGACGATGGTTTTAATATCATAATTATAGGTTAAATTGGGTGTATGACCCAAAAATTCTGAATATATACTACTAATATTTTCATACACAATTTTACTGTATATCTAATTGGATATTTAAGCTTTGATTTCTTATAGTTTCTGATAAAATAATTATTAAAAATGTAATCCATATACTATGTTTTTTTTGTACTTGTACATGTGCGTCCCGGATATGCATACTTTATGATTATTTTATTTTTGTTTAAATAATAAGAGTTTTAAATAACATAAAATTAAATAAAATTAACAATTTCGAAACATACCATTCACAAATGGAAAGTCTCTTCGTTTTGCATTTTTCCAATTTCCAGCATTCGTTCTAAATTCATTTCCTGTCTGGAACTCAATGCGAAAGGCAATCACTTCCAAAGGACTACGCATTGCTGTACGTGGTGTTCCCAAAACGATGTCAAAAGTATTGGAGTTATATCCACGCAAATGAAGACCATCGGGTGCAGGTGGTTTTTCGCTTTGTTTGAGAGTAATTGTTCGTTCCAGGAAGCCCAATTCATTTTGAATACGACACTTGTAGACGCCCATTATACTTGCATCACGTGCTCTTATGGTTAAAGAGGACATCACATGATTGGTTTCGATACTAAAATATTCATTATTATGTATTCGTTTTTTTAAATAAAACCAAGTGAAATTTGCCGGTGGCTCCGCAATGGCTTCGCACAGCATTGTGGCTGTTCCATTAATATATGCGTACTGTACACTTGTATGATGGGAGTGTATCCAAACTGGCTTATCTAGAAATATGAACAAAAATAATGACTTCCATATAACGTAGATATGGTTTTTTCTAGATTTATTTAACATTATACTTTTAACGACATTAAATAAAATTAAAAAGATAATTTTATTAGATAAAAGTGTTGAAATGACTTTTTATGTCCTTCAGTGGTGTAAAAAGGGTTAAGTAGGGAAATATTACTAGATTTTCCTTCCTTATAGTGTCAGTATAGTGTAAGCATTGAATTAGATTAGTGTAAGTATTGAATTAGTTTTCTTTATATAAAATTATTTTTTTTTTTAATTTGTTTTGTTGTTGCTGTTCTGATAGTATATAATAAATTATTTTCAAATGTAAATAATATTTCTATATCAAATGAAATAACCAAATATATAAATAAAATTTACACGACGTAGAAACAACTGCTAAAGAAATAAACACTAGTGCATTGGAGTAATAAAAAGAAATGTAATGGTAAAAAGACAAAAAGAATACTCACAGTGGCTTGTCAATATTTATGTTTAAAAAGGCAAATTAAAATCGGAAAATATTCATCTACAACACCTCACGCGAGGCTCTTCAAACTCCGCAAAAATGGGTATTCATCCACATCGTTTTATATAAGCCACAGCTACAATCTAACCATTACCCAGTTACTCTCTGTGTTATGCCACAGTTGTAGTCTTATCTTTACCCAGATCATCTTATGCTGATAGTTATTCTTTTGCTGTAGATTAATTTTCACCAAATCTTCTCACACGGTTCATTGCATTTATCTCTTTCCGTGATATGCCATCGTTGTAGTCAAATCTTTACCCAGATCATCTTATGCTGATAGTTATTCCTCTGCTGCAGATTAAACCTCACCAAATATTCTCATACGGTTCATTGCATTCAGATAATTGTATTGCTGCTAGTTTGTTGCCATAACCGATACTGCATGCCCAATTCGGTATGCTCATCCGAATTATGTGCCCAGGAGCCTACAGCGAACTCAGAATGCGGAAGTTATCACTAAACAGGTGGTGCAAGATAGATATTAGCTTACTAATGAAGAGAACTGTTTAGAGTCAAGAATAGCTTCACAATAATATAGAAGACAGAAAGTGGACACTAGTAATATCATAAGAGACAAGAAAAATTACAAATATGGTAAATTTTAAGATCAGAGAGCAAATATGTTTCAAGTGGTTGTTGTAAATTGAGCGTACTACAAATGCAGATTTAAATATAGTTGAGTGATCGTTCCAGTACTAATCAAATTTTTTATAGCGAAACAAATTTTTTTAAGTGAGTTAATGCGTCACTAAATCGCCAGTTTCAATTGGAACTATAGGAGAAGTTACTTTGCCTAATTAGGTAAAGAGATAGATGTCGGTATTTGAATGAATCTTGAAATTGTAATAACAGTTCTGGGCTGATGTTCCGTTATGAAATCAAATCAAATGATTATAAAATTAATTGACTTATTCTTAAATTATGTTTTGGACAACTTGGCTTTTACTAATATATCGCGTTAACCGTTTCAGTACTCTTGTCGATCTTATCATTAATATATATGACTGTATGTAATATTAGTATTGTATCTCTGTCTGATTTTTAGATGCGGTATAATTTAATTACATGATTGGTGTTACCTAAGGTATTACGATGTATGGTTGTAACATTTGTTACGTTAGTGTTGATCTTGAAGTATATAGTACTTAGGAATTGATCTTAATTCGATAAAGATCCAAAGGTAGCCAGTTGAAAGCAACTAATCATCATATATTAACTACTTTGCATGTAGTAACATGCTCACAATTCAGTAGTAGGTTCGGTAACTTGGTTTCTATCGTCAGCACAATGAACCAAGGTCAATATTTGACTACTCTAAACGATTATGCGTTTCTTTCCGGAGATAGGCTTATTGGAGAATCACTTATCTTGTAACAGGATAATGTTCCATGCCACAACTCCGAGATGATTAGTATTTTTTTTAAGGATATTGGTGTTACTACTTTGAACTGGCCACTTTAAAGTCCAGGTTTAAATATAATAGAAAACGTCTGGTCTCTTTTTACACGGAAGAGAACAGTTTCGGTAAATAAAGAGAGGAGACAATTTCTGAAGTCACTTTCCTTTGGAAAGAGATGTCTCTAGAGATTCTTCTTCATTTTATTAAATTCTACTTACTTTCTTCACTTTTAAGTTTAAATTTTGTTATCTTAGTATTATATATTTGTCAAAATACTTATGCCAACATATGAAATTACTAATTAATTTGTATCTCTTAATATTTGTTTGCTTATTTTTAATTTTGTATTCGTTATAAATAAAAACAAAAAACAGACAAGAATTCTTTAGAAAGTCATTTCAAAGTAAAACTTAAAAATGCACGATTTTTATTTTATGCCGCCTAGTGTACCTATATGTATTCAAAAAAAATGATTGTTACAGTTAGTACATCAGTTAGTATACCAGGTTAAATTATATAATTAAAGTGCTAATACAAAAATCGTAGACATCAGTGTAGAATAAATCGCATTTTGCTAATCCGCAGTGTTTACATACATTCCATATTTCTATGCTCCTTAATTTGATACTCAGATTTTAATAATAGTATTACATTTTTTCGTTAGATAAGTGTAGTCCTTTCTTTACTCTCGGACTCAACTATAGCTGGTCATGGTTATTTGGTTAGTGAAAATAGTGAATTAACAATATAAGGCTACTACTTGAAGTATTGTAAGATACTATATTTTAGTAATGTCGTCGTGGTGTTATTTGAATAGATAGATCACAACGGTTTTGCGTCTACCAGTCAATCTTATACAAATATATAGAATATATATATGTGAGTAACATTGCATATCACTTCGTTTATACCGTATACATATATATCCGAAGTATTTGTTTATAAAATGTTTCCAAATTCTTAAGAGAAACAAAAGCCGTTAATATTACTTGAAATAATTGTAATAGGGTCGTAATGGTAATTTAATGTTGATCGTATGAATTATTTAGACTTAGTATTTAGATTTTAAGTTTTTCTAAATCTACTTAACTGTAAGTTTGCAAATATTACATCTTCCATTAATCACAGAATCTTTACTCTATCAGTTAAAAATCTAAGGGTCTGATGGACGTCCAGAAACAGATAACTGGAAACCAATTTGTCTTATCTATAGGTCTGATGGACGTCCAGAAACGGATAACTGGAAACCAATTGTCATTATAACCAGCTAATTATGCTGGTTATAATGAATGAGGCCTGACTTATTGCTTAACTGACATATAATGTGAGGGATATACTGACATATAAAATAAAATATTCTTACGTCAAGAATTATTGAAAATGTATCAAAAACAGTAATTGCTTTATAATTTTATTTTTTTTAAATTACGACTTTTAAGTATTTATAATGCAATGAACAGTTATTTATATTAAAATATAACATGTAATCTATAAATTACTAGCAGTAAAAAATGTTTTTTTTTTTTAAATTTATAATTAATAGACATCGGACTCACGTTCAATTTTTAATAGGACGGTGCGTTCCTGCATATCTGATGCAATTGAGTTCACTTGGTATGCGCGGCACGTATACTCGCCAGTATCATTTTGTGCTACCTTGTTGATAAGTAAGCCATCAGCTAAAATCCGGAGCTTACTAGAATTTGCTGTTTTAATAATAAATTTATTTTCATCAAGAAAGTATAAAAATATAACAAAACTTTTCATTCACATGGAACTTACTATCGATTGTTATAGGTTGCCCGTTGAAACTCCATGTAATGGTTGGTTGTGGCTCTCCTTTTACTTCGCAAAGTATTGTAGCATTTTTCCCCTCCTTTACAGCTTGAACTGTGGCATTTTCAGTGAAGATGATTTTTTCTTTATTTTTGTATAGAAGAAATACATGAATTCTTATTCAACTGACTTATAACGTGTTTTAGCATATGAATATATCGATAAGTTCTATATACTTACGATACACAATAAGATCAAATGTAATGTTATGTGTTCCACTCTCAGTGTCTTCACAAGTCCAATTACCCTTATCGGCTAAAGAAATGTGCGTGAAAACTATTGTAAGTTGACCTATATATAAATGTATATATATATATGTATATATATATATGAAGAAAAATAACTTCAGTTTTCAAAAGATGTTGGAATTTGAATAATGTTTTACCTGTAGAACTATTGTTTTCAATGTGAATACGTCCTTTATTCTTCTTAATAAGGTCGCCATTCGGAGACTTCCAGTGAAGGTTTAAATTGTTTTTTACACTGCTACATTGTACTATAAGCGATTCATTTGTGTATCTAACTAAAGTTGCATCGGAAGGACTTAGTGTTAGGGAAGAATGATGGCCATTACCAGGTACTGTAAATGTTTAAACTAAAAATTATTACGAATTACGAAGAGCAATATATATAATATTTATTAAATAATATAATTACTGTAAACGTTGTTAGATAATTTGTAATATACATTTTAAAATATACTCAACTTCAATATACATATTATACAAATAAAATGAAAATAAAATAAAAATTTTACGGAAAAAATATATTAATAAAAACCAATCAGAAGGTCAACAGTAGTAGACAACAGTAGTTTCATTGTTTTGTTTCATATATATTTATTGCAAAATCATCAAGCTACCCCAGTCTAGAAATTAATTTTTGAATGTGATTTTTACTAATAGATAGTAAAACACAAGAAAAATACGTTAATATTATTAACATTTGTTATAGTATTTTTTTAGAACTTTATCTCTATCTTTTATTATCAGACAAAGTTTTAATAATTTCGTAACCACAAGACAAAATTCATTAAGAGCCTTGTTATGCAGGTAGTCCCATATGAAGAATGGAAACTTTAGCTTGACGCCCTTTCTGCTCAAGAACCCAAAGGAATGTTATGCAGATAGTTAAATCTCAATTGCTATATTATCACTACTATCTGCACACTGTCTTATTGTTATTATAATAATAAAGTAAAAAGTTGTGTGAATATGTGACCATATTTGCTCCTAATAGGCGCAAGTTCTGACATTCATTATTGAGTGAATTGTTTTAACTTATGTCAAGAAGTATAGAAAATAGCGTCGTCGTGATCAAATTTTACTTGAACTTACTCTATAATACTTAATTTTTATTGTAAATTGGTTGTTGTTACCAATTTAAATTACTTAAAATCAAAATAAAAAAAAAATTAAATAATGACGTATAGTGGGTGGCGCAATATATAGATGGCTGTAGAAATGGGGTTGACATACTGGAATCTCATTTTATTGTTATAAAATGTCATGTGAATTTTATTTAAAACGTTTTTTTGGATGGCTGGAGCGTTATTGAAACGGTTTGCTTTGGTTATCGGTTTCAGATTGGTAAAGTGCCAGAAAATCATGGTCAAATCAAATGCATACGATATGTGATCGAAACAGTTACAGTTTTTTTGGTCAAGGATTCAAGTACCATGATGACTCTTTTACTATTCCGGTCGAATTTTGACTCCAATTATTGTTAGGTTCAGTTAGAGGTGAAGAGAAAGAAGAAACGAGTCTTCCTCAATTAATTAAAAAGCAGTTTTGGTTCATTAATTTTTCATAATGGTAGGTAGGAGAATGTTGAAATCATTATTAAACTCTCAAATAATAATCTATGTTAACCAGCTCTCCTTTTAAGATAAATTATTTTATATATTATTTTATATGAACAATTGCTTTTAAATCGATGAAAATATTAGCATTGTTTTAAAAATGCTCCTCTGAGATAGTAATTTCGTTTTTTTTTTTGCTAATCTGTTGACTTTTTCTCCGCACTCTGATATTTTATATTCGGATTGTATTAAAAATACCACCTGCCATGTTCAGTTACAATGGCTGAAATGCTTAGCGAATTCTTTTGGAACGTTTTTAATATATCTTTGTAATTTTAATGCTATAAATTGTGTTAGACAAAACACGCACCACCTTTTGTTTTGCCCAAATATTTGAATAGAGTATGGTCTTCATTGTTCCACTTTCTTTATAGATGAGTCTTGCAAACATTGAGCGGTCTCTTGTAAGAATTTTTTTAATATTCTGGATGACTTCTTTATTGTCAGTTGTTTTTGGTGGTGGTGTTCAACCATCGTGTTCAACATATAACCATCACAGTATCGGATACTTCGGTAATCTAGATAATCTAAATTAATTATCCCAATGCTTTTGTTTCTTTACACATTGTAAAGTACTTTCATTAAATTTAAAACCAAATTAAATATTTGTGTGATGTTTTTTCTATCGACATACACAAAATAAGATTATATAAAATGCCAAGTCGTTGCAAAATATTGAGCAAGTTCGCTCAAATTTGGACAGTAAGTAGAGAAGTTTTCCACCTACTATACTTCACTCATGGATATCGCTACGCTAAGAACTTCTATGAAACCAGTCTCATCGCACTTGGGATAATATTTATGGAGGAAATTGTAATTAAATACAGCAAAATTCTATTTCTTTGTCTTTTTAAAGTAGTTTATTCATCAGTCTTTAAATAATTTAAATAAATAAATATAATATATATAAATATATACATATCACTTTACGAATTTGAAAAGGCTAAGTTGACATTATCGCTGTGCAGTATTTATTGGCGTTTTTCATATAAAATCCATACAAATGAGAATTATCAACAGTATAAGTGAGTTCATAAGTGATGACACATTATCCACCAAGTGAACACTTAAACAATAGAGATTTAGAGATAAATCAAATACCGCCTCCTAAGTGTTTTCTAAGGATATGAGTGGGAAGACAACATAATTATCAGTGACTTTCGATAAATATTGCTAGTCGTTGAAAAGCAAACTGTGTTCAATTTAAAATTTTAGTTAATTTTGAGCAAAAAATTTAGAAATATTGCTTTCTTAAAAAAAAAAATTAAATTTATTATGTAATAAACTATAAAGGAACCGTTTAAATCAATAATTTCAAATATGTTAGCACATACATGGACAAATTAGAGAATTAATTTTTTTTTTTTTTTTTTGAAACGTATACATAAATGAATTTAATAAAGTATATAAATTTAATTTAGATGAGTTATACAAATTAATTTGATTTAATTATATTCATTATATTATATGATTAGCTAAACATGGGCTAATCATCTTTTATTCATACTGATTAGAATATTATACAATTAAATTCAATGTGTAGATATTAGATAGATACAAGGTAAATATTAAAAGGCTTGGGAGTTTTAAAAATTAATTGTAACTGTATTACTTAACAAGCTATTTTGACACTGATTTAATAAACACGAAAAGTGTATTTTTAATAATATGTTAAAATAAACTTATATGGTGGTTTTGGGACGTTGTTGTTGTTGTATCCTGCAAGGGCCTATAAAGCAATTAACATGAAAGTAATTACAAGACGAATACATGGATTAGAATGTGGATAAGTATTGGTAGTGTGAAAGTGGATGTCATTACTTAGGAGTGAGAATGCATTGGGGGAAAGTTGAGATTTAAATGGAAGTCTATTTAGATATAGGCGGAAAAATCTTAATCCTTTGAGAGGTAAATCCAGCTGGTTTCAGAATTTGTTACTGATTATAATGATAACTAAGATGCAAAATAAATAGATTCATATCTAAAAAAAAAATTTAGTGACAAGAAATTTGACCTCAATGCTAACATTCAAATAATAACTTTTAGATACTTTTTTATTATATTATTAAACTCTTGCACTGAAGAAAACCTAGATGTGAAATTTATTTTGAGGAAAATTCAGTTATTGTTAAGAAAGGTTCATCAGAAATAAAGCCTGGGAAAAATATTGAAACCTAGATGTGAAATTTATTGTTAAGAAAGGTTCATCAGAAATAAAGACTGGGAAAAATTTTTAAATCTGTAAGTTGTACGTAAAAATATTCCATAAATTTATAAAACCTAGATGTGAAATTTATTTTGAGGAAAATTCAGTTATTGTTAAGAAAAGTTCATCAGAAATAAAGACTGGGAAAAATTTTGAAATCTGTAAGTTGTACTTAAAAATATTCCATAAATTTATAAAACGGTATCAAGCTCTCACAAATATATTTTAGAACTATGCATTTGTCCAAAATAAACAAAACCTTTTATATAAGACAAAAAAAGAAAAAAAAACAACTAAAAGTTGTTTGGAAAAACCGATTTCTTTTATTTAAAATAGTACTATTTCTGACTCAATTCGATACTTATGCGAGTATGAAATGTCCTTCAGGATGTCATAAATTTGTATGACTTCTACAATAACAAACGCATTAGTTTTATCCGGAAATGTAATTTTCCGAAAAGGTCACTGGGAGTGGTTGGCCTTACCGACAAATGCAGTTGCCAAAAGTTGGCCTCACTGCAGATATCTATTTTTAAGAAATGTGCTTTGGTATGCATAATTTATACGCTTTTGATATGCCAATAATAGTTCTTTTAAGTCAAAATATTAAAATTATTCAATTTTCATAATAATGTCTCTACTTTTTATTAGTATAATTGCAACAATTTTTTTGACCTATGCTGCTAAGTTTTTTTTTAAAATATCTCTGTATCTGGATCTTCTCTTTCCAAGATACTATGAGTGAAAATAAAGAATTTTATACATTTTTCAATGACTTAAATTAATTAATTTCAATATTTAGTTCACATATATACATGTGTACAGATTTTCGTATAAGATTCATAGCAAAAACAAAAAATCAACTTTAAAAACTATTTCAAATACGCCAATAGGAAAACACACTCACCGGCAATGGCGGTCAAATACAGCAATAATCCAATTAGGTTTCTCATTGTCCAAAACAATCAATACCCCCCGCACTACGAAACCCCTTAAAAAACGTCTACAAAACAAATAATAAAAGTTAATTCACTGAAATGCACTTCTGAACTTCAAAATTAAATAACGAACGCAACTTCATTTAACATTAGAAAGCACTATTGGATGACACACACACAACAACACTTAAATCCTATCATTTAGTTTAATAACAGAACTCATAGTAAGAGCTGCTTTCATTCCTCATTAATTGTTTTTGTTTTTATTTTCTGTAATTAACATTACTGTGTTTTTAGTTTTCGCTCAAGAACTTATCACTATTTTAGCGCTAGCAAAAGTTAAAAACTTCGACAAATTGCGTAAGCGCTTTAGCTTTCGTTAATGCATTCTTTGAAGTTGCTTAAAACCGTTATCTAATGTTTCACCAAAGTCCTTCAATCCTTTTTCTGTGAAGGGCGAAATCGTCACCGAAATTGTTTTCTTGCCAAACTGTAAGCAGCCCAGAGCAATTATATTTTAATTAGTTGTAAAAAAGCGTTAATGTAAGATTTTAATGAATTTAGTTTCTCAACAAAAACATACTAACGCCACTAACGGCACTAACGTATCAGTATATGTCTTCTTAGGCGCCTACTTACGTTGTGCTTTGACACAGCTAACTGCAGCTTTAAGCGCCACTCTGTCTTCGAGACTCGAAACAATGTTGAGCAAAATTTAAAATTTGTCTTCTTCTTAAAGCAACTAGTGTCAAAATCAATTTTTGTGGCATAAACTTAAGAAAAGCTCTTTTTTCATACAAAAGCAAAGCATTTGAAAGCAATAAGTAAAAGTTTATTTTCTAAGAAGGGATGGTGTTAACATTTGAGCAAATCTAACTCAGATTCCCTTAACCCATTTCGGACCACCGTGTAGCGCACCACACGGCTTGCTTTGAATACTTTTTAATATTTAAAGAATATTTTATTTTTTTTAGGTATATATAAAGTGGGAGTAATCTTTTAAATATATATTAAACTCTTCTCATTTGCTTGTTTTATTTTACCATGTATTATCGAAATTTCACCGCAAAATTTCAAGTTTGAAATTGCCTGGTAGTTAATGGGTTAATGTAGGTAATTTAAAACAGTCTTTTCATATGTTGATTTGACGAAGCGCCAGGTAATGCCGTTCTATGCTGCCTTAAAGTTCCAGGTCGATGTTCGATATAACTTCAAGATAAATATTAAATTCTGCATTGCACAAATTTTTCTCGCTTTTTTTCTTTGATATAGTCTAACACTGTTTTCTATTGGTAATGATTGGTAACTTCAATTCAAATTCACTATTTGTATTATATTCATTTTTGATTGATAAATTTCGAGGGAAATGTATACCACTTGAGATTAATTTATAACACTCTAGATAAATATCCCAAATAACAAGATTACGCTGATATTAACAACTGTTTTATATGATAAAAAATAAAGTGTAGTATATATTTGAATATGTATTTACGAAATATGTAAATATATATTAACACTACAAACAAAAATGTTATTTCACTTTAAAAATGTTTGATTGAGCAACAAAATTTGACAGATCAAGAGTAAATCTAGATTGAATCCAGAATTATCAATAGAAAACGCCATGAGTTCATAGTATTATATTATATATATAATACGAGGGTGGTTTGATGTCAGTGACTTTTTGAATTTCCCGCGTAGTTACTTCAAATGCAACAGTGTTGCCGTCAGCTGTGATCTAAAAATGGGCAACTTTTTAATTTTGAGCAAGCTACGTCGTTCTGTTGGTGTTTGATAGGCGTTCAAAGCAGACAATTTCGTGAATTTTTACGAAAATAGAAAAAAGTAAATTTCGCCATTTCTTTAGGTTTGGAAACAGAAAATAATCGCAGGAGGCTACATCTGGAGAATATGCTGGATGGGATAGCAGTACATATCCCAATTTGTGGATTTTGGCCACAATGCTTAATCAGCACACGAAATTTTTATCTATCCTTAATTACATTTCAAAAAATTTATTCCGTATTTTTCACAATTAGAATATACAATGAAATTTTAATGGTTTTTTATATATTTTTAAATCTGGCTGTAGGTCTCTTCTTGTTAAATAATTCAACGTTTAATATTTTTTATTATACTCTATAGTTTAATTGTTCTTGAGAGTCTTCATCAGGATTATTATTATAAGTTAATATTATTAAAATAACATATACGTCATGCTCTTTGTTCTTTTGTCTTTATTACGTCTATAGTGCAATTTAGACAAAAAAACAAAGAGGATGACGTAAATATAGTTTTTGAAATATTAATTTATGTTAGATTGTGATCCTGATGATGACTTTCAAGGAGTATTAAAATATAGAGTATAACAAAAAATATTAAATGTTGAATTATTTAACAAAAAGAGACCTACAGCCAGATAAAAAATATATAAAAAACCATTTTAATAAACAGGTCGATAAATAAATTCAAAAAATTGTATGAAATTTTAATTTTAAATATCTTAAGTAATTGGTTTCATAAAATTCATATAATCCATGTATCTCTCCAATAAATTTATTACAAATTTTAAAAATATTCATAAAATCAATTATTTCTGCTTTCTTGTTGTTCATTTTCAATTTTCTCAACAAAATAAATTTTTAAAACAATTTTTGTTAAATATTCCAGAATTTGAATAAAACAACAAAATTTGACGTTAATTGGAATTAATCAAAATGGCCAGCTTGTACATCTGATTTAGTTAATCTTAATACATGCATTTATTATAATAAATCAATACCAACTTGAATAAGCTATATTTTACCTTTCATTCATTGTCTGTATTCTTTGTTGTTCATTGTATCCATTCAAAATACTCATTGGTATGAGTACGAAATGCAACACTACGTTCAACCAATGTTTTGCTACAAGTAAACAAATATTGTAACGCCTTTTGTTATTACATTATGCACTTGTGTCGAAAGTATTAAAAATTCAATTTACTTTGCTTTAAACTATTGCATTTTATACATATCCCGTTCAAAAATGAATGCAAATGAATATAGTGCGGTTAGAATTAAGTAATGGAAATTTGATATTTCGGCTTTAATCATCGATTTATAAGCGGATTTCGTATAATGTATATACGTTTAATAAAGATTTACGTTGCAGTTGTGTTAAGTTTAATGTTCACGATTTCGTTAGTGAAGATAGTTTTATTGATTTGGAAAATATATCCACAGTGGAATCGTGCCGATCAGAATAACGCACTGCAAACAGTAGACCAGTGGTTGGAAGAGAATAATTTAACTGCATACAAAAAGCTTTTCGTAGATATTGGTAAGTTGAAGTAGTAAATTGTACTTCTACTGATACTATTTTATTTTGTTGGTATTTATTTGCATTACCTTCCTCTATTTCATTTTGTTTAAAAAATAATTATGTACAATATTAAAAATAAATGTATTGTTTTTGTTGACAAACGTTCCCTACACTAATATTCGGTCAGTTCAGTGATACATTAATTATTTTAAAATAAATAATTGTTCATATGTTACATTTTTTTATATAATTTTGATTTAATTTAATATTTACAGTGTATACAATTTGTGGGGACAATTTTGTGCTAACAAATTGTTTTATTTCAAACGAAGTGTAAGAAACACTTAAAACGTTTATATCATACACATATGTATAATTTATATATGTATAAGAACAATATATAATACATTTAATATGGCAATCACATTGCATTATTGTCGATCACAAACAAATGTTCTAGAGCTTATATTTAGTTTTACTCGAAATTCTCAACGACGTCTCAATGCCATTCTCAACGACAGTAATATGCATAAATTAAATAATTTTGACCAACTGTAGCTCACATGTCGCAGCATTTTTGATACTGTAGTTCTGTTAGATAAGATATAATAAACAAACTTTAATATCAATCCAATGATTTGTATTTTTCTTCTACATAGTGTTGAAAACACAGTGAGCGCGAAACGAGATTATAGAAAGTCGAAAATATATCATACAGTCTGACGAACTTGGTTATAGCTTCTCTAAAAGGATTGAAACCTATATGCAATTCGTAATTATATATGCAATTCTAATTTAGTTTATTGTTAAGTTATCAATAACAATATTCAATTTTAGTTATCTACCCAACGATTATATATCAGTAGTATTTATTCTTTTTCTGTGTTATTGTTATTTAAAATGATTTAGATTCTTTAGAACGATTTCTTTAAATTTATTCAGAATTATTTTTTTTTATTATAAATACATTTTAAAAATAAGTATTTGTAATATACAACAATGGATGACGAGTAATGAAATGAGGTGATATACCAAATACTAAAGTGCAGTAAGATAAAATTAACACAATGCTTTGAATGATAGCATAAATATATACATATATAACATAATCGCAAGACACATATCTTATAACAATTTTAGTATTGAATAAGTCCTGTAGATCAGAAAATAAGTAATTGGAATGAATATTATTTAACATGTATTCTCTTCATATAATGTACATATGTATTCATATTTATTATACATCTCTTTAACTAGTTATCTAGAAACGTATATGAGAAGTAATTATTTATTTAGTTGAACATAAATTTTTTGTGTTTATATATTTAATTTTATAATGCAGTTGGATTAAGGAACAATTAATTTTGAATACGCAGCATGTAATCGGAAAAAAAACATATTATTTTTACTTAGGAACTTTTTATAAAACTTATCAAATTTTATTAATACACCTTTAGAGAACCGACAATATATATCAACTTTAATAATTTTTTAATGTTGTTATATAAAACTTGTTGTTACACACTCTTTCATGGAAATTTAACAGAAAACGATTTAACATGATTCCAATTAACAATATATTTAAAGTTATTACTCACTTTGTCTTGCAAAGTCATTGCAAGGGTCACGAAATGCAAGAATACAGTACTAAAATTGCTAAAGCACTAGAACACCTCTGTTGCAAATTACAACATCAAAATGAAACAGCTGTTTTTACAGCGTACCCCATCCACATGATAAGCAACAGATGTCACAACAGCTGTTTTTTTCCTTTTTTGTGTCGTTGCAAGCATATATACATGGGTTTAGGTATAGCAGGATTGCAATCAATTGCAAGAAATTTGCATTGCAACGTGCGCCTTGCAATGAGTTTGTAAGACAGAATGAATAACCCTATTAGTTCTATTATCATCGACACTAAGTTTTTATTTATGTATTTAACGTTTTTAATGTATAAAAAACAAAACTTCAATTGTTTGTTCTAAAATTATGCACAGATTTATAGTGTCGTTATATGTATCCTAAAAAAGTTCCTTTAGCTTTAAAAGTGATTAACTATCCGCGGAGCAGCTTTAGTTGGCTGACCTCATTGATTACTGGACATAGAGTATCACCTTAAAGTTGACTGATCTCATTGATCACTGGACATTAAATATCACTTTAAAAAGATAACTCGTGTTGAGGAAGACACTTGCAGACTCTGTATAGAAGAAAAGGCGACCGCGGTGCATATTTTGTGCTTATGTCCAGCATTGGCAAGCAGGAGGATGACTGTCTTGGAGCATCATTAGGTTGGTGATGACTTCAACCTTAAACAGTCAGCCTTAAGTTAAATACTTGCAATAACAAAAGATTTTGTTATGCGAACTAAAGCCATTTTAGCTTTAACTCAATAATGACATCCGAGAATCGAAGGCCGAAAACAACCCAAGTCGTTTGCAATATATCGTTGTCTGCAATATATGTATAGCTTATTGGAGAAATTTGGAAATGTAGATCTACTTAATATATTTAATATACTTAAATTATTAATATTTAAATATCAATTCAATGTTTATGTACTAAAATATTATCATGCATGTGCAAAGCAATCGAGATCTAAAATTAAACAATTTCACATAGTATATGTAGTATTTTGCATTTAAATTAAAACTTTTACAAACTGAAATATAAAGTAATAAAGTTTTTTAAAATGTTGACTTTTCTCTGATTTATTTCAAATAAAATATTTGATATATGAATTTTATGTATATATTTAAATATTATTAAATAACATATATAATATTTATAAAACTGAACTATAGTCCACCTCAGGACTATAGTTCGTCATCAGTTAAAAGATAAATAAATTATAATAATTCTAGTGCAGTTACAGCTTAGTGTGGGGCAGGGTAAAGCCCCCAAAAGAGTAAAAGTGAGTAATAGCACTAACATAACTCAAATCACAACAACAAATGAACTATAGATATTTCATACTACATAAATAATAAATTTTTATACATTTTATTTAAATTAAGTTATATATGTACAAGAAATTGTTTGCTTTAAATAAAAAACAATTATAGAGTTGCAAATTACATGAATGCGTTTATTTTTCTGTTTGTGACTGATATACATACATAGGTATATCACTTATATGTAATTTTTATTTTGTGATTCTACCTACGATTTCAGTTTGTGTTATGTCGCATGTCGCAATTTGCTGTGATTGTGATTTGTATGAACTTTGATTTTAATAATGTAAAATAGTAAATATTTTAATTTATTAAAACGAATCAATTTCATACATGTGGAAATGATGTAATCAGTACCCTAAATTGAAGGACGTACAACTGGTTTTCCGTAACTCTGTCTGTCAGAAAAGTCAACTTTTATTTCCGCGTGGTGCTCTCTGTTAACCAAATTGATAATTCTCCTTTCATTTTACTTAAACTTTCTTATTTTACTTACCACTTTACTTACCATTTACCACTTCCCACCCATTTTTTCTTTATCCTTTCCTAACTATTTAGTTCCACTACTTCTTTATCCCATCATCTTACCGAGTGTGATGCAAGAGCTTGTCCATTGGTATTTGCAATCGAGACAAATTGTAAACGGATAGTGTGCAATGGTAACAAAGGCCATAGTAACTCTTCTTTTTGATCGCCAAACATGGTTTTTGAGGCAACTTCTCTGAAATAGATAATGTGTCGAAATATAATTAGCTCAAATATTATCAAGAAAGTATACAAAATGTTTGAAGGTAATGTTGATGGAAAGGTTCTGGCATCTAGTCAAAAGAGCATTGGTGATTGTATTGTTCTGTTTACTTTACGTAACATACTATTAAACACATTTATCCATAGATAATGTGAAATTCAATCAGTTCACAGTGATATGTGTGCCACTAAACAAAATTGTGTAATCGTGTAATCGTTAAAAATGAAGTTGCTGATATCATTTTGTAACACATCCCAAATGGACAAAGTTAAAATTACCGCAGCAGTTGAAGTATGCCAGGAGCTATACTATAAGAAAACTGCATGTGATCTTAAAGAAGATTTCAAAATATTATCCATTTTATTGGTGCAGTTCAATGAATAGATCCACAGTCATATATATACCTTATTTGACGACACACATACCCATACACAATTAAAAAGTGAGTTTGAATAAATTTTAAATCAACTTACTGCATAAAATCTATACAACTCTGATAACTTTATACCTTCGTTCGGCTGTCTGCAATCATTTTGACCAGGGCTGTCTAGACTAGATACGATGGCGAGTCAATATAAATCACTGTGCAGATTAGAGGGCTGTAAAAACAAATACTTATGTTCATGATTTTTTTTAAATACTATATGATTTTTGTATATACTATATATATAATATATATATACTAGATATATAATATATATGTAGGAATGTTTATTTAATAGTTATTCATTTGTTACAAAAATCAAAGTGTATAATACGTACAATCGACTGACTACAACAACGACTTACTACTAACTGACTTCTTCTTCATTCTCCTTGTTCCCTTTTCCCCAGCGTTGCCAGATCTTACTCTTTCTACCTACATATATATACTTATATACATATAATAATATATAATAACTATATATACATATAATATATATATAGTATATATATAATATATATATAGTATATATATACTATATATATAATACATACTTCTCGAAGTAATGCGAAAGCTGTTCCGAGGGTGAATAAGTCTCGCTGAAGAGGGGGTGTTCTAGTCCGTATACTATATATTAATGTTAGGGACACACCATTGCGACGACGGTCGGTTCACCTCCTCACCACAAAAAAAAAATATATAATACATGTATAGTGTTTTTTTTTTTAATATAGAGAATTTATTTTATCATTTAACCACTTTTTCTCTCTGATTGCCAATGTCTTATGGAATGGCTTAAACAAGCCAAGCTGGGAATAGGTTAGCTGTGTGTAATTTATTTCATTTAGCAAGTGCGTGATATGTGATTATCCAAAGGTTTCGGATAGAGGACGTGTTATGATTTGAATTAAGTATGATAAATTTTGCACTTATATCTCCCAATACTAAAACCAACACATTTACTTGCGCTTCCATTCCCAAAAATTGTTTGTCTATGTAATCTGGTTTTATGTTAAAGTTTTTTAGTTACCATAAGTCCAATGATGGTTTCACAGAGTTGCGTTCTCAAGCATATAAGTGTACCACCTTATTTTCCTGATGAACCTTATGCTGCGTAAAATAAGTATTTAATATGAATGAGTAACCTTTATGATTTGTATGTAAATATTTAAATGTGTAACTTCTGCTTATGATTGATTCTCAAATATTTTTTGTAGAAAAATCTTACTACTCGATTGAAACCTAGGACAATTGAATAAATGAGCTGCTTGCGACATATAAACTAATTTAAAGGTGAGTTCTCATATAAAGCGTTAAAAGCAAAACGTAATATATTTTATCGTTATGCAAAAGTGAGTTTAATTTTTGCATTTAACATAAGAGAAACAAAAGCTTTGTATATAACTGGAGCAATATAATCATTATCTGTTATTTTAGATATGCAATCGTTAATGATATTAATTTAGGCAAATTTACGAATATAATATAGAATGAAAACATATTTGGCTTGTCAAATTTTTCATTGTTCATATTTTGGTAGTTCTGCAAAATTTATTTACTATTTATTTACTATTAACTTAGTAAAAATTTCCCGAAACTGTATGGAATTATACTGTCCTATTTTCGTTGCCAATTTCATTTTTTTGGATTTACAAACAATCCTTGAATATTTTCATACGAATTGTTCAAACATTGAGAAAGTTTTTAAAATCAACTAAACCAAATCGGGATGCGCTGTTTTGATAAAAAATAAACCAGGGTTGCCTTCTAAGTCTTGCACCTAACAATGTAAATACAGTGCCTAATCAGTGAATATGGTTTTATTGTTTTTCGAAATATTCTCCATAATGATCAATAAATACATTTTTGGATTCGATTGAATCAATTTTCAAAACATTTTTGCGACTCTGAAGCTGGCATCTCCAAAACCAGGGTTTTGAATGTCTCAAAACAGGCTGTTCGGGCGAGGAAAAACGCTCGCCACGCATTTTCTATTTTAATTTTTGGGAACAACAAAATGTGATTGGGTGCCAAGTTGGGACTGTGAGGTGGATGACCCATCAATTCCATGTTTTGAGTGCTCAAAATGTCTTTTGTTTGAGCTGATGTCTGAAATATTGCATTGTTGTGGTGAAAGATGATCTTCTTTCAACGGCTGATTTTCTTCAATTCTCCGGAGACTTCCGGCATAGGAAAGGTTGTGTACCAAATATAATTGGCCGTTCTATGTTGATCAAGTGGTACAGTTTCGACATAATCGGTTGTTTTGAAAAATATGTGACCATTTGCTTAGATTTATTCCATCCGCGGATAATTTGAAAGTTTAGATAACTAAGTATTGAAAGGTTTTTTTAGTTTTGACTTTTGATTTGAAATGAAGTACGATGTAAATAAAGCCCACAATTGAAGCCTTTAGTGAAATCTGGTGTCTGGTGTCACTTTTTAAATATCGTGAGTAAACTTTTTAATATAAGCTGAAACGATTTTTGCAGTTGTAATGACTTTTAATTTTGAGTTTTAGGTATATGAAGTATTCTGTTAATAAATAGGTTAACCAACACAAATACGTGAAAATATTTATGTTGTCACAATTTTCAAATTGAAATTTTTGGCTAATCAGTGAAAATGGTTTTATTATTTTTCGAAATATTCTCCATGATCATCAATAAATAAATTTTTCCATTCCATTGAACCAATTTTCGAAACACTTTTGCAACTCTGAAATTTGTATCACCAAAACCAGAGTTTTGAATGTCTCAACGGCCTGTTTGGACGTAGTGAAGCGCTCGCCAGGCATCAATTGGAAATCCTTCATTTTGTTTAGAAAATCTTTTTATTTTTAAATATTTTTTAAAATTTAAAAATTATTTTTTAAATTACTTAGTCAACACTCGAAATTCTATTTTCTGCATTTCTGCAGATTAATTTTAAATTTTACGTGTTTACACACCTGTCAAAACAAGATAAGCTTCTATAATTTTGACTCAAGCTTTTGATGATTCTCCAGCTATAAATATATCGTACGATATTTTTCATAATTTAAAATATTCAAATATTTTAAACCTTATTTAGTATGATGATCTTCGGCTTATTAAATAGTCTTCATATATATATATTATACTAACCAGAGTTGTTAAGTTTATGTATTATTTTTGACCAATTATTATTTTAAATGGTTATAGGCTAATCTGGTTTTGGATTTTATAACAACTAAAACAATAAAATTTTTTTTATTTATATTATTATGGTTTTATTTCATATTATCACTTGACATATCGTTGGTAGTTCCCAACATCTTTACATAAAATTATTAAACACTGTATAATATTTTAAAATGTACTTAATAAAATCTTCATCAACTTGTTACACAGCCCTCGTACATAATACAAGCTATATTGAATTGAACAGTGCATTGCAAATGATAATCGAATATATTTGTTTGTATGTTTGATGCTCATTTTGCGTGGGTATGTATCCACCCCCAGAATTCCATAAGGTAAAAATAAAAAAAATTAGTTATTACTTAAGCAAAGCATAGAAATTACTTTCGATAAAAGTTTTGAGATATGGTTAAAGTATTATATCTGAAGGTTCAAGGTGAATTCCTAGGCATACATACATTTTCAGTTTACATATTTCTGTAGGATGAAATATTCTTGTACAAAAGTATTGAGTAAGTTAAAATTGTATAAGAAATGTGAATTAAAATTCTTAAAATTTTTTTCTTTTGTTAACATTGTTAAAATTATTAAAATTCTTAAAATACTTGCTTTTAACTGACTTCAGCAAATTGGGATAAAGTCAAAGTTAAATACTTGGAGTATGCTTACAGATAAATATTTTAGATAAGAAACATTACAATATTACAATATAATATTTTTTCTATTAACATTAATAAATATGGTTTTTTCTATCAAAATACTTAATAATTATTATAACGAATCTATTTACAACCAGTATGTAATGCAAACTTCAAATAATATATTTTCTATCGAAATAAATCAGTTCACAACTGTCAACTTCTTGATTATCTTCAGAAATAAATCTATAGATATCTATAGAATCCTATAGTTAATAAGGATTACAAAAATAATTATTTTCCTGTTTTTTATTTTATATGTTTTCAATATATTTTTATTTTATATATTTTCAAAATGCATTAAGAGGAAAGCCTTTTATTGCATCATCTTAAAGCCAACTTAAAAACTTACAAAAAAAGAGATAAATAATATATACACAATAAATAAGTTAATTGATATTTTAATATATTTAATTTTTTTCTTTTATTTTCTCTATAAATACAGCTTTTTATTATAATACAAAGTCTATTAGAAAGCTACAAATCTATAATTGCATACTGACGCAATACTAACTTGACACCTGTTTTATTCCTATCGAATTGAATTATTTTACACCTGTCACTTTCTCAGATTACATTTAGAAATAAACATTGCAAAAATAATATTTTAATTATATATAAAAATATTAAATAATATTTAACGTTAAAAATCTATTTCAAATCATATAGCAATGTAAACTTCGTAAAGATTTTTCTTGCAGAATGAAATCATTTCACACATCTCAACTTCTTAGCTTATTTTCAGAAATTTATCTATTTATATTAACAAACTTTACAAAAATAATTATATTTTGTTTTTCATATGATATCTTTTAAATATATTATAATATATATCGTTTTTTTCGTTAAATATATTTAATAATTACTATAAAAAATCAATTTGAAGTTAGTTTGCAATACTAACTTGACACCTATTTTATTCCAGTCGAATTAAATCATTTCACACCTGTCACTTTTTTAGATTATATAAGAGATAAACGTGTTTTAGGTAACAAACATCACAAAAATAATTATATTTTGTTTTTTTTTCTATAAAAATATTTTATAATTAATATAAAAAATCTATTTGGAGTTAGTATGTAATACTAACTTCAGACTTATTTTATTCCTGCAGAATGAAATCATTTCACACCTGTCAATTTCTTAGATTATCTTTAAAAATAAACAATACTAAAAATACATAAAACTTTTATTTAAATATAAGAATATTTAATAATCATTATAAAAAATCTATTTCAAATCATTATACCATAGAACGTAAATTTCATATATATTTTTGCTGCAGAATTAAATCACTTCACATCTGCCAATTTCTTAGATTATCTTTACAAATAAACAACACAAAAAATACATAATATTTTAAATTAAAAATAAAAATATTAAATAATTATAAAAAATCTATTTCAAATCATTATACAATGGAAATTTCATAAATATTTTTCCTGCAGAATTAAATTACTTCGCACCTGTCAACAAAATATGTGGCATTACAATTCCATTTGTATTTCCGTGCATTAAATCATTTAAAAAATTCCTTTATTTTAAAACAGGAAAACGCCACTGTTTTAGACACAATATAACTCCTTACTTGATGAATGCATAAACGGTTTGTTTAAAATGCTGCCAAATTGGAAGTATAAGCAAAAAAAAAAAACTTTAAAAGCGGCGAAGCTTTTCAAAGTACAAAAGCTAATACAGTTTGTATTCCTGTGAACTTTAGTGCTTATTTCTTATTTCGTATAAAATCAATTGAATTGTCCTTATACACTTCAGTTGTAGTTGTCTTTTGTGTGTTGGTGGTGCGTTGGCATTTCTCGGTCTTGAATAAAAAACAAACCTACCTTCAAAGGGGAATAATCATGTTAAAAATCCTTTACTTGTGTTCCACACCAACAGCAACAATTTGCGTTCTTGAGTCATCGATAAAGTTTTTAGTGATATAAACGTAGCATGTGTGGTGTATACGTAACTATTATTCTAACATATTTTAAACTCAGTAACATGTACTGATGTATGTGTGTGTGTATAATAAATGAGCATCATGTAATATAATTAGAACATAATTAATTTATAATATGTTAATGTGTATATGTATTTCTGTACCTTACATATAATCTGTTTGCATAACATGACTGCAATAAAAGGAGTAAAAGAAAATGTAAAAAGTTGATTAGAAAAAAGGACAGCAGCCAAAAAACAGTGCTTCTGTTATGTTATTGTACACTTTATGTGTATTAAGAAAATAATGTGTTTATTTCGTAAGGATGGTTGTTATATAGTGAAGAGGTTATTCTAGAACCTCTTCACTATAGTATATATAAAATGGTTCAGTTCAAAAAAACGATTCGATATGGATATTTTAGTTTGACTGTGTATATGTTTTAAAGTTAAACGATACATAAGTTTTGGTTGTATTTAATAGTTGCTATATAAATAAAATATTTGCAATTAATATTACTTAGTTGTTTTATAGACATTTACACTGAAATTAGTTTTATACATACTAATAATATTTAATAATTTTAAAATATATGTAGTATTTCTTTCAAACAACTTCAGTTAATGTGACGGTGCCTTATAAAACGACAGTTCCTCTGTGCTCTTATGTAAAAAATTTTTCCTATAAAAATTTCCATAAAGTTCAGTTGTTGTGCAATATACTCGTAATTTACTAAAATAAATAAAAATCGAAAAATAAATAAAGTGATTGATTAAAATTTGCATATATGTTAACAGACATACACATTAGTTTTCAATTTAGACTGATTGTTATAAGAATGTTTTTTGCATTTGTTAATATATTTGTGTAATGTTAGTTTCATAATCCAGAAATTTCCTACTAAACTGACAAAACCTTAGCCACCAAGTTTCCTTACAAGCTATTTGATGGTACATTTGCTTTGGTTTATACCATTCGCTCAGAATGTGTGAAACGCTCGTTTTTAAGCGCAAACATTCGATGATTCGCAATAAATTTGTTATATTTTTATAAATCTATACACATGTATAATATAAAGATTAACTACATACATATGATAGTAATGGTAATGGCAATGGTTTATGGGTTAAGCTAAAGCCTTTATGTACTGCGACCAGATTGATCTATTGTGCACCCCTTTGTATTTAGACATTTACTACATACATACATAGAATACAGATAGTAGGTAAAAAAAAGGAAAGAGACTAAAACATAAGGGAATAGAAATAATTATTGCTTATACCTGTATTAGAGGTACTTTATGTGTGGGGCGTAATTGTTACACTTGTTTGATATTTATAATTTATTCAAATATTACATACGTCAGTCGCCTGGATATTGCTTGGTAGTTGACCGAATAGTTAGAAAAGAAGAAATATTAGGCCTGCAAACTGGTTCGCCATGTAAGCGTTTTTTTTTTGTTTTTGAAATGATTCGATCCCAATTTAAAAAAATTAAAGTTTTTAAATGGACTCACGAATGCTGAAACTTGTTTCATTAAAGCTTTTAGCTGACTATTGCAGTAAATCCTGCCTGTACTGAAAAAATGGCGTAGATCTGTAAACAGTGTGATCTAAGCCATACTGAAAGAATAACGGTGGTGTGACTTTCCGATAGAAATAAATAACCGCATTAATTTGTGTTGTATTATTTATTTGGATTAGCATAATAAAAAAAACAATATTTTTATTCTCTACCAATAATTCTCTTCGTAACTACAGAACAAAACATTGTAAGAAACTTTTTATTCTTTATACACATAATATAAGAATAGTAACATATATTTAGTTTTGAAAGAAATTTCTAACAATATGAAATACATGTTAAAATACATATCTTGTTGATAAGTATGATGAGATAAATCGATCTATATATCACTGCCTGTTTGTATCAACAGAAACTAATTTCTTGGTTTTAGAAGCTTGTGAATCAAATTTTGCTTTGATTCAATTATAGCTTTTGCCGATTTTTCTTGTTGTTTATAGACCGCATGAACCTTATGCAAAATACTATTATTATATTAGGTGTATTCGGTGGCTCGCAAGTACGGCAAAAAACAGCAAGTTGTTGGCCTATGCAGGCCTATACTGGCCGCAATGTATGCAAAACAACAACACTATTTTCTCTACCTCGGCCAGCATAGTTATGCTGGCCAACCACATCGGCCAGTAAAAAAAAAAATGTTACCAACGCAATAAGCGAACTATTGTGAACCTTCATTGAAAATTCCAACGAATAGTGCAATCAAATGTCAAAAATTGAGGAAATAAAAATTCAAACAGAATTCAAAAATTTGAAAAATTTTGAAAAGTAACGAAGAAATAATAAGAATGGACAAATCGTAAGTATTGAGCACATTGAATTTTTTATTATGTTAGTTATTACCAAGTAACATTTATTTTATTTCATTTAATTTGTAGTTTACATACGTAAAATTAATAAAACAAACATAATTTTTAAAGTTTTTCTAAAAAAATTTTTTATAGAAATACACGCAAACTATGGACCACAAAGGAAACGAAGTGTTTTCTAGAGTGCATTCATAACATTTAAAAAATCCTCGTCCCTCGGCCGCTGCAAAACGTTGCGATGTCTCCCAACATCGACAGTACCTTCAAAAATTTACTTATCTTAGTGTTTTATTTTTAAATTTCCAATATTCTTACCATTCATTTTAATTCCGTGTTCTTTTTAATTTTATAATATTTTCATAAAAATATATTTGATTTATATGCACATATACAAGATTTACTGTTTGTCAAAACAAAACATTTGACAGATTGTAACAGTGATGCCAATGATTCGCGTGGCCAACATAGGCCAACATGCATTTTTTGCCGTACTTGCGAGCCACCGAAAAGGCCTATTATTATAATAATTTGTTATCGGGCTAATTGGTCAAATTCAAATAGAAATAAAAAAGACACTAATTTATTATTTATATTTAAAAATCATTTATACTTTATTAAAAATAATTCTTCCGATATTTCGACTAACATATCTTCAATAGTCATCTTCAGGGAAAACTAAACAAAATATACGATGTTCCATCGTATTTTGAAAAAAAGAAACAAAAAAACTTTACAAACATTCTGTGTCATTTGTTTATAATATTTCTATAAGCCTGAGCACAGTTGTCCGTATCAGTTTTATAATTAAGTCTTATATTATTGGGCACTTGAAATATTGAGAGCATTTCCAGAAAGTACCTCTTGTTATGGTTCCTTTCTTCATATAAGATTTTTGCCTTCTCAAAATCAGGTTCATGTTTATGCTCCATACAATGTACAGCCAATGCTGTATTGGCTTCAGCACCATTTTTATTTTTTAAACTATGTTTATGTTCAGCCATCCTTGTCTAAAGTATTTTTAGTCGTACCTATATATATTTTGTTACATACATTGTACCCATCACCTTTACAGTTCAGCTGGTACACTAAATTAGATTTGTCTTTATTATTAATTTTTGTTTTAGTATTGCTATAAAATTTAGCTATTGTGTTAGTTGTCTTCTGAGTGATTTTATAACGTTCCTTGTCATATATATTAGAATTCATTATTTGGTTTGACAATTTCGGAACATAATCAATAGATTTATATATTTTTTTGTCATTATTATTGTTTGATTGGAGATTATTATATTTATATATTATAGGCATTATTTCATTAATTCAAAAGAAATTAATCTTTTTGAATCTATTTTATAATATGATTTCAACACCAAAAATTAGAAACCCATCCTAATGTTAGGCAAATATATTTCAAAATTCAAACATCTTAAAAAAGAGTAAACCTTCATGATTTTATGGATAACCATCTGTGATCTTCAGGTCATATATAAGATATATATTTTTTGTTTTTAAAAATTCCTTATACAGTCAAATTTCCATAACTCGAACATCTATAACTCGAACTAAATTAAGCACAACAGGGTTTAGAGAGCAAATTACATATAATTACAAAAAAGTTCTTTAACCTTTTCTTTGTAATTAATTAATTGTAATTAATAATTATAATCCTTGTTATTTGCACTTAAAAATTATTTACGGATAATTTAATCCCAGAAGTATTTACAAAAATCACTGATTGGTATTAGATAGTACTGCAAATAGCTGTATGGTCAGGTAAGAATTCTATTAACCAGAAATAAAGTGCTGTTGTAATTCATTACTATTGGAATGCTTCTATTTAAAAACAGTTTCCTACGTCATATTAAATTTGAAATAAATTGAAAAAGAAAATACGTTTTTGATGTAATTCTTTTTTAAATAATAAACGCAACTCTTCCATTAGCCTTAAAGTTTTATTACCTATTAAGTTATTGATTTTTTAACTTAATAAAAAATTCATGGACACTTAGTTTACTGTATGACTGTTTATTTTCCTGTTAGGTAGTAAAAGAGAATAAAATATTTTTATCTTTATATAATGTAAAAGTGTATATAAGGAAGTATAAAACATTTTTGTTTTGTATTGTTTATTGTAGTTATGGTAGTTATTTATGAAATTTTTTTTTCGAAAAGAACACCACTTTTAAATACACTAATTGAAATTATGGTATAAGAATTTTAGTCTAAAGCAATTAATAAACAAAAAAAGTTAAATAAATGAGTTTTTAAATAATCCAAATAAGCAATAAAGTATATATTACAACTTAAATACTTATATCAAACAAATTTTATAAATTTGGTTAGAGGTAGTGTTAACATAATATATAGGGCTCTTAATTTTTGTTACCTTCAAATAAACCTGTCCATAAGTACAAACTTTTGAACATTGATTCATAAGTCATGTAGGTACAATTCACTGATGGCTAAATATGCAAGTGTATTAAGCAACTAAATATGTTTCCATTGGCAATACAATACTCTTCTAATAATATCTAAAGCTGCAATTTTTCTCCATCGATAACTATATGTCTTAATGAATTATCATGTTCGAAGCCTACTTTGTCGTTAATAAACTCGTGATATCCGGGACTGAAGCGTTACTGTTTATTCTTTGTAAAAAGAGGAGTTATATATCATCTGCGAATAATTTTCAATGTTTTTAATAGATATAATAAGATAGATGAATAGATGAAATTAAAAAACAATAAATCCGCCAACATTAATACTTACAACTAAAATATGCGAGTATTAGTTTCAACTGAAGCAGAGACTTTAACAGATTATGGGAATAGTTAAATTTTTTTTTTTCACTTGATCTTTTGAATTATTTTTGAAAAGATATCTTCAAAAAATAGTGAATTAAAAATTTTCAACGCCATTGACTTAAGTCAAATTGAACATTGAAAATATCTCCATTACAAAACTCCTGATAAAAATGGTTCGAGTCTTTTATTTTTGTTTTAATTATTATTTTAATTTTTATTTTGATATTTTCGTCGTTCAAATTCAATTAAAAATGAGTTAATGTTATTTTATTATATTTATAAACTCTTTCGCTTTGTTAATGTATGCCGATAGTGCTCAACTAAGCTCATATAATAAAATGAACAAATGAATTACTCCATTAAATGTTTTTGTTGTCAATTTTTTATTTTTCGCTGCATGATGTAAAAAATAATTAATTTAAAAAATTAAATGAAGCTTAATACACTGTATACAAATAAAAAAATATCATTTACTTATCGTAAATGATAAGTATTTATCACCAATAACAACATGATAATACCCTTAATAAACATTCACAACTAAATAGATCGTCAATACAAACAATTTATTCTTCTTGAATTGAATTTTAATACAAAAATTAGAAACAAATAATTATTTTTATAAAATACCAGAAGCTTATAGGAAAAATTAATTCATTAAAGTAGTTCATATAGAAACGAGTGAACTATATGTTTGATTTTGTTTCTTATTGTTGAGTAGTTCTTTTAAATAAAAATATCACAACTTGTCCAGCTCCACACTACTTCCACTCATTGAAAACGGTGTATGAATATTACACAATAAAAATTCTAATAAACAAACGTTTTACCTCATAAATGGACCTCTTTCTCTCTTTCATTTAACTTCCAGAGTACGTTCTTTTGAGCTGACAGTTTTCTTAACCGGACAGATTTGCTGATTTCATCATTAGCCTCAAAAGATGCTTTCTTCACTATGTTTTTTTTAAAATAAACACATTGTTTTCATAAAATAATGACTTTCTTTACAAACTACAGGCACGTTATATTATATTGTCTATACATAAACCGATCAAAAGATCAATTATCGATTATATTATCATTCTAAATAATAAAATTTTTTTCTGCTACACAAATTTATAGTTGGTTACTACCATTTTAATAAGAACTTAATTGTATTACTCTGAGGTCAATTTTTTTTATAGTGTATATATAAACAATTATACTGATAGAGTTAAAAACATGCTGATTTATGGTATATAGTGACTGTTACAGTTTTAAAATCTTTAAAATGAACGAAATCTACAATTTTGTTTAGTCTACAATTATTAAACCAAAGCGCTAATAGTGTTTTTGCAACAATAGAACTATATATATTGTAGGACGTTGGGACAACGCACCGCCCAACAAGTGGCCCCACTGAAGTAAAGTATTAGTCGAAGTAGACCACGAAACGACTTGGGTCCTTCTTTGTTCTTTAATTCTCGGATATAGTTATTAAGTTATAGCTAAAGTGGCTTCCGTTTGCATAACTACATCGCTTGTTAATGCAAACAGCTCATTTAGCTTAAGGTTGCCTGCCAAGTCATCATCAACTCCAATGGATTCCCAAGACAGTCTTCTTTCTGCTAGCCAGTGCTGGACATTGGCACAGTAGAACTAAATCGGTTGTTTCTTTTTTAATACAGTACATTAAAGAAAAAAAAAAATTGAAAGGTAATGGAAGTAATTTAATTCTTTTTCAAGTCTTTTTACAAATAATTGCGCTTATAACGTCAGAAAACATATGCATTCTAAACCACGCACAAAAAGTTGTTAAACGTGACACCACTGTTTTGTATTCAGTATGTTTCCATTGGTGTTTAGTGACCTCTGTGTTCTCTAAAAGTAAACTATATTTACGTAAATATTCCTGTATTTGACTTGAGTTTAAGAGTATAGAACTTATATATGTGTCTTTTCGAAAACAATCAACATAAAACTTCACTTCAGATTTATATGTGTTTGAATGTTCGTCTCTTATATCTGAAGGATTCAATAACATTTTAGGCCGTATAGTCAATGTATGACGACTTTGTTCAGCCCAATGGAAAAACTGATCAATTTTTTTTGGTATTGGTTCTGTTGAACTATTAATTTCATTACTTAACTCCTTAAATAGTTTGACAGTTATTGGTTTGCAAGTAATGCAATTTTCAGATTCCAATAACACATAAATTAATCCAGGATGTTTAATTACAAATCTTAAGTCCATTGGTTTATTTGTTGTTGCAATAATATAGTCCTGGTATTTTACATGTGATTTGATACGTAAGACGTCTTTATTTGATGCAGTAAACATACCCAAATGATCCTTTGTTTTTTTATTTAGAATATGTAAATTGAATTTTTTGTCCTCTTTTCCGAGAGGAGATATCAACAGTACTACATTCTTAAGAATAACATCTTTATTGAGTTTTCCGACAATTTCGTCAATAATTGTGTCGATATTACTAGTTTTGTATTCGTTTTTTAGCACTATTCTTCTCTTTAAAATACGTATTGGAGACACATTCTTGATCAAACTTTGTATAACTCTGCTTTTGGATTGGGGTTCACAATTCTCTCCTAACATTTTGCAATTTTCAGATATCTTTCTAAATATTCGCCAAATTATAAAAATTATTTAACAATGCTAGTAAATTAATATAAATTAAAATATAAAAATATATACTATAAAACGTTCCAACTTACCTATAAAAATAATTAATTAATAAGTTCGAAAGTAAAATTTAACTTAAAATGTGGTCACGAGAATCGGAAATAAATTCTATTGCAATGGCGACTACTTTACGCCACTCCCCATCGTCGTCCTCAGGTAAGTTACTATGATCCAGTAAAATTTCGATATTATTTTAATGCAATTAAAAAAAATGATTTCTGAAAAATTATTACTTCAAATTATTAATTTGGTTCTCTTGGAGCAACCTTGATGTAATTATCAAGGATACAAGGATATATCCAATTATCAAATATAATTATTTATTTGTATTGGAAATAAAATTAAAATAAGTTCAATTTTAGCAAAAATTTTATTGGAATTTCAATTAATTTGCTTTAAAACAAACTATTAGACATTTTTTAGGTAGGGCTGTTATGTTTCCCTATAATTTTTTTAACTATGATGTTAATAGTAAAAATGAACACTAATGCGAAATAAAGTTGTCACTGTAACCAGTTGATTGATGGCCCTATTTTATCGAAAATATTTAATCAATGGTTAGAATAGAATAGAAAAACAACGGAGTGTTGGCTCTTGGGGAGTAGAACACTCTCTACAAAATCTACTTTGAAACAAAGTAGACTTTGTTTCAACTTTCTTTTAACTTACAGACCCTAACGGAACGGAAGAAATTCCATCTTTTGAATAGAATCCAAAATGGGTGCTGTTGAGGGTATTTTAACATCCAATAAGGGCAACAGTCCAACATTCTAATAGACTATGTTAGGATGTCGGATATGACTCATTCGCTTCCAAACACAGACGACACTCTATCTCTTTAGACAGATCCATGTTATTAAGACAAGAACATGGATTATTATGACTTATTAGATAATCTACCAATAAACTTAGATGCATGTTACTGAGGATGGATACCCTGTGGTAATTAAACGGATGGATACCCTGTGTTACAAGCTCTTTAGTATGACGATTACATGAAGTGTCGCGTTTAATAATTAAAAAATTTATTAAAAATCGAATTAAAGCAATAAATCTGATTGGGCCCCATACAAATAAAGACCTACTTCTAAAAATACGTCTTAGAAATAATAAAACTTTAGAATTATAGTTTCACAGATATATTTTTTTTTAATGAAAGTCTATATATGAATTCAGGGGTTTTAGAGTGGATTTATGCATTTTATGATATGAGTTTGTAATATATATACGCGTATCGAGCGTTGAAAAGTGTTCCAAGGTTTTTTAAGATTTGATGGGTTAAAAAAATAGTGTTTGTGTAGAAGAGATGGTTAATATTTTCTTAAAGTTAATGGTATCTTAGAAGGAATAACAGCCTTTGTAATGAAGTCATCAAAGGGTGTATTAGAAGTCTAAAAATTATCTCTATAGAGTCTTTTAAGGTTTTGGGATTTAATTATCTTGACTATATTCAATATAAAAGAATCTGATATATATAAAAAAGTCTATTAAAAGCTTTTTTTGCTCAAAAATTGTAAACATTGGGAAACAACATTGATTTAAACACTTATAAATATTGAATCTACATAAATATGGACATTAATTGTTTTTTAAAACAATGGCTCGTTTTCAAATCTTGAAGAAGTATGGCAGAAATGTAAAAATATTTAAAACAAAACATATAATCTCATATTTGCATTATAAACCCTTTTGTACAAAGATCTGATTATAGTTATGAACATATGTTTTGCTATAACATATTCTTAATACATCTTTAAATGAAAGTAATAGATAATTTCGCTTTTAATATATCTAATCCAGAAAAATTGCAGAAAAATAATTGGTCTTTAACGTCAGGGAAAATAACGCGTTTCGGTTTATGCTAGTGAGTAATAATTAATTATCAGAAGAGTAATATATTATAATATATTATCCTTTGTAAGATAATAACACTGGTTGAAGCAAACTCACCGCAGTGGGAGAGAGTTATTAATCTAGCACATAGTATATGTATATTACAATAAATAACGATAATACATACCAAAAAATTATTTTTTAACCATCAAATTAATGCCAAAAATATTAAAGCTATATAAATAATTTTAAAATTTATAGTTCGTATGCTATTTGCTTTCCTTACAATAATATATTTTCCTTTGTTTTTTTATTAAAATTTTAATAAATTTCAACTATTAAGTCAAAGGTTGCTTTGTGATAATTGTGGTATTTTAATTCATTTATGACATAATTTGTCTGGGTCTATTGCATATTGAAAATTCTAACTTTATAATTTAATATAGAACTTTTAAAACAAAAACTAATCGAATGAGCTTACTAACGGCCAAAATTATTACGAAGTACACAAACTATATAAGAAAATGGTTTAGCATTTAAAGTTAAGACGGCTCATTAATAGCAATTTATTCGCCTACCTTCTCACACTCACACCGGATCAAAAATTTTATTATGACCCATATTCGATTAACTTCTTAAGTAATTATTCCTTAATGGCTCTTTTCTAAGTAATTGCCCTGGCGGTATCGTGTCAGGAGTACAATATCGTTGCGACACTTACGAATTCATTATTAAGCACTATAATAAGGCTATTAGGAGTGTATTTGATTTAACATTACCAATTTACTTATCCTGTGTAGCTTATCAGATATTATTAGGCGGTGATTATACTTGTAGTTTTCGATAAGTTTTATTTTAAGCACATTGTTTTCAGTTATTTAATGTAATTGACGTTTTTATTTAATGTAAAGCCTAATTGGGCTGCTTTATATCACATTTGTTGATTTTTTCTTATGACAAAGCATAAATTGAGAGAGATAGCATTGCAGATATTTTCCGATAACTAAATTTTAGATGATATTTTATGGAAAAATTATTTTTAACCTATAACTGCTATGAGTATAATTGTATTGGCAAATTCAACACTAAAACAAATATTTTGTAAATATTAAGTATTATTATTATTATTTATTATTAATTCAAAAAATTCATCCAGCACTTAGAATAATTATAGAATTTTATTTAAAATCTAAATTGACAATAACATATTTATTGTGTGTCAGATTGGCATACAAAAACATGGTCCATATTATTAACATTATTATTCATATAAATTCTTTAATAATTAATCCTCCGTAACTTAAAACACTCTTCATGAATTTACACAGGTTATTAGTATTGCTACCACTTAACAAGACTTTAACTTCTTCTTCGGACAGAAGTCCTTTATCAAAAAAAAAAATACGTCTATGTTCTCTGAACATCGGATACACCAATAAAATTACATATATTTTCTATTTCTATGACGATTACACAAAGAACAATCACGTTCAGATATATTAAATTCTCTATCGTTCAGTTTAAAAAGACCGGCTCTTCATTTAAAAATAAGGCTCAATAGTTGCAGAGTATTTTTGTAATAAAAACTATGTATAATATCATATTGCAGCTGTGGATATATATTATGAGATCACGACCTAACATTCGCGACAAAGGATTCGAGTTCACTCCGTTGGTTTATATTCCGAAAACTGCTTATTAAAAGACCCGGTTTTCTAAACACATATTTTCCCAATCTTTGGCCCAATATAATCCTTTGTCAATTAATTTATTAATTCATTTATTTGGTATATTATAATGTGAAAGATTATATTATATTATAATAATGTGAAAGAAAATTTGCGTAATTGTGTTAGATTAAAAATATGTCACGGGTGCTTTGGACAGTCCTGCTGTAGCTCATTAAGGTAATCTGTAGACCATCTTACCTAAAAGTCATGCTTCAGACCTTCAGTGCCGTCCATTCACTAAATTGGATCACATTGTAGTGTGATCTCGGTGGGTTGCTAATATGTTAGCTTTTTATATAGAAAGTGTTTTACCAGAAAAACAGTCCTTATTTGGATTTAAGGGCATTTCAATTTAAAATAAGATACATTTCTATAACAAGAGTGTTCAGTTCTGTTAAACACTTTTTATAAGTGGATATTTATTTTTTCTATGTTACCACAGATTTTGGCACGGTCTCCTCCTTATCCTCAGAGCCACACTCTGTCATTATAGGGTATGACTAGTAGGTTTTAAATAAATTTTATTTTAGTTTTTCTCAATTATTATTAAAAAAATTATTAAAAATGGCATAAATTTGGTGAAAAAATCTACTACTGTCTGGTATCGCAAGACATTATAAAAGACTGCAAATCGGACAAAGTTTATATTCCTTTTTTTATATTTGTTTTTGTGATTAAGTTTTCAATAAATTAGGAACTATCAATAAAATAGGTTTCCTTATGCTAAAACGTTGTACATATTTTCAATTTTTAAATATTATTACATTTTCGTTACAAACACGTAATTGTTTCAAATATATTATATTTTTCTTCCAGGCATATCTTCATTATCAAGTTGTGGCGATCCTGAACGTCTCCCTGAACTGCCGCCCGGAGATGAACAGCGATTACAGCGCGCGGCTTTGCATTTGCAACAAAAACTAATATTACGTGAATGGTTACGTGATCATAGTCTGCAGCATTATTATCAACGTTTAGTATCAGTAGAGGTTTCTTCATTGGAAGACGTCTATTGGTTGGAAGATTCACGAGCAAGTAAGATACTTGGAAAAGACTGGCAAATTTGGTCTCAAGCTCGTCAAACATTACCAACTTCTAAGTCTCAATTAGAAGTGCTTAAAGCACAACTTTGGTCAACTGTTGTTAAGTCGAGTCAACATCAAGACGCTTGGACATGGGGTGGCATGCTAGTTGTGTCTGTTTCAGTAGCTGGACTAGTTACTCTTGCTGCTATGACACAACCTTCGTTGGCGCCTGAAGCAAGGCACTCACTTTTGCAATATGTTACAGGTAAATATTTGTTACCAGCAAATTGTAAAGTTCAATGGGACTGGAATGATCCAACCATTGTTGGAGACACCATGTGTTTTCTAGTAAGATTTTTTCAACGCAATGGACAGCCTTATCCTATCTGTGATACAGACCAATTTTTTGTTGAAGTAACCGAAGGAACACGAAAGGTTAGTTGTTGTACCTAAACTTTTTTTGCATAGTTTAACAATTACTCTTAAATGTTTGGATATATAGGTAGTTACCATTAGTGAACTGGGTTCATCAACTAATCCTAATAATGCAAATATCGCTAAAGTTAAATTCACTGTACGCACTGCAGGTCAATATAAAATATCTGTATTGATTGGTTCTAGTCATATTGCTGGCTCTCCATTTTTAAAAACATTTTTGCCAGGCCCTGTAGATGCTCGTCGATCGCGTTTTGTACGTCCAGCTAGCACTGTCGTTTGTTGTGCTGGTACACCTACTTTATTGCATATTGAACCTAGAGATGAGTTTGGTAATGCGTGCATATTTGAAAACGATGATAATCTTATAAAGGTAATATTCAAAAATAAATACAAATATTAAAAATGGACAGTAGATTTTTTTATGTATTGTTATTTAAATTAACTTATTTTTAAATCTGAATATTCATTAGTTTAGTGCTCCGATTTTCTTAGAAGCAAAACCAAAGTTTTAAATTAAACTAAATTCAAGGAAAAGAGAAATTCGATATTTAACAAGATAAAAATGGCATCAAAACTATATTATTCTCTATAAAAAGTATTTTTTAAGTAGTGTCCGTAAAGGATAACGCCATAATTTTTTTTCTGTGCATTTGGTATTAATAAAACTGTATTGTGTTACCATGCGAGATTTGAGCGCGATCTGTTTCCCCAGCTAGGTTTTACAATTATACTCTTAAGTGTTCTGTGGTGGTGTGAAACCGTTGTTATACAAAAGACTTTTGAAAAACTCATGCTTTGCTAGAATTACCACTTGAGAAAAGTGTTTTGTGTCGGTTCTAACCATCAAAAAATATTCACTTAAGGAGTTCAACATTATACTAAATGTTTATAGGATTGCGTCAAGCGCTAATATGGTTGAATTGCAGTCACCGGGAGTTATTTTTTTTAATTTATTAATTCCTAATACTTTCTGCGCAAAATCTATTTAAATATTTCAGATTTTGTTATTTGTTGTAAATTTCAGTTTTAAACAAAATTATAAACATAATTACTTTAGATTAAAAGTAGTCTTCAGGTAAATTAATCATTGTATCCTACCGATCCTTCCGATGCAATGATTAAAGTAAATGAACGGGCTGTTGATGTATACAAAGAGAACTGGAATCAGTATAATTGGGATGAGGTTGTCTTTATCGCTTATCACTGGGATTAATTTTTTAGTGGTTTGTAGTTTAGAGACCTGTTGTTTGGATAATTTCAGTTACAAAATTATACCGGTCGATTAAAACTTTGGCATAGGTCGTCAAATAAGTTAATGAATTAGATAAAAATTTGTGTATAGAAAGATTGGTTTCTTTTTTTTTATTTGAATAAATGGAACAATCTATTTTCGCTATCAAAGAATGTATTTTTGTATGTATAATCATGTAATCCATTAAATTCATAACAGCGTTCTAACATATATGATTGAGTTATGATTACCAACGACAATTTGCATGTTTTATATTATAAAAATTCTAAATATTTTATTCTTATGTTTATATTTTTTAATTTATGTATTTTTTTAAATTTTTGTTAATAAAAAACTTTACCTGAATTTGTATTCGAAGTTGGGAGCTTATGCTCTAGCATTTAGTTTAACAGACTTTGTTCCAATATCGCGGCTTCATTTTTATGATTAGTCGAAATATGTATATGTTTTCCATTTCTAGCATCAAGTATACCAACTATATATAAATATGACTGCATGTATCAATTTTTACAGTTGTTTATAATTCTATTTTCAAGTTTAGTATTAATAAGCGATGTATTTTATTTGAGTGTACACTTACAAAAAAAGTGCGCACTTTGTAATGCTTAATTAATTAATTTAACCATAATTAAATATTTTTAATTGCAATGTGTTTTTAGTTTCCATTACAATTAAATTGATTTGTTTTTATTTCAACCGGAGGATATTTTTAATCTCTAACTAAATTACTTTACTTAAAAATTTAAAATTTTTTCTTGACTTATATAATTAGACATAGATTACTCTAAATCTTATATTTGATTTAAAATTCTGAAAAAAATCTTTATATTAAATATTAAGTCACACAATAATTAATTACTTTATAAAAATATATTACACATTTATAATTCTAGGGTTATCGTGTAGAAATTTTCGATCTTATTAATCAACCAATCGAGAAGTTAGAGCGCGCAATAACATTCTTCTATGATAAAGTTAACTCCAGAGTATCCGTAACAGCTTTGTTTCAAAAGCCAATTTGTTTAAGAGCCGTCATTAGTTATCTTGAACAAAAGTTACCAAATGGTGAATTCGATATTATAGTCCTAAGTAGTAAGTATAATGTATATAAGCTAAATGTTCATGTTGCTGTTGAATATGTTCTTGTATTATTTAAACTAAATGTTTTTTTTTAACAATATAGTCTGTCAAATATTGAAATGTTCAGTATACATGTATCTCACCTGCTCTAGTAATTATAAGTAGTACTTATACCATAAGTTACTAAATAATATGTATTTTAGTTATTGCGTTCATTGACTTATGTCAAAACGTATGTCAACAATAGTGGTATGGCATATTTTTTTAAATAAGGCACTGTTCTTTATGTATATTGTATGTGTTAACTGAATTCTTTAACGATTAAAGGATTTTTAACCCTTATAAACTTAGATTTAATCAAATTCAATAGAGTCGTTATCTCTAATACCATGAATTTTATAAAGCAGTTCTTCAGATTTTTTATATGCGGTTTCTTTGCTTCGCATAAAGTCCGTAGACAATAACTCTCACTGAGGAAACCACATTTCGATTTTATTGCATTGTTAATCCTCTAAATATATTACGTCGCTTAACTCACAAATGTTGTGTGAAAAGAAATCATTTTAATTGTAAAAACCGTTTGAGGAAAACAAGTCATATAAACTAATGTCTTTGCTACCTGTAGTATCGGAACTTTTATTTTCACTTGACTAACCACACTATACATCCAAATGATACTAGATAATGTAGCCGCAAACTCAGTGTCAACTGTTTAATCACGACCTAAATTAGCGATGAGCTTAGTTGGGTGTGTCGAAGTCAGTGTTCTTTAGTATATATTTTTACCAACTTGTATAGAGTATAAAAATCTCTACCTTTTATTTTCTAAATTCCTGTATATACTCTTCGCTTATTGAGCTAAAAAGGAGTTTTTGAGTGAATTCAAAATTCTCACAAATCTCAAAATCCAAAGGGCTTAGTGATATTTTTTTGCCTAACACAGCGTGAAATAGCTGATTTGCTTAATACTATAAAGTATACTATAACTTTATAGTATTGCTTTCTAATTCAGCGCATTGTATGGACTTATAACAGTGAGCTCCTGTTTAGTCCATTTTTCGCAGCTAGTTGCATAGATGGACATACAAAAGGTTTATTATTTAGTAGGAGCATCTATTTCTTCATTTTCTTGATGATATCATGAATATAATAGTAACTATTTAACTGAGGAATCATTTCTGATCTTAACCACCGATGAAGGTTTGTAGCATTACAAACGGGTATAGTAGCCTCTTAACTTTACTAACAAAAAAATCCGACTGCTTAAAGTCTTAAAGAACATAAATTGGTTAGGTCTAATTTATTAATAGAAATTGGTTTAAAAAATAAATGTTATAAGTACAGGGCTCTTACGCCAAAAGACCAAAATGTAACATATACGTATTGAAAAATATTCTTTCAAAAATACATTCACAACTAATATAAAATAAATAGAGCACAATATTTTGACCAACGTATCAAACAAATTGATTAAGTGCTATTAATCTATCTGTTTATCGGTATATTAATCTTTGGATTAATAGCTTGTTTTCTGCTTTGGAATAATGTTCTGTTATTCCAACTGTTAACAATTGAATGCAATTGGTCATTATGAAATATCTACAATTTTTTATATTGTATGCTTAAACGCATCTTGTTATATTGTAACCAGACCAAATTGCTTTTTATAAAGTTCAACACATATATTTGATGAGAAAGTTAGACGGACTTGATTTACTTGATTTACGCACCCACACCGTTTTGTTCAATATTTACATACAGGGTTAGGCGATTAAAGTGTTACCTATTCAACTGACCATACCTTTTTTGTGTGAAATTATTTTTTATTGATTCAAATTACTAAAATTTGTGGAAATAATCAAAATTTCCGAATCCATTCACTCTAGGTTAATGTGACCACCTTTTGCCCTGAATATGGCCTTCAAACGGTTAAAAATGAGTTACTACTTCACGAGTGTGATCTTCCGGTACAATAGCTTTCTTCAGAGCATCCGTACTAGTATATTTTTTATTCCTTATCTTGCTCTCCAAAATGGCTCAGATGAAAAAGTTCATCGGATTTGCATCTAGCGAATTCGAAAGCCATTGTGTGGATGAAATGAAGTGTGGAACATGATTTTTTAACAATCCTTGGTTCACACGAGCTTTATCAGATGTTGCCGAGTCTTGTTGGAAAGGTCTAAAGCAACTTCAAAAACATTTTTCAGTTAATAAATCGCATTGAATTTGCGATCAGGCTCGATGAAAACGATTAGAGAGCCTTCAACGGCCGTCATAGTGCCCATACCATTACTTAAGATGGAAAATTAATTCCATCAAAGGGGTGGTCTAACAACTTCATTATTAAGAAAGATTCTTAGAGTAAACATTGCAATGGAGTGCAATAAGTGTTAAATAGTATGCAATTATTTTGTGTTGGTTCAGGGTATAGGATTTATTTATTCGAATGCGGATTTTAGTCTCTGTTATAAGATTTTTACTTTATCACATGTCAATCTTAATGTCTTAGCTTTTTATATGTGTTATATTAATTAACTGCATATTAGAAAACTTATCTGTGTACATGTACAACTTAAATATACATATTTTAACTACTTTTACTAGGTAGTGATACAACACTGGTTCACAAAAATATTGCATCAAGGAAGCACAACATTTGTTATGAAGCTAAGTTATTAGGAAATTGTAATGTTCCTACAAAAACAAAACCACGTAAGGTGATTTGCTTCGTTGGTCCAAAGCAAGTGAGTTCATATATTTCGATTTAAAATTATTATTTTTACGGGTCCATTTAATTTAAGTTTAAAATTTAATACATTTTAGATAACGATCAAGGAAATGATTTTGAAATTCATACCGAAACGTATTGCTACATTTCGTTTGTGTCCGTCAACGAAATTTCACTTTTTACCACAACTCGAATCACATACATATGGGCCAGTATTCATTATAGATGATGGGGCGCAACCAAAAATTGAATTAGCATCGAAGGATCGAAATATCATAGCTGCAACATTCACACATTTTTTGTTAAAAAATATTGGCGGTTCTGAGACTTTTAAGGATAAACAGGACTTTTTTTACCATGAAGTACGAAAGTTTCATTCATCCTGTTTTCACGATAAGTTAGTTTTAAAAGTACATCGTGACAAAATACTGGAGAGTAGTATGAAAGCTACTAAGGGATTTTCAGTGTCAGATTGGTGCGGGAATTTCGAAGTAACATTCTTCGGCGAGCAAGGTAATAAATTGCAAAAAAAAATCAATATGTGCTTAAATTTTTGTATTAAATGAACTGAAGGTATTGATTGGGGAGGTCTGCGACGTGAATGGTTCGAATTGATATGTAGTGCTTTATTTGATCCACGAGGAGGTCTTTTTTGTTCATTCCATGACAAGCATCAAGCTCTAGTACATCCTAACTCAAGTCGTTCACCACACCTTAAATTAAAGCATTTTGAGTTTGCAGGCAAAATTGTGGGAAAATGTTTATATGAAAGTGCACTAGGTGGTTCATATCGACAGTTAGTTCGTGCGAGATTTACTAGATCGTTTTTAGCACAATTAATTGGACTTCGAGTACATTATAAGGTAATATATATATTAATTTATGTAAACGCATTTATACCATGTGTTGAAATATAGTATTTCGAGCAAGATGATCCGGATTTATATTTATCTAAAATAAAATATATACTTGACACTGACCTAAATACAACAGATGCCTTAGAACTATATTTCGTTGAAGAAATTTATGACTCAAATGGCCAACTAAGCAAAACTATAGATTTAATACCTAATGGCTCTAAAGTAAGGGTCACGAATGCAACTAAAATTCAATATTTGGATGCTTTAGCACAACAACGTTTATGCAATAGTGTAAAAGATGAAGTGGATAGTTTTTTGAAGGGTTTAAATGGCATTATACCAGATAATCTACTGAGTATATTCGATGAAAACGAATTGGAGGTGGGTGTACAATTATATATAATTGTTTCTTTTCTTAACATCTTTTGTTTACAGCTGTTGATGTGTGGTACGGGAGAATATTCGATAACAGATTTCAAGGCTCATCATATTGCTAATGGCAGTTCAGCGGAATTTCGTCGAGTACTGGCTTGGTTCTGGGCGGGTGTTAGCAATTTTAGTCAAACAGAAATGGCCCGCTTACTGCAGTTTACAACAGGATGTTCACAATTACCACCTGGAGGTTTTCAAGAGCTAAACCCACAATTTCAAATAACAGCGGCACCAACTTTTGGAAGTTTACCAACGGCACATACGTGGTTAGTTTTTCTAAATTATATTTTCGATAAGTTTTATATTTTTATGTACATATTTATTTAGTACAAATTTAGGTATAATTATTTAAGTTACAACATTTTTCTTGTTATCATTCTTTCAATCTTGGATTGAGTTCTTTATATACCTTTAATGTTATTAGCTGGCATTGCTCCTAATTAACATAGGAGGCAGATTTTGTATTCTAAACTTAGAGAGAATATAGAAAAATTGATACAGCTTCTGCCAGATATTAATTAATTTAAACTTTTAGGGATTCAAAACATTTATATAGAATATACCACAAATATCCACAAATTGCCAGAAAGGTGGTCAAAATGTGTAGAAAGCAATGGCCAATACTTTGAATAAAATGTTTTTTGTTTCCTATTAATAAGTAGTGTTTTATTTTCACCAAAAAACGCTCATTTCATACCGGAACACCTAATATACCGCATGGTAAAAACTGCAGTTGCCTGCAATATGGCTGTACTATTGAGAGTAAATGTTACATGTTTACATAACGTTATTTATCATTATTCGATGATTTAATGATCAACAAAACCATTGACCATTTTTAATATTATATTACAGCACACAAAGTTGTTTCAAGTTCATAAATTGTATAAACGTCCATAAAGGCTGTGGAATTCTGACATTTATATCAAAGATTTAGCGTGAATATACGCCATGGTATAATTCTTTTTTAATTTAATCACTAGTTTCGTTACAGGTCGACAGCTTTTCTGTATATTATTATTATAGTTTGTTCAACTAATTTTCAAAAATACATGCGAACAAGAAAAACTAAGTTTGTCTTTATAAGAGTTGAACTATTGATGTCACACTTTAAACTAAATCATGATATGTCATGAAATCAACCAGAATGGATTCTGTGTTTTTGATCACCTTATCGAAAAAAATCACTATATTTATTTTTTTGTCTTCACAGCAATTTATCATGTTATTTTTTACTTCCACTAAAGCACTAAAAAATTATCAGACTACCATCAATCTCATGTTAGTTTTACTGTACAAGCTAATAATATGCCATACCGTAGTATATATTTCTATTTTGCTTAAAGTCACTTCCTTTTATCCGATATAAGACGCCTAATTCAAAACTTGTTGCAATTCTAAAGTCCTATAAAACGAATGTCATATAAATGTTTTCACAACTTCGCTGAAGCCTCTTGTGAAACTTAGCTGAGTTATAAGTACTGTCTATTGATAACTGTATACTTTTTGTTATGTGACTTCTATATATTTCTTAAAATAAAACACAAGATCCTGAAAATGATTTATAAGAACTATAAGCGTTGAGAACCAAAAATCTGAGTATGATTATCACTACGTTTTTGCATATGCGAATATAGAGTATTTATCTTTTTTATAATTGCGCAATGCAATTATATTATATTTTTATAGTTAAATAATTAAAATTGAAAATCTGGAAACTATATTTATATATTCATGCATAAAACTATTTGTTTTTAATTTCAGTTTCAATCAACTTTGTTTACCAGACTACGAAAGCTATGAGCAATTTGAGAAATCGTTACTTTTGGCCATAAGCGAAGGTAGTGAAGGGTTTGGTATGGTTTAGTATCTGAAGAAATATGATTTGTATTTCCCTACAAGTGATATGTATTAAAAAATATTATAAATAAAATAATATTTACTATGTACGCTTAAATTAGGCTTACTTATTTTTTTATAAAAATATGATTTAAATAAATGTAGTATTTTCCTATCTGATTACGATCAGAAAGAAAATATGTAGATATCAAAAACAAAATGTTTAATTTACAATCCTAAAAAAATATTCTCAATCTCAATTATTAATATAGAACATTCTGACCAAAAAGTATCGAAATTTTGTATAATATAATAGATGTAAACTTTAAGAAATCTGAATAAAAATTTTTATCTAACTCGGTAATACTCGGTAGCACCATGTAGTGTGTGAGGGAATAGTGAACTATTACTGTCTATGAATGCTCTACCATACATACAACACATTATCACGGTTGATCGCGATCTGTTAAGGATGTATGAATATAATGTCAAAAAAAAGTTTGCAAAAAAAAAACAATTTACATAAAAATTTAATTCAAATTTATTGAAGTCAAATATGTATAATAAAAAAACTATTTTATTATTTCGAATCGCTTAAACTGATCGTAGGATAATTTTAACCCAACTGATCTGTAATAACAAGTCGAAAGCTTGTTATAGAAACTAAACATAAGAAAGAATTAAATAAAAATATGCATATAAATAATAAGAATAGTACGGTAATAGAAGAAAATTATAATAGTTATATTAATTATGTATTGTAAATTTGTTGCTGGAATAATAAATGGATAAAAGTTTTAAGATAAAAAAGCAATCAAGTCAAATGCGGTGTTGAGTCAGTTCTCTAGAAGTGCAGAGCACTTAAACTTTGACAGGGTATAAGATCAAATTTTGTTACTTATAATCTAACATATTATTTGCCAATAATTGAATTTAATAATTATTTTCAAAAACCACTGATGATCGCTTTTTGGTTATTCTCGAAACAGCTGGTGTTCTAATAAATTACTATTCAAACATTTTTGAATTACAAATGCTCGATACATTTTTGGATAGAATGATTGTATATGATATATATTATAAATTATAAATTCAGATATTAAAGATGTCTTCATGTTTAAGATGTGTTCATGTAAAAAATAAATCAAATAAATCTGATCGCGTATGGCATAAAAATTTGTCCTTCAATTGCAAATCTTTTATTCTTCATAACTAAACAAATATAAAATAAAAAAATTTAATCGGTGAAATATTCATACCATAACAACGGACTATCCAAAAATATAGACCTATACGTCATAATCTCTTGTTCGTAATGGCAACAATTAGTTATTGTAGGTGGGAGATTAAAAAAGAAAAATAAATTTTGCTGTTTAGCATTGTAACATAGAAGTCATCTTTAATGGTAAAAAATAATAATACAAAGTTGTATTTATAATTAAAAAAATTCAAACTAATTAAAAACTGATTGATTGAAAAAAAAAAGAAAAATAAAACTCGAAATTGTTGCCAGAGTGATAAATTTATTTGAACTGTCTTTGGGGCTCAATTGTTGTAAAAATTTAATTATTTGTTGATCGGTCCTAAAATAAAATGTATAAAAAAATCGATTGTATTGTTTTATTTAATATGTGAGCGATGTGAATAATATACATAAAAAATTTTAAGAAGATCAAGGTTACTTTTTAAATAAAATTATCTACATTGTATTCTTAAGATTACTTTTTATGTTATTATAACATTTTTTTTATTATTAATGACTCAAATTAAAATTATAATAAATCATAGTAATAATTGGAAAATAATATCTTAGTGTTGTTAATCTGTGTTAATCATTGATGTAATATGAAAATTACAGTACAACAGTGCACATTTCAGATACTACTCAATAAATTGAGATACTGACATTAGAAACGAATGCTCTGATTGCTAAAAAGAAAATTATTTTTTTTTAAATAATTTCTACAAAATATATTCTATATTAATTTTTATAAAGAGAAATTATAATTTCCATAAAATATATTCTATATTAATTTCTATATAAGAAATTATAATTTCTTCTTCAAGAGAAGTAATGCGCTGTACTGCTTCTTCGGAACAAAAAAATAGAAATGTTTTTTCTTCGGAACGCATTAAAAGCACTGTTAAACCGTTCGGTGGATTGCTGAGTTTATTTTGTAGAAATTGTCTATATTGTCTATAGAAAATTTTTAAAAAAATAAATAATTTCTATAAAATATATTCTATATTAATTTTTATAAAGAGAAATTATAATTTCTGTAAAATATATTTTATATTAATTTCTATAAAAGAAATTATTTCTATGAAAAAAAACGCTCACTTTCAATGATATAGTAATAAAAAATGAACTCGACTTCTTCAAGGCTCAGTTAGACGGTAGGTAACGTAAGAAATTAATTCAAAGCGAAATGCCCAACCAACCAAACTTGTGTGTTTGATAGAAACGAAATAAACAAAGTACACCGTTTTTGTTCCTATCAAATACGTAGATTTGGTTGGTTGTGCATTTCGCTTAGAATTAATTTCTTACGTTACCTACCGTCTAACTGAGCTTTAATAAAAACAATGCACTTTAGTGCTTCTCCTGAGCGCATTAAAAGCATTATTAAATCGCTAGGCGGATAGCTGAATTCATTTTGTAGAATAAACTACATAAATACGCATATTAAAAGAAATAAAATGATGTACAATAAAAGCAGAAAGTGAAAATTGAACAAAAATATTAGTTAATTTGGTCGAAGGTCTCTCACATAGATCTAATAAGTAGAGTTGTATAGTTGTGGTGTTTCAGTTTCTCAATTTCTTTTTTTTGATGTTTTCAATAATAGGTTCATTTATCGTATATATTTCGTTTGTTAGTAAATTCTCTCCTTTTTATTTTTTTTGTTAATTATTTTTTTTTGGCCATTTTGAAGTAATTTTAAAGTAAGTTATTTTAAGCTATTTTAAAGTAAGTTTTCCTTGCATCGCTCTTACTTCTCTGCATTCCATTTCGTATTATTTATTAGTGAAGTGTGGTTTTAGGCGTATGGGCATGTTTGAGGTATTAAGTTTAATGCTTGTTTAACGCATTTCGTTTTTGTCCAAAAAATTTTTTTTTCAAGTTCTCTATCATTTTATTCTTTTTCTGTTCGAAAATCTTTTTAATTTATTTTATAAAGAGGTTTTTTTGAACAGTAGTGAAATAAAACAACAAAAATTTTATTTTTTATATTATTTTAATTAATTGAATTTTTGGCTGACCATACAGCTGTTTCGAGTATTGCCAAATACCCATCATCAGTGGTCTTGGAAATAATTCTTGTATTTAATTATTCGTAAATAATTATTTTTGAGACCGCAAGTACCAGGAATCGAACTCGGGTCCTGCCAAATGTGATGCTCAGAATCAGCGCACCTTAACCAACCGATCCAAAGCCGTACTTGACTTTTTTGTTCGCATATTTTTCTGGAGTTTTGTTACTTTTGCTATGAAAGTTTTTTTATTAACAATTTTATTTGCTGTGTTTATATTAGAACGAAATCATAAACCAGCTGTAGAATAATTGAATTAATTAATTATATTTTTTATTTTCAATTGTTAAATTTCAACACTATTCTGTTCATAGAGGCATGATTTGTTAATTTATTTTATTTTATTTTTTATTAAGACAGTTTTACGGACTTATTTGTAACAGCTTTATCTATATTCTGTAAATCTTCCTACACCAATTTGTACTATTATTTTTAAATCTACAAAACTAATATATAATGATCTAAATTGCAAGATCTCACATAAGTATTAATGATATGTGTCCCTTATATATCAATATGTGATCGATTTAATTAATGAATCTACACCTTAGCAGGACTCAGATCTGGTTATGAATATTTACACTAAATGGCCATAATAAATTAATATTGATTATTAACATTACTTGGGTACAGAATTACAAAAAAAACACTCCCTTATCATATACTTGCAGTAATACTAATAAGCATCTAGTATCTATTTTTTATAATATCTATTTTTGACTTAAAAAGGAGGTAAAAGCGTTTGGTGAACTTTAAAAGTATAAAGTTCAAATGAGTTGCATTTGAAATTAAGAATAAAGCTTCTTAATCGATTCATCAAGTTAGGGTTTCCTGTAGGGCAAACATGTGATTTATAATAGCCTAACTCTTACATAAGCTTTAAAAACACATCAATAGATGACTATAGCAATGCACCATAACTGAGCACCAACTAAGCGATCAATTAATTACTACACGAATATAAGGTTAATTGTGGCACTTAATAAGAAAGTCAGTAAATGTGCGTACATACGTTGCACTGAAATTAAATCCTTGAAGAAGAAGAAAGCATTAAGAACATAAAATTAAATGTAGAAAAAGGATCGACAGAAAAATATGCTTATTTTCAACGCATGGAGAGTAATCAAATACGATGGCGCGTAATCGGAATTATTCGAAATCTTAATGGCTTAGTTCCTCATACTCATAATTAATATAAATTAATGTAACATGAATTTATTATTATGGTAAGTATTGTTTAATTTGTTTATTATTATAATAAATTTGTTTATTCTTTTCAGCATAAGTTAGATATTTTCTTTCTATATATTATATAGACGACATTTTTAACAAAGAATGCAAAAAATATTGAATGAAAATAATTTTAATGAGTTACATGATTTGTGATATTATAATTATGATATTATATCTCATATTATATGATATTATATGAGTAATTAGCAATACTTGAAACGAGTATATGGTCAGCTAAAAATTCAATTAATTAAAATAATATAAAAAGAATTTTTGTTGTTGTAGTTTACTACTTTTCGAAATCTCTCTACCAGATATTATATGATGCAATATTAAATATACAGTAGAAATCGCATACGTCACCTATTATAGCGACCAACTGAATTTAAAGATCGAAACGGTTAAAGTCGAATTTGGTTTCTGGCTACTGGTTTTAATGACCAAACACAAAAAAAAATTGTTGTTTCTTTTGTCTTTAGAACATTTGAAAAGTTATTACCTGAAACAAATCCGCGTCGACTTCGACGATATAGAATATATGCGTTTAAAATGTAACCATCAAAAAAATATTGCAATTAAATTTTCCTAGTGAGGAAATTATATGTAAATAAGAATATGTAAAAAATATATAGAGTATAGTTTCTTAATGCCATTTTCCATTGGTAAATCTGGGGTAACTTTTTTAATAAAGATTTACTTTCATTTGTCTTTGGTAAATCTTAAGCGAAATGTGTAACACTCGAGATTAATTTATAACATTCTAGATATTTTCCAGAGTAGCATGATAACCCTGAAATTAAAAGCTAAAAGCTATATGACTTGACAAATAAAGTGTGATTTGATTCGATATTCATATGAATGTATTTATGAAAAATATAAATAAAAAAATATTAGATTACTTTAAATATGCTCGATTGGGCTATTAAATTTAATAGAAAGAGAGTAAATCTAGATTGCATCCAGATTTATCGATCAAAAGTGTCATAAATTAATAAATGAACATAAATAAATAAAAATAAATAAATTTATGTAAATATACATAATATACATATTTTAATTTATATTTTAATTTATATCACTATAAATTATATATTATACATTATATATTATTTGTAACCGGTTCTGACACTGTACTTACAAAGATCAAACAGCGTTTGTACCTTTTCTAATATTTACAAAAGCCACAGTGTGAGACTTGAACCCACTAAAACCACTTCTTACCAGTAATCATGGGAAAGAGATGAAAGCCCATTATATAAATACCCATTATATACAGATAGGCCTTAATACATTTACAAAAAAAATATTTCATTCACTTTATAGAACGATGTGGAGTTCTTAGTGAAAGTAAATGGTTTCACTAGGGTTTGTGGTGTCACTACTACGCTTTAGTGTATGGTGCAGACTAGCAGCCAATATAGGCGTGAAGTGTATATGGGCTGTGAAATAGCTAAATTTAACTATTGTTCCTTTTCAAATCTCCAGTTTAAAAATTGCTAATAACAGCATTTTGATGTTCTTAACAACAATTAAGACATCCAATTGAATATGTATTATCTAAAACAAACTTAAGTTCTTATTTAATATTATGTATAACATATAACAAATTTTTTTTCACTTATTACTAAATAGTGAAAAAAAAACATAAATAAACTAATATTAAATATAATTAAAATTAAAGTGGTTTTTGAGATATTAGTGAAATTTTTATTTCTAATATTTTTATTTTTTAATATCACGTGTAACAAGTATTTTGGTACTCATGTCGTTATTTGGCTATAAACTGTGTTTGATTTAGTAATTTATAACTCTTAACTCACACAGTTGTCATATTTGCTAAAGGTACTCAATGGTGGGACAGAGGTGTGAGGAGTGAAACGTTACATTTATTATTGACAGGAAAAGTTTAAACATATTACACTAGCGGCGTGGCGTGTAATACTAATTTATTTGTTGTTAAAAATAAAAATGTATAACTTGACCTGGTTGATACCTTCTTATTCCGAGCAGCAGAAAAGAGAGAACAACTTTAAGCGGTTAGTGAGTAGTGTTGGTATGGAAGACAACATTTACCACAGAAAGTGTGACTGTAGAATGAAATTTTTACACTTGCTCAATTCAAAACTTTTTTCCGCATTTGAAAATAGATTTAGTAATAATGGCTTTATTAGTTTATATACTTGGTTAAACGTTTTAATTCTTCAGTTTCAAAAACGACTAAACTTTATTACTCATCCATGTTAATAACAATCATTCGTAGTCTAGACGCCATACCAAACAGAACCTCGGTCTTATTGGTTTATATTTGTCGGATTTTTTTACAAAAGGATTATCAAACACAGCAATATACATACAATATTATTAATAATAATCGTAAACGAAGTTGTTTATATCCGAGTTCAATACCGTGTTTTAGAGATGATAAAGTTGCGAATAATTGAATTAAAGATTTTTATATATTGTGTTTTATTTTATTTTTCAGAAGGTACATAATATTTTTGTTTGTATAATCGTAATCTTACTTTTAGTAGAAAGTGCGTTACGTTCTAAAATTTCAAAAACAGTATATTATATATGCAGAAATATTCACCAAATTTATCTAAATACACAACAATATATACAAAGACTGATCTGAAAAGTGTTAAAAACAGATTTCGTTGTTTTGAATCTAAGGAAAGTGAAAAATATTATATAAAAACCAAAAAAATTAAAAAAAATTTAATTAAAATTATTGTGCAAATATTTCAAGTATTTTTGATTGATATGTATATATAAAAATAATATTAGTTTTTCAGAATATGTGTTTTAAGTTAATAATATTAAAAGGCATAGTTTGAATTTAGACAAAACTCTTAGTACAGAGTATAGCCGTTGTTGCGTAGTAGTTAGTGCACTGAACCCAATGATATCACAAAGGATACAGCCTGTCTAGTATTATAAAGTGAGTAAAATTCTTCCTCTCTTCCTCTCATTCACTCATTCCGATTCAATTATAAATTGAATAGTCCAAAATTGTCTTTTCGGGACATAAACTAGTGCTTTCAAGAAATGCCAAAGAAAGGTTTCGAATTTGTTATTTCTATACTCTTTTATGCATTTCTCTCTCTACGAATATTTCTGCATAATTTCCATTTTAAATCATAATATATTACAATATACTTAGGAGAACATGCGAGTATATGAAGCTGTAAATTCTTTAGTACAATTATCGGATTAGCATTATCGACTTCAATGACATTAATTATTTGCCATCTGTCTGCAATATCTGAGATTTGATTTGGATAAATATTTCCATTTAAAATTATAATTATTTAATATATTAATAATATTTTTATTTTAATTATTTCCCTGTGTACGTCATTTTTCATATTTGACAGCAAAGTCCTTTGTGAAATTCAGATTCCTTCATGTTCTGCCTCCGTTTCATCCAATTTGATGATAAAAATCATTATAAACATTATATTTCTTTAGTTATCATGAATTTTATATTAAAAACATTGTCTATATGTTAATTCGTTGGTCTCTATGAATATTTCTATTTCTAAAATTTTTATTAAAGCCATGGGACTTAATACTTTGTTTAAGAATGTATATTATTTATAATATATATACTATATATATATTCATATATATTTAATATATATATTTGTATTTTACTTATATCCCGATTTTTCCGTATAAGAAATACTTTTCTGATTTGTTTATAAATGAATATTCCATTCTTTCATTAAGGTTAATAGAAGAATATAGAAGAGTAGAAAGTAGAAGAGGGAAAAGATCACTGCTGATTCCTGGGGCGTGCGAAATTATTTTACCTTTAAAAAAGTGCTTTCCACTTGAAGTGTTTATTTATAGTTAAGTCTAGAAATTCTTTTATTTTGTTACTCTAGTCTTAACTGATATTTTTGACTTGTTTTAAATTTTATCGAATTTTTTTCATAGATTTGAATAAATTTTTGTTCCGATTTTAAGAAATTTTCAGTTGTTCTTTTTTAAAAGTATTAGCTAAATTCTTAAAAAATGTAGACCTTAATAGTCTAAAAAAATTATTCAAATAGTATAATTTTGAAATATAGTTATAATACAATTTCTTTTATACAACGTTATCAACATTGCTATATATGGTAAGGAACGCTTTACTTTTTTCCATGGTAATAACTTGGATAATCGTCAGTCATAAAGTCTTCACTGGGTTGATATTATAACGAATGAACCCATTAAAAATGCTTTTGCTTAAACCCAATCAATTTAGTTTTTAATTATTTCACATTTGGTTATATCTGATATTTTAAAAGAATTGATTTTTAATAGTTATGAGAATGTAGTTCTTAATGTCTATTACTTATTTTAAATATATTGCAAAGATTTGTGATAATCAGTTAGGAACAAAATATATCTTCTTTATGACGCTTAAAAAAGTGCTCTTAATCAGATACTGATTATTCCAGTGATACTGACCGGTTAAGAGAATTGTCCGTATAAAATATGTGGTTTTTATGATAAAAGAATATTGGATACTATCAACATTGCACGATAGAGATATTTGCCTATTAAATCCTTCGTTTTAAAAAGTTTTTACTGTACATTATGTATAAAACAATAACATATGTGAATCCTAGTGTATTTGTTTGTTTGGATACTGATTATAATAGAACTTCTGAGTCTTCAAAAAAACTTATTTATATTCCTCTATTGAGGTGTTTAATATGCTTATTTTATTTTAAAATAATTTAATACATTGAAATATTTTTCAGCTTCACCATGCCTACAGAAAACGAGAGCACATAAAACGCGTTGTGAGGAATATTTCAAATGTGTTGAACTGCCATCTAAAAAACATGTCTGGATACCTGAAAAGTGTGAAAAAGGCTTAGTTTACGAGAAGAATTTGGGCGTATGTGTTTTGCCCGATGATGATTGGGAGTGTGTTTTAGAGGACATAAGTAATGAAATAAGCAATAAAGTTAAGAATGAAGAAGAAACTTTTAAAAATGTGAAAAAACCGGAAACTGATATACATAAAAATAGAGACGCGGATATGTATATAGTAAGCGAAGAAAATGAGAAAAGTGTCAAAAACGAAAAGGATTCAGATATAAAGGTTATAATTAATGCAATCAATATGACAAATAGTGAGAAGTTTGATAGTGAAGGTGAATCAAGTGGAGACGGCAGCGAAGTCCTTGAATTTGATGGCTTTCTCCCAGTAGAAAATCGAGAAGCTGTGAACTACTCTATAGAAATTAATGCTGATAAAAAGGAAAGCAATTCTAAACATCCAAAACCATCAGAAAATATTGATCCAAAGTTAACAGAACACTTACAAAGATTATCACAACTTATAGATAGTTTAAAACAAAAATATCAAAACAAAAATGCTGAAGAGCAACCTGAACTGCGCCCTGATCAACTAAATGCATTTTTGGCGCATTTTAACATAAAAAACAAATATGATATGACAAACCCAACTTCTACTGATTTTAGTGACCATCACAAGGCATCATTTCCACAAACAATTGACTCAACTATTCATCAAATTGAAACACCACCAACAAATGATACAAGCTCTCAGGAAGGTTTAGATAAAAAACTTGATCCAGAGATGAAAGTAATGCTTACAAATTCTTTTCCTAAGCAATATGGTAAATCGGGTTATTCAAATTCACAAATTGTTGTTAATCGCCCTGAAGGTTCTGTTATGTTTAACCTACCCCAATATCCCATTGAACATCAATTTTTGCCTCATGCAGTAGATTATAGCCATACCTCACCAAAAATATCTGAAGATACACTTAAAACTGTATATGAGCTATCTCAACAAATGATTGCTGATCAAAATGTGCCAAATGTTATTCCAAATACTAATTTTTACGGTCAGCCAATACTGCAACCAGTTTTTTTACCCGCAAATATATTTTCGGGACAAAGGCCACATGAAAGCCATTTCTCAACAAATTATAATAATCCAAACAACGTTAAGCACTATATTGACGACAATTACGACAATAAATACGTACGACATCGTAACAATTATAATTCCCATAAAAAAGGGTCATATTCTGACAATGCATACAGTAAGCCAGGCACAACTATTATACATAATAATGTCATTCCTGTACATATTTCATCTACAAATTCTGCTGAAAAAGCTATTTTGGACACATATGGGCATAATTTAGGAATTATACCAAATATTGGTTTGCAAGAAAATTTTACAGAAAATGAAATATATGATTATCAAAAACCAGAGAACACATTTTCTAACAACCACAAACAGTATCAAAATAATATAAATAAATTTATAACAATAACTACCGTACGGCCAGTAATATCAACAACAGATACTAATCAATATGTAACACAGTATCCTTCATCGTTTAATACTGAGCTCACTGCAACAACAAATCGACCATTTAAATATCAATCTACACCCGAAATGATTGTTGATTACTATACACCAAGCTCTCATCTGAGCAACGATAACGTGAATAAACTGTTTCAAATATCTGATACCTATTCAACTGTACAACATGATAATATACCTCAACCAATTGATTTAGATAGACCAAATAGTAATCATCAACCTACAGCTTACTCCCAAAGTATACATGTGGATCCTATTTTTCCAGAACAGATTCACCCAAGTAAAGTCAAAATAAGTCCAAATTCACAAAAGTATGAAAGTATGGAAGATGATACGGATGAAATTGTTTATAACTTAAACAGCCAATATCATCATCATTCACCACAAATATATGATAAAGTATATGAGAAAAAACCGGATGTTAACACGATTTTACCTCTCTCTAATTTATATATGCCAAGACCAGAAAGTTCAGTTAGTTCTTCCTTTAAACCGAAATATCCCATTTATGGAATAGCAAATCAACCAAATTCATACTCAAACAATAATTATAATGAAAATAATCAGCTCGTGAATATTGGTGGAAATTTTATGAGTTATAAACTTTTTCGTAATTCCATATTACCACTATTTGGTAATATACCTCCTGAGAACGATCTTGACAATATCGAAGTTATAACATGTGCTGCTGGTGTTCGCCAACCTAACGCAACTGACTGCACACGGTACTATGTTTGCAGCAAAAAAGATGGTAAGATTCTTTCATACTCCTGTCCCCCATATACTGCATTCAATTCACAGACCCGCATATGTGATGCCTACACATATTCTGTATGTAATCCAACTGCATTGGTTAGTGCATACACAGTAAATGAAAATAAGCGAATACAATTGGAAGCGATGAAAGCACTTCAAGAAGCAAAAAAAAAGCGAGATCAAACACTAAAAGCCCAAAATATGGGAAATCTTCTATTACAATATGACAATCAACTGGACCATATTAAAAACCCAGAAAATGGTTATATTAAAAGTAATGTGCCTAATGCATATAGTCATCAATTAGTGCCGGTAGCACCCACTGTCACAACCACTGCTAAACCGATAGTATTGACGGGCGTGAAAAAACGTAAATACTATTGCAAAGAGGGCGATAAAATTGCTGATCAGACTTCCGTCTACAGCTATTTTGTGTGCTACAAAAACTCGTCAGGTGTAATGAAGGGACATAAAATGACTTGTTCGAAAGGATTACTATTTTGCTCACAAACGACACTGTGTACATTACCTTCGAAGTGCGTGTAAAACATGGCACTATTACGAACATTAGAAAATAATATGATATGTGTATTTTAATGATAAAGAAGTATGTTTAGTGTTTCAGTACAAATAAACAACATTACACTGCCATACTAAAAAAATATGATAGTAGTATTCACGATCTGGAGTAACGAGCTCGGTAACCGAGTAACATAATAACAGTGTAAAGCGGTAACAATAATTCGAGTTAATGCATTTTGTTGTTGTTGCTTTACACTGTTACTCCAGATCGTGTATATCACTAATGTGAATATGCTAGGTTCCGACGTACTGAGGCAATAATAAAAAAGTGAACTGATACATTTTTGAAGATTAAAATAAATTATGTTTTACAAAAACTACCGAATGTTAAAAAAATTATATTATTTATTATTTTTATATTTTTTTTATTGATTTAATTACTTGTTTTTACACACACACTAAACTATAAGTATTTCTTAAAATTTTCAAACTTGTATATTAAAAACTGTTTAGAAAATTTAATTTTTTTTTTTGAAAAAAGCAAAAAGTAAAAAGTAATAAATTAATATTATTTTAATATAGTGAAGTATATATGTATGTAATTTGCCAATATTTTAAGTGAAATTTTTAGGTTTTAAGATGCATATATCACTTATAGAAACTATTTTACGCTACAACTTAAGTATAAAAACTAATAAATTTTTTTTAAAAACAAAAATGTGTTCATTCATATCTTATTCGAGCATTGTTATTTAAGCATTAAAAGTTACCTGGTTCGTGGGTTATAGCGTTTTTAATGCTTTAACCCCGTATGTAGTTTAGTAGTTCATTTGCACTTGCGTCCGACAATAAAATGGCACAGAAGAGAGAGATGACACTTTTGCTTGCCTGGTCGTCCGTTCATCCGCTGTAGCTTTCATTAATTTCAAGTTTAATAAGTTGTTTAATGTCGTTCAAGTGTCAACAGCGTTATAGCTTCTTTAGTACGTTTTTAATATTTGGTTACTTTCCAAACCTTAACACTTTTATAAACTACTTCTAGGTAGTAGTATCGTGCATCTGGTTTCTTAAACAAATTACTGTACTATTAAACGAAACTATTTTGCGCTGTTTAACGGGTTTGTACGCATTCGGATGTTTCATTAGCATTTTACCAGTGTACATCATTAATTTCACTTTCTTGTTACCTTAACAACAATTAAACTGGATTTACATTTAAAAAATTTTTCCTTTCTTTATTGTTTTGAAAAATTAAATTAAATAAAAGTATTTGTGGCAATTTTGCCAAAAGATTCATACATACTACATACATACATATAATATACTATCGATTTATAATAACTAATATATGATATTAATAGACCATAAAGTTATCAGGTCTTTATATTTACATTAACTAAACACGCCCTCATTCTCTTTATAAACGAAAACAAAAGTTATTAACTAGAAACCTATTGAAAATTCATATAAAGATCTATGGTCTGCTATGCATTGACCACGAGTATCGAATTAGATGGAACGACATTGACATAGTTAAGCGCATAAAAATTAAGCGACTTCGCTGGTTTGGTCATGTCGTGCGAATGAAAGAAAGCGCTCCGGCTAAAAAGGTGTTCGATACGTTACCCGCAGGTGTAAAACGCGTTAGAGTACGTATGCATCTTCGGTGGAAGCACCAGGTGACCAACGATTTGGGGGCACTCCGTACTAGTAAGCAACTAATCGGACTCACTGGCGTCCGACGCGGTCAAGGACGACTCACGTCTGTATTGGCCAACTACCATAAGTAAATGTTATAAATGACCACATGTCTATTGGACGACATGTTAACCACCTATTGGAGTAAGTAGAACATACTGAATCTTAAATCGAACAGGTTCAGAACTGTTTTCTAACTTTACTTCGTTTAACGCTTTGCATATAGCTCACATTAGGTCTAGTTTTGTTTATGTATAAATTACAGGTAGGAAGATAGTGTGTTTAAAAATATTTTTAATGTACAATGTTTATCAGATTTTAAATTCAAGCAAATTCCAAAATCTACAAATTCAAAAATTAAATATATTATTAAAGAATAGAGATGAAAGAAAAAAAATTATCAAAAGATGTCGGATCTTTAATTATATAAATTAAAAATTAATTTCCAAAAAAAGACCTCTTTCTTTATAAACGAAAACAAAAGTTATTAACCAGAATCCTTATGAAAATTCAGAGAAATCATTTCTATACACAAACGAGTATTATCGATAAATAACAACTCCACTTAAATTATATAAATGGACCACATGTCTATAAGACCACATGTTGTAGGTAGACAACGATTTGGGATGCACTTGAAGACAATGGAGTACAAAGGAGAGTAAAGCAGGGGTGCTTTTTATCACCATTCTTGTTTGCAGTAATAGACGCAGTGCTGCAAATCACGAAATCTCATGGCGAATTAACCAACACCTAAAAGATTTAGACTATGCCGACAACATAGTGCTCTTAACATTCAAAAAACCAATTGCAAACCAAAATGGATACCATAACAAATGTAGCAGCAAATATCGGACCACGCATTAACATATACAAAACAGAAACTTTGGACAATAAAAATCAAAAGTTTGCCAAGTTTTTACATTGATGTCAACCAAATTCAGAACGTAAGTGAATTCTGCTATCTTGGGCACATAATCTCAGAGTAAGGTGGTACACTCAAAGATGTATCACAGCGTGCCCACCAAGCCAGAGTTGTGTTTTCTTCACTATGTAACGTATAGCGATCGACTTCTGTGTTTCCCAAAACAAAAATACACGTTTTTAATGTATGTCTAAAATCGATTCTTTTATATGGATGCGAGACACGGCTTTTAAACTCTAACATCAAGCAAAAGCTAATAGGTCTTTACTATCAGGTGTCTGCGAATTATCCTGATAATCTGGTGGCCAAAGGGAATAAGAAATGAAGATTTATTGCAAATTACTGAACAAGAAAATAAAAATAATGAAATATAAAGACGAAAGCATAGCTGGCTTGGACACACGATGAAATATGAAATCCACGCAATACTTGAATGGAATCCGCAGGGAAGTAGAAGATGAGGGAAACTGAAGATAAAACATGGTGGCGTAATACTTTCAATGAAACTGTAAAAACAATTATTCATCCTCAGACAACAAAGTTATAGTTGCGACAATGTCTTCTGAGTGGAACATTCTAATCTTACCAAGTTTTTTTTACCAATTAAATTGATTTGCTGCGACATTTCAGTCGGCATCGATTTGAATGGCTTATAAGGTAGTTCTTGGCAACTAGATATATATGGATCAGATGTAATTAGGAAACTAAAATTATATCATACATTGTTTCGATTCGCGAACTTTTAGGCGAATAATCTTCGCAAAATTGTTTAAAGTCTTATTGCATAATTCTTGACCGTCTTCAAGACCTATCGGTAATAGTAATTAAAATATTATTTATGGTCCATGAATTAATAGTTTATGAATGGTAGTAGGCATATAATACCAGCTGTACAGTTCTCCAAATTTTCCAGCTGTTTCTAGAATATAATGATGAAATATTTTAGTATTTATATTATAAACAGATGATATAGCTTCTAATGTAGTATGTAATCGGTGAATTAGACATTCGTTCAGTCCAGGTATAGTAGCAGAAATGCTTTCATTTTCAAAAAATCGTTGGGTAGTATTACCACCATTTGTATTTCCATATCTTTGCTTAGACCTATCAATAACCAATCCTAATACTTTTCTGAAACTTTCAGTTCCTTACCAACTCGTTTTTGAGCCATACCGAAATACAGAGATATAACAATTGTTTTTACCTTCTGATTTAAAAACTACTTTATTTATACCAATATGTTGTATTTGAGAGATAGCATTCTGCATACATTTAACAGTAAGCTACCAATTTTTTTTAATTTAAAAGAAAATTTCAAATAAGGATCAAGAATCTATAACCAACATAAATTTTTTTAGAACTAGGTATACAAATATTGTATACAACTTTTTAAAGGAGAAAATGAGAGTGGGTTTTTTAGAATGAGTTATTTAGCGTAATCAATAAAGTTAAAATAAAGGTACATATATTATATTGGTTACACTGAAGCACTACAAATAATATCCATATATGTATGAACATATATTGCATGCCTGATTTCAATAAAATCAATGCACCTTTTCAAATGTGAAAGAAAAATAGCTTTGGTTGTTAAATTTATATGCCTATAATCATATGGAATATATACATCTGACTTCAGTCATTCCATATATGTTTAAGTCAGTATACTAAATACATCAACGTACACCATTTTTTTTATCAATTTTAAATCCTGGGTGATTACTGCACAAACCAGCTTTAAAATAGAGGGACAGACAGACGGGCATCACTAAAATTTTTGGCAACGTCAAGCTTAATAAAAGTATACAGTCAAACCTCTCCATAGCGAATCTCCCTATACCCTATTTCTCTCTATAACGAAATTTTGTTAAAGACACAGAGATTTTTATATTTTTTCATATATATGAACCTTTCTATAGCGAATTCTCTCTATTAAGAAGTTTTTTTGCAGGCACTAATGATTTCATTATGGAGAGGTTTGAATGTATTTATATTACAGAAGTGTCGCTGTCAGTTAAATAATTAAAAAAAATTCGTTCCAATTTATTATTGAGTGAAAAGATTAAATAGATTTTGGAATTCAAATTCAATTTATTTAAAAATTAAGAACAGCATAACGATCCACCATATTATTAATAGTAACCTCACAACAGAAAATAGGAGAACACTTAGCAGGAGAAGTTATGAACAACCAAATCTGGACGCCTCACTCATATTTTTTTTTTTTAATAATTTTTGTTTTAAAAACTTTTTTTTAATGGCTACCAACCTTTTTTTGGCTCAGTCCACACTTGCGGCAAAAAAACACGCATAAACGCTAAACCGTTATAAAATATTGTGCATTAGATAATGTTTTGCGCAGTGCATACTTGGGCATCGGGTCTAAGAGTATCTATAGCATTCGACGTAAAAGTTAATGCATATGAAGGAAGCTCTAATCCGCTCTTAAAAGCGTGTTAAAATATGTTGTAACCTCTGTCAAATAACAGGTATATACAGTGACTCCATCGCATAATCGGACAAGCATTTGTTCGATATAAATGTGCTCTAAACTTTAAAAAAAATCCTAAAAATATGATTTTTTTTTGCTTTAATTAATACTTAACATACATACTTATCTATCTGAATTATAAAAAAAATTAAAACATTTCTCATAATAACTATTAATTTAAAATAAAAAACAGAACCAACACAATTTTTTGGGCTCAACGTATAATCGGACAAAATTAAGCAACCATGTTAAAAATGCAGAAATGTGGCATTTAATATTTTGTTGAATATCCTTTGTTATCCAGAATGGCCTGAAGACGATTTGGAACTGATTTTACCAATTTTTGGCACACTTCTGGCTCAATTGAGTACCATGGTTCGAGTAAAGCCTGCTTTAGCTGTACTATTGTGTTAATTTTTTTTTGGTACACTCTCTTAGCTAATTCCTCCCAAAGATGCTCAATTATATTAAGGTCTGGGCTCTGTACAGGTGTGTCTATGAGTTTGGGGCAGTTATGGATCAACCAATGCTTTGCTACGCCTGACGTATGCGTGGGATCGTTGTCCTGATAAAAATTAAAATTTTTTGCGATACTCAACTTCTCTGTACTTTGCTTTACATTCTGTTTCAGAATGTCGAGGTATCCAGATTTGTCCATTTTACTATCTATAAAATGCAAATTACCTACTCCCGCACTCAACATACAACCCCAAACCATAACAGAGCCTCCTCCATGTTTTATAGTTATTTTTGTATTGTGATGATTGAATTCTGCATTTGGTTTACGCCATACAAACATCTTACCATCAGATCTATTCAGATGAAATTTACTTTCATCAGTGAACAAAACCTTAAAAATATGAAAATTATCAATGAAAATGTATTCAAGATGATTTACCATCAATTTACTTGATTCCAAAAGCTTTCTCTTTTTAGTAAATATTCCTTAACAAATTTTATTCTTTTGTTTTTATTTTTAATACTTATAAACGGCTTCTTTTTGGCAATTCTTCCGTGATAATCGAATTTATTAATGTATTGCGAATAGTATTTAAGCATATATCTTTCCCAGGGCGGGGTTTTAATGATAATTTAAGGTCTTTTGCGGTTTTGAAAGGATTTTTCTTTATTTCTTTTAATATCGAACGCTCGTCTCGATCATTTAATATAGTGTCTTAAGCTGCTCTGATCTTATTGGCCAGCCTAAACTCATCATGGGACCTCTTAATAATGTCTTGAATAGTAGATTGACTTATTCCAACTAAATTGACAATTTCTCTAACGGTTTTACCTTCGAAATTCAATTTAATTATTAATTGCCTAATTTCGACAGTAGATTGCTTTCCATTTGGTACTATTTTAATACTAATTTATGTTACAATTATATAATTTATAATTTATATTTATCTTAATGTAAAAAACATTGTTCTGACAATTATTATTGTAGTTTTGAAGTGCATATTTGTAAAATAACAGTATTTTTAGCATGAATGCTTAATTTTGTCCGATTATACGTTGAGCCCAAAAAATTGTGTTGGTTCTGTTTTTTATTTTAAATTAATAGTTATTATGAGAAATGTTTTAATTTTTTTTATAATTCAGATAGATAAGTATGTTAAGTATTAATTAAAGCAAAAAAAAATCATATTTTTAGGAATTTTTTTAAAGTTTAGAGCACATTTATATCGAACAAATGCTTGTCCGATTATGCGATGGAGTCACTGTATGTATATGAAGCAGCGATCAGGTCAACACTAATTTCCTGTGCAGGTTTTGAGAATAAATAAATGCGAGTATGTAGAACAACTGTTGTGGTAGTTTTCGTATATTGCTGAATGCTGAAAATGCATTTTAATTATATTAACCGCACTATAAAAAGGACCAAAGAAATGATTACGTTATGACCTTGTGAAGCACTTAATACATGATGGTCTAATATGATATGAAATATGTCACAAATATGGCAGATGAGAATATTGCAAGAAATCAATGAAGATGGATAAGCTATTATAAAACAAACCTTTCGAGAAATACGGGTTAACAAAGATTTATACGAAAAGTATAATTTTTGGGATCCCGCGTGCCCCTAGGAGCGAGTACACAAGGCAACGTGTCTGATTGCATTTAACATGGAAAATGCCAGCGCAATCCTTGTTGTCCTCAATCCAAGTTGTCGGATTGACGTCATACAGCGACAATACGCTTTTTACAACCTACAAGTTAAAGATAATATCATGTACTTAGTGAGTGAATATCCTATACTCCTAACACTGAAATTTATCTATTTGAAGTGGACGGAATTGCATCAGTAAAATTTATTAAAGAAGTCATAATGTATAAAAAAATGCGGTAGTATATAATTATAGTAAAAATAAACAGTTTTCTATGAAGTTTTATTATTAAGAAAAAAAATCGATAAAAAGAATATAAAAAAGAATATATATATTCATATTCATAATTTCATAAATACTGATATTAACTATTAATTACAGAGAATTATTTAATTAAATCGAATTTCCGGCAGATAACTAAATTATCGCTATTGCTGTAAGTTCTAAAAATATATGTATGTTTGGAAGGTGCATTCGAAATTGTGCGTATATACAGTGAGGTCATATATTGGTTGGTATATTCATCCGTTAAGCGGGTATTATACATCAGGTTTTGTCGTACAACTTGTCCGACGTCGCTTGGCATTACACATCAGACACAGTCGACATTATCTTGAACACGCCCCAGCAATAAAAAAACAACAAATATACTACAAAATAAAATCATTCATACATTTAAACAATGTTTTGGCTATCATCCCTTAAAATATAATTAATTAATCCGATTGTATACGATAAAACATGAGCAATATTTTGATTTACATCCAACCGGCTTTATGACCTCCCCCCAAACGTCTTCATTTCCATAACCCTTCAGTACCTATTCCATTACTTTGATGATTGGGACTGCAATCACGCCCGATTTTAGTCGTAACTTCACTCCCTTTAATATCACCCATTCCCTAATTCCCTAATTCATGCCCATGCTTTTTGGCTTAGATGAACCGAGTCCACTATGTATTAAGCCTATCTGCTTTCAGCTCACTCCGCTGATTGCTGGAATGAAGTTTCCACATTGCTATAGAAATCTTCTCCATTCATTTTTAAGAAGTGGTTTTAGTGGGTTCAAATCTCATACTGTGGCTTTCATGCTTTCCACCTACTGCAAAAAAAAAAGATTTCCATCCAACTTGTTGTCAAACTTATAAATATTGTATTTACGCATCAGATTTAACACAAATTTCGAATTTCAACGCTCAAGTTGTACGATCAAATCTGATGTGTAATACGCGATAAATAGATAAATTTTCCACAAGACCTTTAGGTGATATTTGGTTAGATTAATGCATTTGTCTAAAAAGATAAAAGTCATACGGTGCTAAATCTGGGAAGTACTGGAAATAATTGATATTCAAACAATATTTTTAAGTTAATAATCTGTCACAAGTGTTGATCTATAAAAGCTACGTTTTAATTCATTTATTTGAGAACCCATAAAAATGAAATAATGTAACAATAACAAAATATAACAAAAGAAAAAAATTTGCCTAATTGTGGTAGATTACAAACATGTTGCGGGCTGTACAAATATTAACCGTGGGCCGTGCTTTGGACAACCCTCATTTAAATCATGAAATTATAACTATGTATATGTTAGCGAAGGATCTTATTTTGCATACGCATATCGTCAGAGTATAAGTATGAAATTCCTTTGGGCGTGTTGAACGGCACTTGGTCGTCAAAATTTATGAGTGGTTCCAGAACGTAGATCTTGGAACCTCGAAGCATTATTAGATTGCCTTACTGCAAAAACCTACATTTAAAAAGTTCTGCTTACTCCAAACTTTAGTTTATATATTTCAATAATAACATAAGCTATTTCCATTAGAACTACTATTACTACAATTTCATAATTTAATAATTAGACAGGCACGAGTTCTAAGCCTGGCACTTGCAGTCCAAACAAATTATATACGGACTATAAACTAATTAAATAAAATTCGATTATTTCCAAAGACCACTGATGAAGAGTACTTGGCAATACTCGAAACAGCGTTGTATGGTCAGCCAAACTTCAATAAAATTAAAATAAATTTTTGTGTTTGTCCCTTATTTCTTTCTTTGCTATTCAAAACCCCTCTAAATTTTAATAAAGCTTCTTTGTCACCATACAAAGAAAGTCTAGCTTTACAGCAACACAAATACTTTATTCAATAATTAAAAATTTAATTAATAAATCGATTCTGCGATTGATTTCCTTAAGAAAACACTATAGAAAAATGATCGACATCTTAACAACTAGAACGAAAAACTGAGAGACTTTCCAATAGGAATAGGAACATGCGTTTGGTATTCTTACGAAAAGGCTATCGTAAAAAATAATACAATAAAATTCCCTTAACTTGAATCGTCAAGGGGACGGCGAAAAAGTGTGAGTTAGGGAAAATTGGAGGCATAGAGAAAATAATTTTTTTTTTTGGTTTTTCTACCAAATATTTTTTTTTAGTTTTTACCACTCTCCTTTAAATTTCCACAGTATTTAATGATTTGAATATACATATATTATTTTTTTTAAATATTCGATTATATGTTTTGGTTTTCTGTTTACTTATTGTACTTTTCTATATAATTTTCTAAATTGTGGTAATTGTGTCTGTAAACTGCTTTACCTTTTCTCTAATAATACTACCCGACTGATGTAGATTTTTTGCTTTTGCAGTACTTATTCACTGTAACATAGCTTCGTCCACGTCATTATATTTACATATTACAAACCGTTTCCGTTTATTAATAGAGAACTCTCTATTAATAGAGAACAGATGAGGTGCTAGAAGGAATTTCATATTTTTCTGCTATATCTTTTTTCTCTCTATCACCTTTACCTACTTCAATAATTAATCCATTTTTTCCGTGATTGTCAAAAGGTGATTTATGTTTGTGATTGAAAGGCAATTGCCTTATAGACATCGTATTGAGAAAATTTACAATAATAATAGCAGTTGCTAGCCATCAAAGTGTCGCCGAAAGTTAAAAAAGTAACTGACAAGAGTATTTGAAAATATAAGGGCAAAACCAAAATTTTGAGTTGTGGAGATAAATTTAAAAGGAATTGATTAAAGGCTATGTAAATTTTTACTTTGAGTTCCGGAATTACCAGAGTTAGGGAAATTCGATATACGGAGAAAAAACTATAAGGAAAAGCTATTGAAAACTCAAAGTTCGTACATAAGAGTTCGAGTTATGGAATAATTCGAGGTAGGAGACTTCGAGTTAGGGGAATTTTACTCCAGTTATACTTGAATATTTAAAAGCATCACAAATGCGATGTGAATTGGAGAGCTATCGTTGTGTTATCATTTTTGCAAGAGTTTCTCTCACTGATAAATATTATCAACTTCGTTACAAAAACTATGGCAAAGAAGATTGTTGGCGGGCTGTGCTAATTTGGTTTGTACGTCATTTTATTTAATTTTATTTAAATTTTTTCATTATTAATTTTGTTGTGTACTTGAAGAAGTAAATAATAAATTATATTGCATATTAAATTACGCACAGAAGAGAAAATAAATTAAATAAACATTACGCTCGAACCAACGTGCTTCAACCCAATGCAGACGTGATGCAAAACATGAACGCAATCACTTATTATCGGATCCGCCGGCACTTAGTGACATAATTTGTTCAAAAATGTGTCTGAAGGGTGTCTTACGTTTGGATGCATCACTTTTTGAACATAGTATTGGATCTTTAAATTGTCTTCGATAAAAGATTGATTTGTTGTGCAGTGCGAGTAGATTTTATTTTTCTGTGCAACGCGAATAGATGCAATTGCCTATAATTTTTCCTATAATCCAGTATAGCAGCAGCATATGAATCCTGCTATATGAATATTACCATACATATTAAGCGTCATAAGTGTGTTTTATTTTGAACACAAAGTTTTGGATTGGTTAAGCGGCATGGGCTCTTCAAAAATAGTAGTTCTTGGAATAACCTTTAACAGATAGAGCATAGAGTATAAAGCATTTGGCCATTCTCGATTACTGTGCATGATGAGTTATCAAGTAAGTGAATTTCAGATACAAACATTCATATATTAAGAATTTATTATATATGTGTAGTTTTCTTTTTTAATTGCAAATTCATTTTTTTTCTGTTATTAATGAAAAAAAGGTTTTTTCTACCAGCATGGAGAAAAATGCAAACAATTTAACTGGCCATTATGAGTGAGAGTTATTGACGTGAGTTGCAAATTAGTGATGAAATGGGAACAGCAGCATTTCTTTCAACATTTACAGAATTGTGTGAAGACAATTTCTTGAATTGGAGTTTGTTTATTTTCATGGCTCGGAAGCTGTTTAGATGCTAATCATAGCAATTGATTTGTATCGAAATCGTGTATACATAGAACTGAATTAATACTCCTAATTGAGTTGTCACTAGCCGAGATATAATACGAATATAAACAACAAAATCTAAGAAAGTAATACGTTTTTCTTAAAAACGAAAGGGAAAGTTTTCTGTAGATGCTAAAAGCCTTGCTATTTTCTTGTCATGTTCGTTTCTGTAAACTTAAGCATTTTTTCCATATTTAACAGGCATAAGATATGCCTATCCAAGAGACCTGCATATGACAACAAAGATCTGATATTGCTATGTTAAAATCCAACACAAGCATAAATGGATTTTGTATTATTTTTTAACTTCAATTTTATTTTGTTAATTTGACTTTTATTTGATATTTTCAGTACAGAAGTTTGGTATTGCGTTTGTATTTGATTTATTATTATATATGTGTATGGATTGTAGAACAGAGAAATAAAGTTAAGCATATTTTTTGCATAAAAATTCAAATGTTTGCTTCCAATAATATATCAAACAGCCACAAATAAAGGTTTAACACATAATACATGAAACTAATGTATGAAGTACCAATGTACAATGCATTATATATCATAAAATTTTTATATCCAAAGCTTGATTTTAATAAAAACATATATATAAACTTATCTTTGATTTTATCGTAGCTCAAAAAATCTTCGCATATATAATACTTAGTTATAATGTTATTAATCTAAATCTTTCTGTGGTGTAAGCAAAGGAACTCTATCCCTTTTAATGAACAACGCACACGAATAAGAAACAGAACTAACTATATTGGGAAGAACTACCAAGACTATTGCAAACTAAAATACTTTAAGTGACTTACAACTTAAAACGCTTCAAGGTTTGCATAGAACTAACAAAAAAGAACTTAAGAATTATTAGATTCAATAATTACCTAACAAAGTTAGAAATCCAATCCAACTCAGACTGCGGATACGTGGATCCTTCAGAGAACAGAAAGAAACCGCATACTATGGTATGCTAGGGTAATGTCTGACACTAATGCACAAGCGGAAGAAACAACTAGGAGGATTTTTATGGAATATAGAGATTGAAGGCTAAGAAATATAAGCTTCTTACTGTCTCACATTAAGGAAATGGGACTTGGAGAAACACTCTAATCCGGTTAAGGGGCACAACAGATCTTTTAGTGTTACATCCCATTTACTAATAATAATCTAAAGTTACTAATACGACCAGAGTAGGGCTAAAAGTTAATTTAAAATAAACAAAACTTATCCGTGTCTGCATCGTGAATACTGACTCTTTGACCCTTAGTGCAGGAGTCTAGTGTCGAAAAACGGCGGGGCAAAATCCGACAACACATTAAGAACAAATAAAGAGCGCAAAGCATGTCACAGACTTTGTCTGGTTCGGCAGTCTCGGTGTTAAATTCGTACTGTTATATCGAACTGACTCTTGGAGAGTAACTAAAGTTGCCAACAACAAGCTAAAAAGTGTCAACGACAAATCTTTAGATGCTTCTGGCCAAATGTGATTTCTAACAAAATTTATGGAACAAGAAACAAAACAAATAAACTGGACCTGGAGAGGATATAACCAAGCTCCTGATAAACACTTTGATAAAACCTAGCAACAACATAGTGAAAATGGCAATAGAATGGAACCCACAAGTTTTATGAAAAAATTCCAATTATAACCTGAATACGATAGGTAAGTGTAGAATACCGTAACAGAAGTTCTTGGCAGAAAATAACAGAATAGCCCAGAATCAGTAAAGATGAGGGGAGTTTGTTGCTGCCCTATGTTTCGCAAGGAATATATATAATATTGTATATACTTGTGTTTGGCCATATAATATATCTGTTTATGTCATATATCTACATACTTATGAATGTAAATTAAATATCAAGAAAAATAAAAAAAAAAGTCCTTAACTATTTTTTACAGGTTTTTATTGGTTGATTCAACTCCTCCAGGCTTTTTAGATTATATGAAATATAATTATAAATATACAAATAAACTTTTAATTATGTGCTATTTTATGAGACTTATATGTCCTTGTTGACCAGAGAGTGTAGAGGCAGTGTTAAATCAATCTGTTGTATTTGGAAAAACAAGTTGGAAACGTTAATAATCATAAGTATGAATAAACATAAGTATAAATATGAATTAAGACTTGCCTTACCGAGCGATCACCCTGATTACATGGTACGTGGATACTAAACTACAGCAAACAGAATCTGGGTTTAAATTTCACTGAGATCTAATCTGTCATTTTAGAACATGCTTGTTGACTCTGTCTCAGAAATAGTAAGTCAAGCGTTACAAAATTCAGATAGAGTTTCAACTCTAATCGGTATCGTTAGGGACTAATAAATATTTACGTGGTTTATGGCCAGCTAGATTAACATGACCGAGTCTTATTCTACATTGCTTCTCAACGTTAAGCAAGCTTTAAATGGAGTATGGTATTACGGGTTTATAAATCGGGTTTATGACGGAAAAATGAAAATTTTATTAAAATAGTAGTGTGTAAAATAGTAGTACAGTACAGTTTAAAGACAAAATTTGATAACAATTTATTTTTCCAAAATTTTTAAAATTTTTTAAATTTTATAATTCTAGTTTTTTATTTTAATAATAGCTTAGATGCAGTACGTTTAATAAAAATTCGACGCTAAATAAAAATTAGATGCTAACTAGATTTTGAAATTAAATTTCCCAAATTTATCATTAATGCAATTTCAACTGTTTTGCATCCACAAGTTAGCGCATAATTAAATTAATTTTATTTCATTTGTTAATCGAACAATATATATAATATTATACATTAATCGTCTTAGAAAAAATTCTGTTTTTTAATTTTAATAATATCTTAGATGCAGTAATCTTAATAAAAATTCGACGCTCACTATATTTTGTTATTTAATATCCCACATTTATCATCAATGAAATTTCAATTGTTGTGCATGCACAAGTTAGTGCATATTTAATTTAATTATGTATAATTTGTTAATCAAACAAGATACATAATATTGTACATCAATTGTTTTAGAAAAAATTCTAGTTTCTTATTTTGATATCTTTGATACAGCAAGCTTAATACAAAGTCGACGTTAGCTTTTCTTTTGCTATTCTATGGACTTACCAATAACTGTTCAACTGTACGTTGTGTTTTTTCAGTGCCATTTTAAATTTTCAACAAATTTAATTCAAGATGGTATGCCATCTATTAACCAATTTTGTACAAAATTTTTGAATAATTAATATAACTAAACTAACTTTTTTTAAATAATTGTGATTATTAGAGTATTGTATTCAAAGTTCTTTGTATATTAACTGTTTTCTGATTTCTGGTATATGTTTTTTATAAGAAAAACGTCTTTTTTAAAAGAAAATCAATTTCTGAACTTTGACACTCAATAACTTTTAAATTAATCGACCAAATAATGAATATGAACACATCATATGAAAGCTTGAAGCAAAGAAGATAAAGAAAAGAAACTGAGAGGAAATTTTGAATAATGGTGCCTCTTTGTGTAATATCGCAAAGAAAATCTCTTTTACTTATTTACCATACCAGAATTGTCAAATATTAAAAACGGTGTGGCTTATAACTTAAATATTTACTACATTTGTGGTTGCATATTAGCATGTAGCCATTTCTTCTAATTAGAAGAAATAGTATAAATTATTGTTCTTGGAAAATCCATTGTATATATTAATACGATTATAATGAGTAAATATAGGCATGATTTTTTATATCAGTTTTACTTCAATTTACATAAAAGTTTTAAATGCGCTATATAAATCAAATATAAATGAAGAATTGGTAAACTAAAATCAATAGTAAATATAAAGTAGCTATTATTGATATATGTAAATATGTATATATAATTAGTCATGAAATTGTTTTAATAAAGTTAAAAAAATTGTATCGCATTTATTAAAATAAAAGTTCTTTTAATCATGTTGCACATATACGTACTATATTTATATATATGCTGAGCATCTAATAGAAAAGTTAGTATGTGTTCATACATTTCGAATATTAGGTTGCATTGTTTTAATAGTTTGTTTTAAAAAGATTAATATTAATATAATTTTTTAAAATTCAAATAAGTTTGGTGTATTGTAATACAATTTTTGCTTGTGCATCAAATTTTTTCAATATAGAAAATCGTAAAAATGTATATACTGTTTACTACTACATATTTTTTGTAGTTTTAAGCAATCCTTTCAGTAAGGTGAAATGTTTTTGTATATGAAATTCAAGAAATTCTTAACTAGTTAATAACAACATTGTAAACAATAAGGATCAATTTCATCGCATAGTGTTAGAAGAAATATTAAATATATAAGCATTTTCCGCACCACCTAAGAGGTATGCTTGCTGGCGTGTTACCGAGTTTTAGGTGTTCGGTTCCCCAATAGGCCTATCCACCAAAATATTTTATTTAACAAATATACAATTTTATGTAAATACAATTTAGAATAACTTAATATATACAAAATAATATTACTATTTTAAAAATATTTAATATGAAACCAAAAATAATAAGGAACTATTAAATTAAAGATAAATTATAAATAAATTTAATAAATTATAAAATTAAAACTAAAATATTTTTTGTTTAAGCAAAAAATCACTTAAAGAGTATGAACACTTTTGTGCTGTTTATAAGTGTTGAAAGCATAATTGTTTATATTTAAAATTCGACACTTTATTATCTCGATTGAAATATTTTAAAATGAAGTAAATTCTTACTTTAATGAAAAAAGATAGAAGAGTTTCAATTTTGCAATTAGAGCAACATATATGGGGATGAACGTTTTCTAATTTATTAAATAAATGTTGCGCTAAACCTAATTTATAGCAATTGCTATCAAACTGATCCGAAAATTGTGATTCTAATTTTTCAATATATGTATATATAATAACAACACTCAATCAAAGTATAATTAATAATATTAATTTCTCTTCAGAATTTTTCCTTTTTTATAATTATTAGTATATCATGGAAAAAATAAAAAATAAAAGCACAACTTAATTCGTAGTTTATTATATACACTAATTAGGCACACATCTAAGTTTCTAATGTGTTAATACATTTATATATTTACTTTATTCTACAACAATAAATTGCGTTATTTTTAATTAATAATATACCTTCGATAATCGTTTGGAAAAATATAGAGATGTTTGAAATTTAAACATCCAAGTACGCACTTCCGTTTCAATTGTAAATAAATTTTAATTAACTAATAATTCATATATTTTTCTGGAATAATTACCTTTTTTTAATGCTTTTATAATTGAAAACAAATTCCGCCTTATTTTTCTTTTAGTAATGTGGTATTTGTGCACTTAATTGCAACTTTGGCGCATTTTCTCGTAACGGATTTTTAATGTCAAAAAAACCAAAACAAACAACGAAATTTCTCAGAAACCTCTCTTACTTTAGCAAATATCGTGGTGAGTAGGGACCGGGTGGGCAAAGTATCAGGGTCCGGGTGGGGAAAATATTCACGCGCCATTATGTAGCATTAGGCTTTTTGTTATTGTACTGCGTAATATTTTCACCTCATTACACAAAATTTTTGAATATTTTTTGAATAATCCAGAAAAATTTATACACAATTTTTCGAGTAACTCTCAGTTTCTTTTCTTTATCTTCTTTGGCTTGAAGTGTCCTCTTTTAATTAAACTAATTTGCAAAAAAATTTTTTCTATATTAAGTACAAACCGATTATATTTAGAAAAACAAACATATTTTTTATTATTTTATTATATGCTTTTTATTTCATAATTTTTTGTTAAGTAATAAAGTTTTATTTAAATAATATTTGAAAATGACATTTCTACCTTCATCGCAACACTGCTTCTAAGTTAATCAAACAACTTATATGAAATTTTGCATTATATGAAAGGTGATTTTATCCTTTCAAATGAGCTATGAAAGAAAAAAATGGTATCTCTAGTTAAAAAGTTATTAATAAATTAGTGACATTATCTTTTGGGGATGATTTTTATTTTTCATTGTTCATACAAATAACATCATTTATATATAAAAGTTCGATGGAAATAGTAAATTAATTTAATTGTCTACTTAATAATGCTTTTTGCCGCAATAATTAAATTTAAATAATATAATAAATTTTTCCTTAATTAAAGTATACTGCATTTTTCATGCGGCGAAAACTGTTCCAGTTCCATTTTGGACTTATCGTCGACGCTATCTTCGCGCACATGATTATACTTGTATCTGATCCCTTCTGTACACAATTTTTTTTAAATAAGATATTTTGAAATATAGGTTATTTCGTCTAATGCTTTTATGTTGTTTTCCAGATATTTTTTCATACATATCTGTAATATATTAGAATTAAGTACATATATTAAATAATTATATAGTTGACACCCTGTCATCTTGTTCGGAAGTTTCGTACAATAAAAACGTAAAAACGTCCTTTTTGGCACAAAAAAGAAGACAAAGAAAATAAACTTAAACGAAATTTTGAATCATTATGCCTCTTTGTGTAATAACCGCGCACCATTGTGTACCATTAGTCTTTTTGTTTTTGTACTGCATGATATTTATACCTCATTACTCAAAATTTTGAATATTATTTGAATTATCCAGAAGATTGTGTATAAAACCATTTTTCGAGCAACTTTCAGTTTCTTTTCTTTATCTTCTTTGATAAAAAGTTTCTTGCTCGAAGTATTTTTCGATTAATACAACGAACAACATCGGCGTCGTTTTTCAGATCGAACATTGTAAACTTTGATATTTGTGAGTGTTATTTTGTTTTTGGTGAGCTATTATATTATTACATATAAATTATAATATTAAAATATATGATAATAATACAATATATTATAATTTTAATCTATTCATAAAGTTATTTTCATATAAAATTATGTTCATATTTACATAAAATGTAAAAATGAACATAAAATGGCTCCAAACAAATGGCGTAGAGAGCAACCTGAAATATTTTTTAACAACTTTTAAATACTCCTATAATACATTAATGAAAAATTCCTATGTATCAATAAAGATTTATCTTGTTTTTCAGATAATAAAAACAAGCTAGGAAAGATGGAAAATATTATGCAAATGTCTTTTGTACGTAAATTATGGTATTTAGCTAATAAGGAAGATGTTTTATTTGTTAAATGGATCGAAAATGAGGATGCCATAAGTATTGAGCTGTATCTTTTGGAGAGCTACTTATATTCGAGTAATACAATATTTCCGAATCAAAATGCAAATACTTTTGTTGAATCTCTTATAAAGATTGGTTTCGATTGCATGTTAATTAAAACTGAAGTTGGTCAGAAAGCTAAATTCTATAATAAGGATTTTACACGAGATGGAGAAAAACTTGATTTAATAGTAAACTCACGTAGTAAGGAACTTGTTGCAGCTTTAGAGCAACAAAGTATGATGGACACATTTCCTGATAACAAAGCTTCAAAATGCCAGTTATCAGAACAACAATTAAAGGAGTTCTTTAAAGACGATTACTCAAAAGTACAAAACAACGAAATTAAAATAAGATCAGAACAAATGTAATTAATTTGTATAGTTTTTATAGTAATAAAATTGAAAATAAAATTGTGTCTTTGATGAATAGATTGTACGCTGTAAAAACTGAAGTTGAAAAAGTTGAAATAGAAGAACATAAGAATTTGTTCTTTATATATATAGTAACAAGATATAAGTAAAGTTTCTTTGGAGCATACTTGAAATAAAAGATTAAGGGTATATTTTATATTCTCTAATCTATATTTTGAAAAAAAATTTGTAATAACAAATAACGTAGATAGCGGTAGATAACTTATTAAAAACCAAAAGATAACTCATATTGATATAGAAAATTTGCAAAAACAGTTGCAAAAAAAATTATTAAAATAAAAATATGAATAAAATAATAAATAATAAGGTGCTCACCTTAAATAATATTGCTGTGTGCCTATTTATTAGTAAATATTCATTTATCTTAGATAAGAGATATAAAATGTCCTTAACAATTTGCAAAAATGATAAACTAAACCGATTAAAATAAAAATAAGAATAATATATTGAATAATAAGTATTAAAAAACAATCTATTTATTAGTTAATTTCAACTTTAGGGATATAGCATGTCAACAATGTCTACTCTAAGGAGGAAAACATGCCCTGAGGTTAAAATCAAGACTCGCGTGGACAAGTTATATTGAAGTCAAACCGTCTTTATATAAAATTAATGATATAATATGAATACCCTAGCTCAATAGCATACATGTTAGTTTTTTAAGATTCGCAGAATTATTGTTCATTTTTATTTACAAAGGTTCAATAAATAAACCCATCAAAGCAGAAACAAAAAAAAAATAAACAATGTCTTTGATTACCTCTGACCGTCCGTAGGGCACTATGGGTATGTTTATATTTGCTTTAAAATTCGTTTCTTTTTCAGTTTATACCTAACATACAATAACAACATAGTTATGCTGTGTTATGATTTATTTTTCAAAAGTTTGTTGATTGATAAATATTGAATTATAATATATATGAAATGAATGGTAATTAAGCATAATAATTGTTAAGTAAAATTTATAGTCATAAATAATTTAAAATTGAAATTTTTTACAGCGATGAGTGATGGTTCACAGCACAGCGTTTCGGAACAATTAGACTGTAACGAAGTACGCGAAATATTAAGAAACACAACCGACTTGCGTCAGTATTCTAGACAAATTGAAAAAGAATTTAAAGATGTAGAAAATAAGTCAATCGAGGACTACATAGCTGAATCCAAAAATGTAGCAAGTTTGCACAATCAAATAGGAGATTGTGACGATGTCTTAGAACGTATGGAAAATATGCTTATGGACTTCCAAAGTATTCTAAGCAGTATTAGCACGGAAATAACGCAGCTGCAGCGTAAATCAGTGGCAATGTCTGTTCAGCTAACAAATAGGCAATCTGTTAAAGCACAACTTTCACAATTTATTGAAGACATGGTGGTCTCTGAAGAAATGATCAAAATTATAATGGAAAAACCAGTAACTGAAAAGGACTTCATTATGAATTTGAACGTACTTAATCATAAGTTATCATTGATTAAGGAATTGAGTTTTAATGAATCCAAATCGACAGGAGATGTGAGCGATATACTGCAGAAGCTGAAATTGAAGGCTATGTCGAAAATACGCGTATATTTGCTTGAACAAATATACAAGTTTCGTAAGCCAATGACCAATTATCAAATACCTCAAAATGCTATGTTGAAGCATAAATTTTTTTTTGAATTCATACTATCGAATGAGCGCCAAGTGGCGCAAGAAATATGTAGTGAGTACATTGACACTATGAGCAAAATTTACTACAGTTACTTTAAGGTAAAATAAAAATTGTTAAATTTTATTTTTAAAATAGAAATAAATGTATTGGCTTAATTATAGAGTTACTCTTCCCGCTTGACGTCTTTAAAATTTGAAGAATCTTGTTCGAAGGACGATTTAATGGGTATAGAGGATAACGTTTCCAAAGGTTTATTTGCAAAAACGACTAGCCTTAAAAATAAAAGTACAATTTTTACTATTGGCAAACGCGGAGATGTACTTCATCAACAGCTCGAAGCACCAATAATAATCCCTCATGCACAATTAAAAAATAGGGTAGACTATTTGAAAATTAATTAATGATATAATATCAAAGCAAGATTCTTATTTATAGTACACGTTTGAGGCACTTTTTCGATCGGAGGAATATGCATTGGTTGATAATGCTTGTCGAGAATATTTGTTTTTAACTGAATTCTTTATGATACGTAGCTCACAGGCGCAGGATTTGTTTAACCAGATTATGGGCAAAACTTTAACCCTTATGATTGTAAGCTATATTTTTAAACTACAATATAAATGTGCTATGCTAAAATAAGCGAATTTTTGGAATTTAGAAAAACCTTGAAGCAAGTATACAGGATTGCTATGACACTATAGCAATGTTTCTGTGTATTCAACTGATTTTTCGTTATCAACTTATGTGTCATAAACGTTGTGTTCCTGCATTAGATAAGTAAGTTTTTTATGTATTATTCTAATAGCACTATTAAGTATATATCTGTTGTAGTTTTTGTTAGACAAAAGTATGTACTTGTGAAAATAATTACTCATACATACTACCAACATTTCTTAACTTGTAATTGATTAAGCACCACTTTCTGAATCACAAAAGTTAGAACCTTGCTTTATTTATTATAAAGCCTACACAGAATCTGATTGAGAACTTAGTTTTTCATTTAATAAAATATTTGTCAGAAAGTATTAAGATTCGACTTTATAAAGTTTAGTTTTTTTTCGCAGACCGTTGGAGCATTAATTGATACTAAATTTTTCGTATATGCAAACTAATAAATAAATGCGTTTGCTTAAAGAAAATTCAATCAAATTACGGCTTTAAATATTACTTAAGATGATCGAGATGAAGTCGAATTGTATTCCATCTTATTCTGTTGTATATATTTGAATTAAACTAAATTAAAGTTTAAGCTAATGAGCTATTTGATTGAGTAGCTCAAGCATTTGAAGTATATGGTCTAGAGTGTTTTTGCATATTTGAGTATATTGATCAAACACAAATATTACTTAGAATGTTTAAAAAAAAATAGTAATTCCTTTAAATGCTATCCGTTATCACATTCAAACTATGCTTCCAAGAACGGCCGCGTCTACGCCCCGGAGCCACTCGTTGCTATCGACGATCAAATGCTGTTCGACACCTTCCAAAGGGACTTCACAAGCAGTTCCCAGCCGGCTACAACAACATTCATGAGCCAAAGAATACCCTTCATTGATATTAGGGTATTTTATAGATATAAGGTATTCTTTGATATGAACCATTTGGAAATGTAGTAGAATGCTACATGCACCAATAGAAGTACATTTCAATCATTCTAAAATATGTTAAATGGAAAAATTGTATCATTTTATTTATATTAAAAGATGTAAGCATTGTGGTTTTTAATTTAATATAATAAAATTATAAGTAACACATTTAGTCTTTTCATTAGATAAGAAAATTTTAAACTTTTTTCATTTTACAATTACAGATACTGGGATTCGCTCCAAGCTGTCATTTGGCCACGTTTCGATTATGTTTTCCAATTAAATATACAAAGCATTCGAGAATGCGATCCCACGAAATTTAATAAGGAGATGGGACCACACTATGTAAGTTTTTAAATATTTATTTTTGAATATACTCAAATAAATTGCTTTAATTCGTAGATTACCAGGAGATATGCAGAGTTTTCGGCAGCTATTGTGGGTATATCTGAACGTTTTCCAAACGAAGTAGTCAGTCGTTTACTGATTGAATTACAAAATGAAGTAGAATGCTTTATTTTACGCATGGCTGCCATATTTCCAACGCGTAAAGAACAGTTAATATATTTAATTAATAACTATGATCTTGTATTAGGTGTGTTAATGGAGCACACTCGTGATAATTCAAAGGAAGCAGAAGCATTTCGAGAACAACTTAACGCACGAAGTGCTGAATATGTTGAAGAAATATTAGCCCCACATTTCGGTGGAATAATACAATTCATTAGAGAATGTGAGCAGTTCTTTGAAAAAGAACAATTAGAAGAATTGCGCAAACAGGAGCGTCGAAGTCTTACATTAGTTTCTAGCTTTTCAGCAAATTGGAAAAAGTCGCTAGAGGAACTAAATCGCGAAGTTTTATTATCTTTTCCATCACTTCTTATTGGTTCACAATTGTTACAATTGGCGCTGGCGAGTTTGGTGCAATATTATAATCGCTTTCATAAATTGTTAACGCCTAACGCGCGTGCACAACTAATTAACATTCATGTAGTTATGGTTGAAATAAAAAAATATAAAAGTAATTATTAAATAAATAATTTTGTTTTCAAAATAACTTGCTTTTATTTACATTGAAAAGTTAATACAAAATAATTTTCTGTTAGTTATTTGCTTAGTCCTCATCAATGACCAGCATTTCAACCAAGTCCTTGTTAGAACAGCGCTCACCATCCAAACGTTGAGGCGATTTCCAACGGAGGAATGTTGGTAGGAAAACCAAGTTAGTGTAAGGATCCTTACGGAACGGACAGTTCAAATCCTTCCAACTAGAAATATAAATTACAAATTAGATGTCATTAAAATAAAAAATATTTATAATACAATCTTATTATATTATTCAAAAAACATTAGTAAAACATAGCTTTTACTATATATCTTAAGCACAAACGACAAAAAAGGCAAACATTCGATCTCTGACGCGAATGAAATAACTTTTGTAAAGCTTTTAAGAACAGCTGGATATATATCCCGGAGCTACTTACTTCAACCATGACGACCAAGTGCCGTTTAACAACTCTCAAGGGGATTTTATAAATACATTTTAGATATATACATATATTTTTAATCAATCTGGTTAGGTGATCCGAGGGAGTTTTGTTTCTTATGCTTAAGTAGTCTTTCAGTTTTTGAATGGCAGCGACAATTTTATACATTGTTTTTGTATTTTATAAATATTTTATTATATATAAAATATACTAGTAGTAAGGAAAAGTATATTCTTTAAAGTTCATTAGCAAAGGAAAAACTTCATAGAACTGTGCTAAAAGAGATTGTCAAAATCAATATAATATTAGAATTTTGTAAAGATGCTGACGTTATGATGAGAAATTAATCGTTTTTAATGGTCACATTTTAAAATTGGACTCTTTTCTATTCAATTTTTGTCAATGAAAACAAAGAAGTACTTTACCTATTGAAAATTTTATAATCTTAATACTTGTCATATACACTTTTATTTAAGTCAAGAATATACATATTATTAATATTATAATATATATAACATAATACTTCATTTTTCAGTATTGAGAATGTTCAAAAAAAGGTTTCTTTCAAATTTTTTTAAATATAATGGGACTATGGTCAGATATGTTAGGTTTGCAAATATGTTAGGTTTGTCATATTTTGCTTAAAGTATGCAATTGAGGAAAAAAGCATAAGCAATTATTTCATGCATTTGCTGATATCTTATACATGAAGAAATAAGAAAAAAAGCGATGTTTTCTTATATATTATATAAGTTTAAATATTTTTTTTAAATTTATATATATAAGCTTAACACTGGCTGTTCAATCATGAACATGAATTTATATATTTAATTATTATAGTTTATTATTATAAATCCACTATCACCTAAATTCTTAGAAATAGTAACATTTTTTAGCATCCGTATCTAAATTATTAAAATAAAATATATTTATAAAAATAGGAGGAAAATCCCTAGTGTTGGGACTTCTTTCTTTTTTTAACCTTTTTTTACAAACAATAACAAAATGTAATACAGTCCATTAAAATCATATTATTTTAACCTTGATGTAGAAATTAGTCTTAAGATAATTTTGTATAAAAACACAACATTGTTTTAAATAAAATCAGTAACTACAAAATACTCAATCAGTGTGCATCAATAATATAATAGTACACTGGCTACATGCATGACAAAAGTGATAGGGTTCACTACTTTGTAGTTGACATGAATTCAAGCAAGTAAAGCAATTCATACACTGTATACACTAAATTTGGAATGAAGCATTAATTTATACCCAAAATTCGATTAGACTCCACTCATTGGTAACTGTATTATATATAACTAAATTCTACACACTACAGATCTATCAGATATTATAGTTGAACCGTTGGTGATTATTCTTGTATTACGAAAAAATGATCTGTTATTGTTTTGGTAATATTTGGTTTAATTGTGGATAAAATCCAAAATTCGAAAAGAAATAAAATTATATTAATTTATTTGTATCAAATAAAAAAAATATCACTTTATGTTCAAAAAATTTTTATAATTAAAGTTCCATTTTTTTAATTTTAATGAGTAATAATCGAACAATTTTGTCTAGATTTCGTATTTTTTTTTTTTAATAAATAATGTTTGAAATATTTTTTTAATATCTCTTCAACAAAAAATTATTTTAAACAAATTTCATTTTCAATTAGTATGAAAACCATATACAGTCAAACTTCCATAACTCGAAGTCCAATTTTGCAAAGAAAAGGTTCGACTTATGGGGACTTCGGGTTAGAAAATTTTATTTTATTTTTATTTATGAAAGAAACTAGAATTATATTTTAAGATATTTACTTATTTATTTTAAATCATATATACCACAGTTTTGGGATTTTATTTTTGTTATTTTCAGTAAAAAAACATTCCATTTTATTTAAAGCCTTATAGTGATCAACAGTTGTAGTATCAATCGTTTGCAAATATAAATTCAGAATATTGAATGAGTATTCTACTTCATTCTTGGAGGGCTGATAAACAATTACATCAACGGAACCCTCACCATCACTTTCCGTTGCGCTTAGAATTGAATCCAGTAATTTAGATCTCCATAAAGTGCTCAATAATATCGTCATCTGTAGGAAAGCTTGATATACAAATTTCATTGTCAAGCTCAATATAACCGTTAAGAGTGTAGCATTGGAGATTATTTCATTTACTTTAAACCACACTGCCAGCGACTGGCACTTGTACAAAGAACAAAGAAGCAACATAAGAAAGAAAAAAATTAAACATTTGGTTTGAAAAAATGGACTTCCCCTAACAGCAAAATGCTAAATGTTTATACTAAAACAAAAATTCGACTTATAGAATGCACTTTCCCCATATTCCTATCGGTACGGGAAAAATGTTTGTTTGAGTTTAAGAGAAATTCGAGTTATGGATGCAGAATTGTATGTAATTTGCTCTCTAAAACCTTGGTGCACTGTTTTTGGTTCGAGTTATAGAAAATTTGAGTTGTAGAAGATCGAGTTATGGAAGTTTGACTGTATATCAAATCAAGGAATATTTAACTATTTTTGAATTTTAATTTGAAAATGGACCCCAAGAGGTTATGATATTTTTATTTCTTAAACTAAGAAATGAAGATTAGATACAATATTGATATTAATCTTCTTCTTCGCGTAGTGGAGCATAGGGCCGCAACGATTCTCTTAAACCGCACTCTGTTAGGTGCTTCTCTGTATAAATCGTTCCATGTATAGATAATAATAATAATAGAATAATATTCTGCCAATCTTAAGGTAGTTTTTGGTTATTCCTAACATTTACCAATATAGAAGATAATAATTAGTATGTAGATAAAAAAATAAAATTTGGAATAAGCGTTATAAGTTTGCGATAATTTGGCATTATAAAATATACGAAAATTACGATTGATCTGTTAGTAAGCAATTTTGGCCTTATACTTGACAAACAAAATTTGTTTAAAGTACTCACCCACTTCATTACAAAGAAAATAAAATCTTTATACTGATGCATTAAATGTAACATATAAGAAATCGTATAAAACACAGTGGTAACATTATAGGCGCAATTGAAGGATGAAATTACCAAATTGCTATAAAAAATTTCTGAAAATTTCAACAGGATTTTAAGCGAGCACATAATAAAATAATTCATAAAAGAGTATAAGTATACATAATTTTGCAGTCAACTAATTTGTTTTGTTTTTATATATATAATACTTAAATATTAGTTGCATTATAAAGCGAAAAAGAATATAACAATCTGAAATAATATACATTCTTTTAAAACGATATTGGGGTGTTGTTAATATGTTGTTGAGGTAACCCAATGAGACCTGAAATCAGATAACGTGAAAGGTTTTACAAGATGAACACATGTGTTAGGATATGATTGGGTGATGGTTGAAGAAAGAGGGAGTAGGCGGAAATTGAGAGAAAAGGGGTGTATTGGGGATGGGTGGGATTTAAATTGACGATATTGGAGTAATTCTGTTTTATTTTTAGACTAGTTCAGTTACAAATATGTCGCAGCCAAGTAATTTGTTTCCTTCTAATGCCGCGCGTTCATTCATTTTTGCTTTGCACTATTAGACGAATTCGAATTAACAACCTTTTAACATTGGTCATGTTGAGAGGTTGGATAAAGATGCTACAGCGAAAAAGATATTTGTATCACATCAAATCGTTGATAGAAGGTATAGAGGTAGACTGTGTCTATGATGAAGTGATCAAGTTACGGGTGGAGTACACTAACAAATAGTCAACACATTGAATACCTTTTACAATAACATAAAACGGTAAGAGGAGGAAGAGAACACTAACACATAGTTAACACATGGAATACATTTTATAATAATATAAAACACGAAGAGGAAGAATATATATTAACGTATCTTGGTCTTATACAATCTCCTTGGAAAGATTAAACAATTTCCACAGAACCTTTTAATAAAAAATCCCCCACAGTCAAATATATGATTAGTAACATCTTTAGATTAGTGTGATTAATTTACAAAAAGAAAATGATGAAAAATATTTAAACAAACAAGAAAAAAAATATAACCCAAATAGAATTATAAAATATAAAAATAACAGAATAAAATAAAAGAACAGAAGCCAACTATCAATCTTAAAATGTTTTTAATTCCAATAAATAGAAATTAATAATAGATATTTACTGAAAGTTTACAAATGAAATCAAACTTTGTCCTTACTATTCTCCATTATAGCACGCACTAAATATTTTCAAGACACCAATCGACAAGCCTCGACAAAACAATGTAGTGCATAAAATAAACTGCAATGGCAGCAATTTAGAAAACAGCTGTTCGAAGAACTACTTTAGATCTATTGCATAAAAGAGTAACGTACATTTAGTACGTATCTCTGAGCATCGTGCTGATCTAAACAAAAACAGCCCCAACTCTTCACTGCTTGCAAAATAAACACATAAAATTTCCAATATATGATGATTTTAGACAGAGAAAAATGCCCCGTCGGAAAAGACCAGACAATTGTCCGTTAAAATTAGTTCATGCGGTTTATTAGTATAGTATAGCCCAATCAGTTGATGTTAAGAGAAATGGTATTGCATTGGTATTTCTTAATCATATTTTGCCCTTTCTTTTGTTTGTTTGTTTATGTTATGTTATCTTATCAGATAAAATACTATAATTAAGTGACTATGTAAAATAATATATGAATAATTTTTACGTATATTACACGTTTACATATTTTTGCAAAAATACGTGTAATATGCTTTCTAATTCAACTATATTTAAATTGCAATTTAATTTAATTATATATGCTTTTTAGGTAAGAGTACATACATTAAATGGTTCCCATAGGCTAGTTTAAAAACTCATCAAAGTCAGATAGAGTGAGAGAATTACACCAGTTTGCAGAACTACGTATCTGAAATGGATCACTTAAAAAGGACCACTACAGGCCTAGTAATTGTAATGACCCGTTACGCACTGGTTTTATTTTAAAGAAACTTCCTACAGGGTAATATCAAAGAGTTTTGCTTTAGAACACAAGAGAATATTGAATGTGCAATGCACATCAAAGAGGACACCGGCGTTTTAAGCTCAAATGCTTATGGAATAAGTGAATAAGAACCAGTTGTTAATAAGTCGTGTTTAGTGAAAGTCGTTTTCCGTTTGTTATAGAAATGTAATTAATATAATTATTACAACCGTATATGTTGTAATTTTCGCTAATTTTCGTATACATTCAATAATTTTTTTAACTAAAAGTTTTCTACCAAAAAATGTCAATGAAAAAAATATAATAAAATTATTTATTATAAAGATATCGCGTATTGGACATATTGGAAAGCCCCAAACGAACATTAGATGTAAAATGAACCTCCCAGCTAAGAAGGAGTAAAAGTGCCCAGTTGCACTAAATCGGATTAACCTCAACATAAGAAAATAAAACAACAAAATAACGTTTCATTGTTATTAAAACTAACATCGGACACGCATTAAATATTAATATAAATAAATAAAACATATTACTTACTAAGAACGTTCTCCAACATCAACATAAATAAAATGGGACTTATCAGGTGCTTTTCCAATGTTATCCTCAATAACCGGTAAAGCTTTATCAAAGAAAAAAATTTGTTTGTTTTGCTTATCTCCATATAATGTATGGAAAACATACCTTTTACGCAATATGGGCACCAGCTCTGGCCATTTTCATCCTTTCCACCGCTGAATAGCACATATATGACATCGCCGCATCCCTCAAGTTCAGTCACGAGTTTTGTGAACTCCTCGTAGCCCTTAACACTGTGCTTGATAACCATTTTGATGCAATAAGCGTTGTATCACAGACCAGATCAAAGCAATATTTACGATGTATTTACCTTCCTACTTTTTTATTTAAACAAAATTCATATGACCTTCACAATTTCAATCTGTCAACCCATTAACTTGGTCATGTTAACATGCCTGCTTGGTTAATTTATTTTAATATGTTCAAAAAGTAAGTGTCTACATTGTCATACTTCATTTATACTTACTTTTATATACTTTTATATGTCAATATATTTTACAAAGAGATTTCATTTATTTATTGCGACAAGCCACATATGAATTATTTTTAATAATTAATTTTGCTGCATTAATTTTTGATGTTTGCTGCACTTCATGTATTCTGCAGATTGAAAATTCGTTTAAGGCTTGTGTGAGTTCGAGTAAATTGAGGTAAAGTAAATTGAAATTTTCTAGAGATTTTTTGCTTATGTAAATATTTATTTATTTATTGATTGCATTTATTTATTATTTTTGGTTAAATGTTTTCAAATTTATTTATTTAACATCTTAAAAAATTTTCTCAATGTTAGCACGTAATTTACTTAATTTTTATCTAATTTACCCTACTCTAAATTCTGGTAAATACTAACATTCGCTGCTATACCGATATAATTTACTATTTTTCTTAATTTACGAACAATTTACTCGAACTCGCACATGGCCTAAAAAGTAATTTAACATTTCCTTTGCGATTTACAGTTTAGGCTGCGGTTACATTGCATGCGAATTTCTTCTTGCGTATTCGTACGAACAAAACAAATGTATGTAATCATATGTGAGTAGTAACAGTTGCTCAGAACTATTCGCGCGACGTCTTGTCTTTCTCATGCGAGTAATTTACTTAATTTTTATCTAATTTACCCTACTCTAAATTCTGGTAAATACTAACATTCGCTGCTATACCGATATAATTTACTATTTTTCTTAATTTACGAACAATTTACTCGAACTCGCACATGGCCTAAAAAGTAATTCAACATTTCCTTTGCGATTTACAGTTTAGGCTGCGGTTACATTGCATGCGAATTTCTTCTTGCGTATTCGTACGAACAAAACAAATGTATGTAATCATATGTGAGTAGTAACAGTTGTTCAGAACTATTCGCGCGACGTCTTGTCTTTCTCATGCGAATATTTCATTAAACAAAATATTTTGTTTGAAATGCATTCGTTCGTGCAAAATCGAAGATGTAAATATTGAAATTGAAAGGTAAGTGTTGTTTTCACGTATTTTAAGTTTATAAATGAGAATAAATTTGAATGCAAATACTACTTTTAGGAAATGGTTTGCGATGTGCAAATTTTACTGTTTAAGCAACACAGACAAACTACACATTTTTATACCTTGAAAAATAAAAATTATGCATCTTATGTTATTTGAAATTAATAAATAACACTGCAATATGCCATGTGTTCGCATGAGTAAACATATAGCTAAACACGCAAGACAAAATTCGTATGCAATGTAACAGCCTTACTAACACATTTTTTTAATTTCGCTGTTCATTTTTCCGTTCTGACATTAAGATTAAAATGCCCGTGTAAATGTAAAATATGACAGCAGAAAAATATGGTTCGCGTTTGATTTTACCATCTCTTCAACAGCATAAAAACATGAGTAAAATTTTAATACACTGAATACAGTAAACAGTGCGAAAACTGTTATAAAAACTAAAATTAATTCTCAATTTTACTTAAATATGGCTTCAGCAAACAAACTAATGTTGTTTTCGGTTGCCACATCTGAATTTGCTCTTGACCTGTTATTTTTTATTTGAATGTTTTGGTACAATGAAATATGTTTAAGGTGATAATTATTTCATTTACTTTTAGTTTCTTTGGTTATATTAATTAATTTAATTCTTGACACGTTTATATTCAGTGTTCAAATCCAGTTATTAGTAACCCAAGATTCTTCGACTAGGAGGATCTCCTCCCCTTTTTCAGTAAGGCGAAAAATTGTGGGTATTGAGGTAGTTTTATGGTGTTAGAGGTTTGGAGTATTTTCAATCAACACTATGCGTCAAGAGTAGTTTCAAGTGTATAATAGTTCACCAACGCTGCAAATCGCCTCAATGTCATTATAATCCGTTACTCATATTAGGTGTGTTTCCTAGAAACTCGGTGCCACCGTGTTCATTGGTGTTTACCTGGCAGGTGAATTTAAATTTATTATGAAATTTAATATCTTGTAAAAAACTACTATAGTTAGGAAAAAAGTTTACCGACAAAATCTAGAGTAAGGGAAAGAGTACTCCTAGTTAGAAAGCATACAAGCTGCTGCATGTAAATTTATAGCACCTAACCGCATAATTTACGAGATGATGTTGCAATGTAAATTACGGAAATTCAACGATTCATTGTCAGATATGCCCATCTTTAAAGATGAACTGTTTGTTAAAGTTTCAAACAAAAGTTGAACGAATGTAAATTTCAAATTACGGATTTTTTGAGAAATGTTGACTTGATTCTATCGATCGGAACATATACAAATTTGCCCTTTGATTTGATTATCCATCATCTTTGATTATCCCATCTGTAATAAATTCCGTTGTATAACTAAGACCATATAATTGACACAGAACTTTTTTGTCTGTACTGTGATAAATAGGTAACGACCTTAAGCAGATGACGAAAATGTGTGATATAAATAAATTGGGTTGTCACATTTGGCGTAAAAGTCACATATTTTGCATAAAAACATATGTAGTAGCGTCTACAGCATAACATTTACATACGCTAAAAAAACTGGATGTTCTTTTAAATAAAATTATGCTAAAGGGAGAGTTATCAACTGCTGTGATCAGAAACAAACACATACGAGATTGTTTTATTCATTCATTTTATTCATGGAACCTAAACAAGTGAAAGAGGCAAGAAGGTGACGTTCAATCATCACTTTTAGAGCTTAATGCATGATCTGAAATCTGAAGTGTTTATTAAGCACGTAGAAGTGCTTAATAACAGCACGTAACGATCGTAAACTTTTACATAAATAGTGATCATCGTTCTCTAGTCACAGGAGTGAAGTCTACGTCACTATAACGAATAATAACGAAACAAAAGCTTTTTTTCCAAATATGGTAAGAAGGTGACATAACTTCTGATTTGGTGTTAAACATGGCGGAAATGATCACGCTATATATAAGTGTTGAAGACCTACTTCTGAAGGAGTGAAGAAATTGCTAAAGGAATAAGGCACTGCCACCAAGCAAAAAGAATGTTATAGCGAGCACGAAACATTACACAATAAGAAATGCAATCTGAAAAGTTTACAGAGCGCTCGAAAAATCAAAACAGTTAAAAAACCCGATTACACCCAGCAAGCATTTCTGTTTCTAGAGTCTTCGAGATAGTCTAGATATTAAGCCTTTAAAGGAGCACCGCAGCTGTTGTTGCTTCAACACCTTTGAAGAATAAGTCAAAGACTTTTTATTTAAAATCAAGCAAACAGTCAAAACAACCATGCTATGGTGATTTCGCGATAATATATCTGTTCTATCGAAAGGAAATTTTTAAAGTGTTGAACTTACTGACTTACACTTTCAATGCGTTTCCTCCTTGTATAAAAAATATTTAAAGGAACGCTGAACTTGGGAGTCCAGTTCTTAGCTTTTATATCTGACACAATTTATACATTTGTTTCAAAACATTTCATAATTGAATAAGAATATTTACAAGGAAAGAAACTTCATTTCAAATGTGGCTTTTCAACTTTATTACTACAATATGTGATGTAAAATTTTTGTTTTTATTGTTTTATATTAAAATTAAAAACGATTTTTATGAAATTAAACACTTTGCGTCTGTAACTGATTACGGCTGGTTCTAAAAATTGAACGACCCAATAAAGTATGCAACAATGATTAGGGAGAAAGAAAATTTATCTCTAATAAAAACAATTTACAAACAAAGCATCTCATAGTGGAGACGTAGCAAGCTCCTTGACGTAGTGTGGGGCCGTATAAACATAAGGTTCTGTGCGAGAACATCAAGCCCTTCCTATGAAGACCAAAACTGTACTCAGAATTTTAAAAAGCTAAAAGCCTTAAGAACCTTATATAAGCCTTAAACCTTACTTTTAAAGCGGCATTAACAAAATACCAACTGCAACTTGTAAAACGCATTAAGAGGCTGCCTTTTTCAAAAGCCAAGGCTGTAGTGAAGGTAGGACTATACGGAACTGCAGCTTCATCAGCTTCCTGATGACGGTCTCAAAGTTTGCTTTTATGGTTGTTCCTTTCAACTAGGGTGGATTATTATAACTGTCCACGGCATTAAAACAACTGCGATAGAGCTAACTAGGATCATCAACAACAAAGGTCCTTGTATAGTCGTTGTGCAAGCACCATGGACCAGCACAACGAAATTTTGGGGCTTATTAAATCAGGTATATAAATTGTTTTACTATAACACTTTAAGCAGACCCAAAACATGAATAGTCTAAAATAACATTTCTATTTTTTTGTTAACAGATTATGTTGCAGCCGATTTGTGCGGCTGTAAGATATAGCTATTGCAAACAATAGGGATATCAATATCAAGGAAGATACCAAATGTCCTTTAGACCTAGCAGAGCAATTACATAGTAGTACATAGTAGTCAAATTTTCGTTACAACAGTTACGGTTTGAGTGCTTGACGCATCCCTAGCTATGTTACTAATAAGACTTGAGAATATGCCCTTCAGTGACGTTACAATCAAACGCACGACACAAACTGACTAGAACTGGGACTGTTACTAGCAAACTGTGAAATGAAATCGCCACCAATCTATAAACCAGAGTAGGTACTATAGAATGATCAGAACATGTGTCACAAATACTCCGAAAGTCTATATTAACTGAGTATGAAATAAATTGCGCACTGAAAAAAAATTTTTAGGAAATATACTTTTTGGTAGTACAACCACCTAAGTGGTTGTAAGACCACAGAAATGGTCTTCTTATAAATAAGCATTAACAAATTACAATAAAGAAATTAAAAGAACAAAGTAGAAAATATTTAGGTACTTCCGTGAGGAAATCTCAGAAACAGCTTTAAGTTGTCGTCTATATATAAACCACTTGGCTGATAGAGGGACCGCAATTCGTAGCTTTCTAGTTGCCATTGGAGCTCCTTTTGTCCCTTTTCATAACTACTAAGCTCAGATATTATTATTCTGATAACTCAGAATAATATGCAGAATGATGTATTAGTAAAGAGGACTGGAGGTTAGGAAATTGAAACAAGGTGTTCCCCAGGGCAGCGTTCTTTCACCGATCCTCTTCAATTTATACATGTCCAAACTCCCGGACCCCCCCGAGGGAGTCAGAGTCATTACCTATGCAGATGACTGCACTATTCTTGCTACGGGCCAGGACCCTTCAATACTGTGCAACAGGTTAAATGCATATCTACCATCCTTGGCAACATGTTTGGCTGATAGAAATCTTCAACTATCACCAAATAAATCTTCTGCCACCCTCTTTACTTCCTGGACTAAAGAGGTTTCCTTAACTCTGCCCATAAATATCGGTGAAATCAGGATCCCTACCACCACCAAACCGAAAATCCTGGGTGTCGTTCTCGACAGTATGCTGACTTTTTCTGCACATGCGTCTGCTGTATGTGACCGGTTGAAATCGCGTAATAATGTGTTAAAAGCTCTCGCAGGTTGTTCATGGGGCAAGGATAAAGAAACCCTACTGACTACATACAAAGCAATAGGACGTCCTATTGCGGCCTATGCGGCTCCAGTATGGACCCCACAACTCTGCGAGACGCAATGGACTAAGATCCAATCATGTCAAAACACGGCATTGCGGGTTGCAACTGGCTGCCATAGCATGTCGCATGTCGACCACCTTCATGCAGAATCAAAAATGCTTCTTGTAAAAGAGCATAATCAACTACTGTCCAAACAATATCTTCTCGCGTGCCACACAGATGGTCATCCAAATGGCGTCATGGCTAGTAGTGCCCTTCCTCCTAGATGCATTCGTCGATCTCTCCTCTCTTTTAATAATTCTATCGACGCTTTTTGCAACGGAGCTAACATCAGTGAGGTCGAATACAAACGTGGACTTATAGCCCTCCACACCGATGCAGTATCTTCTTCGAGACCTAGGTTGTCTAACAACAAGGTTCTTAATAGGCCTCCGCCTAATATCTCCTCGGATGAACGTTCGCTACCGCGTGCAGCAAGAACTGTCCTTGCTCAATTGAGATCAGGATATAGCCGAGTGCTAAACAGTTACTTGTCTCGCATAAATACGTCCATCCAAAACGTGTGCCCAAACTGCAGCGCTTCTCCCCATGACGTCGCCCATCTGTTTTCATGTCCTTGAAAGTTAGACCGATGCAAATAGGTTTTTGAAAAGATAGGCAAATTCAAACTATGATATCACCACATAACATAATATGCACACTCATGTTATGAATGTTTACTTCAGTAGTTAAAGTTCTAAAGTGACTTTATTCTTGTACATCGTTTATAAGACTTTTAATAGTTGGAATTATTTTACAACCCACACTAAGATTTAGCTTAAACTTTTACTTACAATAAAGTTTATACTTATACCAAGTTTAAAGTTTATATTAGAAGTATGAATATTTCACATTCCCATACTCTTGTTGTACGGATAATTTTTATACAGTACGTACCTTATTGCGCGATACTCGTGTACTTGATTTGTCAGGAAATAGTTTACTTACTGTAAATAAAACAAACAAGTTTTGTTTTAGTTCTTACGATAAATGGTTTTTACTTTTTAAAAACATTTCGGTTTGTCGGTTTTGCTTTACTTTAAGTAAACACCCAATTCACGCGAGTAAAAAATACCCGTGCAAACCTCTAACATATAATTATTTTTTCAACCTTAATATAATTATTATTAACAAATAAGTTTAATTAAGTTTTTGCAGAGTTACTAATATACGATCTATACATTTTTTGTCCCTTACAAAAGCTATTGATAATTATTAATAATGATGAAAACTTTAAAATACGATTTAAGCTTTTTCAGGTTTTGCTTTTTAATTGTTTTTCATGGTTATTATTATTATTTAATTTATATCCACAAAAAATTAACAAAATAGTAAATTATAAAATTATTTTTATTTGAACGTTTTTAATATGAACTTTTATTATATTAAATTTACCTTTTATTTTATTGCAAAGTATTAAGTACAAATTAAGTAACCATTCTACTATATGTAAATTAATTACAAATGGTTGGTTACATCAAAAGAGAAAAAACTTTTTAAAAATTAAAAAGATGTTTATTGTATATTACTTATTTCTCAAAGATATATAAAAATATTTATTGAGAATTAATGTTCTAAGATTAAAAATTTTTAAATGTATTATAATCATCAAAGGAATATTAACTCATATTAATAATCCTGCAATTTAGTAACAATTTTTATTGAAAATAATTTTTACGATAAGATTGAAAAAATGTTTATTATTTAGTAATTATTTAAATGAAGAAACATATTTGGTTCAATTAATAATTATTACAGACAATAGTTAACAATAGCTATTAGAATTGCTAGAAGTTCATAAAAAAAAATAATTACAACTATTTTTGGTCTCTGATATAAATTAAAATAATATATAATGAACTCAAAATATTTAGATTAAATTTATATGGTATACTCTCGACAATTTTGACATTTACGAACTAAATGTTGTCTGGATTACCTAAATATTCGAATTGGCGAAAGATTTTTATTTTAATACTTCTCTGATCTCTTAAATGGGATACAAATAAAATTTGTTTTATTTCATTTGGAAACCCAATGGTTCGTTTGTTTCTTTTCAACATTTTCAGGGGTATTATATTGTCAAATTTTAGCAAAATTTTTACTGTTTATTTAATTTACATAACTATTGTGTGGTTTAAATTGTTATTATAAATAATATAATGATGTGTCCAAATTGCTGCCACTTTCGATTTGTCATCGAGAGATTTTTATTTTTTAACAATAATGTATAAAAACTTTGTGTGTTTTTCGACATACATCAAAATTAACATGTGTTGTCATATATAGAATTTAATATGATCTCCGGAATCATGTACATTTATTTATTGTTTTTTTAAATCAATTTCCATAAAATGTATACTAACCGCTAAAACAGGAAAGATTTTGATAAAATTGTATAAATAGGAAATTTAAGAAGTAAAATAAAAAAATTTTATGTCTGGATTGGAGTTGCAGTAATATATTTCTTTTCGTTTTCCCCGCATTATATAGATTATAATGAAGATAAATGAGTCTGGATTAAAACGATGTTAAAATTATTGAGTGTCAATATTATCGAGAATTAATATATAATAAACAATAGCGTAAATACTTTTAACACTATTAATGGGATAATATTTCTGTTCAAATTGAATATGGATTCTATAGATTTAATCAAACCATAATAAAACATGATTTGATAAAAATATACGTGCACTGTCGACGTACAAGTAAATTAAAAATTGTTAAAATATATTCCGATCAATTTGAAACATTTGTCAATACATTATTCAATCTGCTGTTGTAAAGCCTAATATTTTTATACTGAATTTTTATACTGAAATTTTTATCCCATATTGTTAAATGAAAAAGACTTTTTAAATACAAAATTAACAATATGTAAGTTTACAAATTCGATAACTACTGTATTGTTTTTTTAAACTTTTTAATAGTATAAAAAAGCAAAGTATTGCCTAATTATCGATATCACAGTCATGAACAAGAAATGTAAAAAGCAAATGACATATTGTGACAAAAAATATTACTTTTTGCATGTAACACAAGTTGACTATTCGCGTTGTTAAATTTTAACTTATGTAAGAATTAGTTTTTTTTCTTTTTCTTTTCTAATTCAATGCCTTGGGATTCCTGATACTCTCTTACAACTTGATCTTGTACATCAGGTAAGCATGGCGAGTATCTTGAATATTCCATTGTAAACTCGCCTTTTCCCTGGGTGCTAGATCTAGATAAAAATTTTTGATTAAAATAAAAAAAAAAATTTATATATATATGAGAAAACTTACCTTAGTTCACCAGCGTAGCCAAACATGTCGTTTAATGGTACCTCTGCATACACTGTAAACCATCCTTCAGCACCATCAGTGCCTGTGATTATACCATGACGTTTACTTAGATGGCCAATTACTGAACCTTGAAATTCTTCGGGAGCAGTAACTTCTACTGACATAATAGGTTCTAAAATTTGCCACGATCCTTCCTGGAAAACTTCTTTAACTGCACCATGTGCGGCCATTTGGAAAGCCAATTCACTTGAATCCACAATGTGATGGCCACCATCTTGTAAGCGAAATCGAACGCCAGAGAGTTTGTGTCCTGATAGCATACCACGTTGAGCCATTTCACGAAAACCTTTCTCAACACCAGGTATAAATTGTTTAGGCACATTAGTACCAACAGTTTCATCAAGAAATTCAACTAATGTATTTTGCTGGGGTGGAAGTGGTTCTATTACACCAATAATACGTGCATATTGACCAGATCCACCGGACTGTTTTTTGTGTAAATAATCGAAGGAGCAGGGTCCAGTAAGAGTTTCGCGGAACGCAACTTTAGGTTTACCTAAAGTAACCGGACAACCGTATTCACGTTCCATGCGCTGAGCGTAAATTTCCAAATGGAGTTCACCTGGTTAAAACGAATCATTTCAAACTTGTTTAGAAAAATTTCATTTGTAATTACCCATGCCAGAAACTAGAGTCTCTTTTACATCATTATCATAATAAAAGTGAAATGTTGGGTCCTCTTTTGTAAATCGCGCAATTGCTTTAGAGAAATTATCTCTATCTTTTGGATTATTTGGTTTAATTGCCATGGATACAACAGGATCAGGTATATATATAGATTCCATTGCCAAATTATCTTTAGGATTGCTAGTGAATGTGTCTCCTGAAGCACAGTCGACACCGAATAGAGCAAATATATCGCCAGCATACACTTCATTGACATCCTCCATGTTATTTGAATGTAAACGTACTAATCGCGCAACACGTATTCTTTTATTTGTACGCGCATTATATATACTGTCACCTTTGCGCAGCACTCCTTGGTAACACCTTAGATAAGTAAGTTGACCAAAGCGTCCAGCCTCTAATTTAAAAGCAAGACCAACAAATGATTGCTTGCCATCACGTGATGGATCTAAGATAATTTTTTCAGCTTCGTCACCAGGCTTTTCAATTAGCGCAATGTTCTCTACTTCACCCGGATTAGGCAAATAATCAATTGCCGCATCAAGTAATGGTTGTATACCTTTATTTTTTAAAGCAGTTCCAACAAGCACAGGAGTGAATGTACGTTTAATACAAGAACGACGTAATGCATCTCTAACATCTTTTTCTGTCGGCGTCCTCTCCTCTAAAAATATTTCGCCTAAAGTTTCGTCTACGTTTGATAAATGCTCAATAAGTTCTTGCTTTCGTTCTTGAGATTCGGTGCGCATATTTTGTGGGATTTCATCATAACGAATAACCGTACCATAGTCGCCTTCAAAGTATACAGATTTTTCAGATATTAAATCTACAATACCTTTGCAGTCACCCTCCAAGCCAATAGGCAGTTGAATAAATGCTGCGTTATGATTCATTTTGCTTCGCATTTGTGAGAGTACTCGATATGGATTCGCGCCTAATCTATCCAATTTATTTATGAATGCTAAACATGGCACATTATAACGCTTCATTTGTCTGTTTACTGTTAATGTTTGACTTTGCACTCCACCTACCGCACAAAGCACAAGAATTGCTCCATCTAATACTCGCAACGAACGTTCTACTTCAACAGTGAAATCCACGTGCCCAGGCGTGTCAATAATATTTATGTTAGTATCTTTCCACAGCGTGTATGTTGCTGCAGACTGTATCGTTATACCACGTTGACGTTCAAGCTCCATTGAATCCATTGTAGCACCAACATTGTCTTTTCCTTTCACTTCATGCATTTTTGCAATACGTCCGGTGTAGAATAATATTCGCTCGGTTAAAGTTGTTTTCCCGCTATCAATATGTGCTGATATACCAATATTCCGTATTTTTTCGATAGGTTTATGTTCCGTAAACTTTAAAGCGGTGCAATAACCGCACTGTGTTTGTATATAAATGAAAAAAAAAAAATATTACATTAATATCGGTCTTTTCAAATTTTAATATAAGTTTAATTATATAATAAAAATAACACACCTTCAGAAATAATTTATAATTCTTTAAAATAATTATACTCACTTGAGGCAGCGCTTTTAAGGCTACATTTAAAGCCAAATTGCTTGTTAACATCCTAGCTTTTATCATCTTAAAATTTGTTATGAATATTATATTTCTACACCGCTTAACAATATTTTGCCTCCAACTGAACTCGTGCAAGAAAACATATGGCAAGGGCGCAACAACTCTGTTTTTTAAAATTATTTACCAAAGAGTACCTTATAAGAACGGCAACTCCGTTTAGAACAACAACAATTAGCCGTGGAGTAATTTTGCATGTTCGTAAAAAATACATTACTAACAACTGAATTTATAATTTTTATTTTATTATTTTATATTTTTCCGATGCTTTGAGTTAAATTGTTTTAAACTTACAGCGTAAATACTTTAAAATGGGTAAATGATGTTGAAACTGGCACCATATTGAGCTGTTATAATATATAATATAATAAAACTATATAAACTTAGTTATTAAAAAAATGAAAATGTGTTGAAGGATGTGCAAATTTTATATATATGTGTGTAAATAATTCAAATATATATAAAATCATTTAAATTCTGGAAAACAAAAAATATTTATACATTCTATATACAAATATTACAAAAATTTACATACATATTCTTCAATTTATATATATCTCATGTAAATAATAGAACCGTTCACGAACACAAGTAAAGTACAAAATGAGAGTGTAACACAAATAAAGTGTCAAATTATACTCTTTACACAGATTTTCATAGAATAGCTTTGTGTAACACTAATGTCGCGCAAATAAACGACATAAAACTTTAAATTCGAACCAAAACAGCTGATTCACACATCAATAAAAATTTTACTTAAAATAAAATGTACAAGTAAAGTTTGTGTAGCATTTTTAAATTTTGACATGGATGTTATGCTCTCTCAGATGCTCTCATTTATTTAAAAATTTGCTGGTGGAACGCACTTATGTATACACAGTGTTATTCAAAGTTACTACGAATAGCTCGTGGAACAGCCCTATTAATAGCATTCTACAAACAGGTTAACTAAAAATGCATGGAACATAATTTTTTAAAATCTTGTATAAATTCTTTTATAAAAATAATATAAAAAAAGTTTTTGTTTAAAACTTTGCATTTAAACTAATTAAGTTAATATTGTTATGTCCTTTAATATAATATTTAGTAATTTATTCATAATTATATTCTTAAATTAAAATAATATTTTTTTCAATGAATTATATGAAAATTTTGTTCCATACATTTTTATATATGTAAACACATACTTATTGCTAAAAATGATGAAAATATATAGTTAAACTATCAAAACGCTTGTTCACCACAAAAATTGTCAGCAATTGCATATTTTAATATATAGATTTTAGATTTTTAGCACTTTTGCTAAAAAAAAATATGTGCGCAAATCAATTCTATAATTCATTAATTGGGGACTGTCGCATAAGAAAATTGACAAGTCAGTGGTAACAAATCATTGTACTGTACTTACAAAATAAAAATTTGATGTCATGTGATACATTCACATGTATTCAATACGTGTACCAATATATTATGAAAATTTTTTTTTATTTAATTCAACTGCAATATGTATTCTGTCACATAATACTGTGACATTTTGCAATTTTTGATGAATACTATTTAGGTCTTGATAATTTACAATTTAGGTAGTTCTCCGTGTGAAGAGCTGCACTTTTCTTTTCAAATAAAGATTTTATTATAAAATTTGAAGCATTATGAAAAATAAATTTTCTTTGACATTTTCTCTTCATTTTGCTTAAGTTTGGCTGGGTTTTGTCCTTTGACTGATGTTCTTTGTTATTCACCATATAACACTTAAATAGAACGAAATTTTACTTCTTAAAGATGTCCCATCTAATATAAACAAAGTTTATATTGTGTATACTTTGTTTTAAAGTAAACTTTTTGCAGAATAAAAACCTTTATTAGAATAGTGAAAATAATTGGGGGGATTTAATCACGATATGTATAATACATGTAATATAACACTGTATATATTAGGTATATTCTTTTGATATGAATGCGCCAATAGAACATGTAAGCGACATATCTTCTAAAATGCAAAGCAAAAGGAAAATTCGCAAAAACAAACCCACTTTCCTAAAAGTGCTTAACGAATAAACCTCTCACACTATAATGGTGCAAAATCTTAAAACTAATCTATTGTGAATGATTTTTGGAAGGAAATGAAAAACTCCAGCCAGCTGTGTATTATATACAACTGTTGCGTATGTTAGAGTGATTTTAATTTGATAACAGGGTAATTTTGTTGATAAAATTTGTGAAAATGATTGACAGCTTAGTAATTGTGAAGAAATTAATTATTTATTATGGAATTTTTAATTTCTGTGTTCATTAAAATATGTAATACATAAATAAATACAAATCAAAATCATATACAAATATTTTCTTATTTTTTGTAAAACTTTCCTGTTTATATGAATATAATAGTCTTTCAGCAAAATTATGTAAATTATTTGAAGATAATGGTTTTTTATTCATTAAGTTACTGTTCACATAATTCTAGATTAAATGAAGAATACACTGTTGATAGTCAACGTGCTGTGACTTATATAAACCAATCGCGTAACAATTTGTCTTTAATAATGTAATAGAAACGTTTCGCTTTCTAGTATTAATGCATGTTTCTTCTTATCTGGAGTTATTTTTAAAAAATCGTATATGGTTGAATCTTGCCCATATTCAGGAATCAATAAGTGTATATAAAAAATAATTTTTATCATGCACCAAAACTTATTTAGCTGCAATTTTTTTTAACTACTTTTATTTTATAAAATTCAAACGCAAATTTGTTCATACTTTTCTTACTTGTCATATATTTAGGCAGTGATGTCAAGTTATTCTTAAGCACCAAAAATGTTCTATTGGAGCATTCATGTCAAAAGTTGTCTGTCACGCCAATGAGTAAGGATGCTGTTTACTTAAACAGCATGTTTTCTGGTAATGTTTGAGCATCTGTAGGGTACGTAGACAAGCAATGCATTGTTTGCAACTAAATCGTGTTTGATGAGTTGTTAACAATACAGCACAGTGTGGTTTCATTATTCGTAGTGAATACATTACAAAAAAATTTGTCCGCAAAATGATTGTTGCTATATATGAAAATTAAATTTAATTCTTATTTCCAGGTTTGTAAGTCTTTTTATTTATTATTTATTTTATTATTTTATTTATATTTATTTATATTATTATATTTATATTTTATTTTATTTATTATTATTTTTTTATTTAACTTCATATAAAATTCAAATAATAACCTAACGTATAACAAGTGATATGGTGTGTGTATTATAAACATTGCTAGTATTCGGCAAGTGATTGAAATTCGACCATTGGTTCATTTTCATTTTCCAGTAGAAATTAAAATTTATGAAGAACTTATTAATTTTTAATAATTGCAAGGATGGAAATTTACACTAAATTTCCACCTACATAAACATGCACTAAAGACAATAACAACACAAACTAAAACATGCCAGCACAACACAGATTTTTTATAAAAACAACACATTTTTTTATATTTATATTTAAATTTGAAAAAGAACATTGACTGGTAATAAATGTTTGCACTTTTAATATTTTTATTTTACTATAACAAATAAAATAAATAAAACCACCGACCGAAAGCAGTTTAAAAAAAACTCGTTTTGTAAAAATCAAAATAAAACAGCAGAATAGCGAAATAAGAAAACAAGAACTGCCAAAAATGTTCGCCGTGGAAGCTATTCGAAGATGACAAGAAGAGAGTGCAAAAGAAAGTAGAAATGCATAATGAGTACCAGATGACCAGCAGTAAACAAAACCGAAACGCTACACAAAAAGTTCGGCTGATGTGTATTTAAGAGGCGCAGTTTTCTTATGAAGGTGACTTGCAATATAACTTCAAAGGCACATACATCTCAGAATATCAAGTTCAGCTAAGCATTTGGTGCACAAAGGAATAATAATATAGAATTATCAAGGCACGACAGGTGGTGTCACGTCGACTGTGCCCAAAGTAATTCCTAATAATAATATATACCAGGATACTTTTGATAACAGAAATATCCAAACGAAAGAATAATTACACTGAAATATCAAGACACGCCAAGTGGTATCACGTCGACTGTGTCGAAGATAATTCTTTGTAATATACAAAAGGACACTTGCTATAAGTAAAGTGTCCAAACGAAGGAATAATTGAGTGGAAATACTAAGACATGACAGGTGGTTTCACGTCGACGGTGTATGAAGTAATTCCATGCAATATATAAAATAAAATCTCTAACAAATCAAATTTCTTGTCAAATTCTCTTAGATAAATAAGAAAAAATAATAAAAAAAATAAAAAATAATAAAAAATAATAAAAAATAATAAAAAATAATAAATAATAATAAATAATAATAAAAAATAATAAGAAAAAAAGTATATAACGCAGGGGCCTGAAGGAAGAAAACCTCCCGAAGACACTCAAACACGCTTATGCTAAAGATTCTTAGAAAGTCATCTCTATTCTTTTAAAAATACATTTTTTTTTTAAATTATGATTTTGAAATAATTATACTTAATAAAAGTAGAAATAAAGAAATTTAAATAAAATATTACGTCTTTGAATATTTTGGTCGCAATTTATCAATTCATTGTGGCGACTTTGGCGAGACTGAGCATACCTCAGCAAATAAGCAACGACCCCAAGGAAGTGTCGTTACATAATTCAATTTATTGTCCTTTTTCGAAGGACCGTAACAGTTATGATTAAAGAAATGAAAATCACCTTATAACTGTTATAATTCGCTTTTAAAATAAAACTAAAAAATAATAAATAAGTTTTCTTTATGTTATATTTATCAAAAATAATTATTATCATATGCCTTTTATTTTTTCAAACAGAAATAACTCTTACAGTCTGCTTATTATTTTAAAACACACAAATTACAGTTATTTTTACCTTATAAATATAAAAATCAAGAGTAACTTTTATTTTTGAAAACATATAAGGTGCACGTAAAGAGTTATGTTTTCTTTGGTTTTTGTATTGTTTTGTGTACAAAAACCAACTCTTTATGAAACTATTGCATGCTGTCCGCAAGAGGCTTTGTGGTATTTTAGCCCATTCTCAGGTGAACACGCTGGTTACTGTGTTGATTGAACAAAGCACGAGACGTTGTTTTACAGCTATTCTTGGTTGAGGCGTGCTTGATGCGATAGTGCTAGGTCAACTGTCTAGAGCTTTGGTGCTTCTTCTAAAATAATTTGCCGAAACATTTAAGCTTTTATTTTTTCCCACGGTCGATGAACACGTGTGGAGAGCGACCATCGGCTGTTACGGCGGTTCATACTATAACCATCGGTGGTACTTGCTTTCCGGTTTTATGTACTACTCAATTACGAATGGTGAATGATCAGAAAAAACCAAATTCGGCAACCCATCCATCCATCACGTAAAGCCGTTAAATGGAGTAAACGCGATCCTCAAAACGCTTGGAGCTATCACTACTGAAATGATTTTTAAGGAGAGTAATTTTGCAATAAAATAGGCAAATGAAAGTATTTCTACTTCAAATAATGCAGCTGTGTGAAATGCGAAATATTTAATACTGTTGTCCAAGATGTGGAGATCTCCCTTGCTATATGATTTTGTTGTAATTGGCATATATTTGAAATTTGAAGCTTTAGTGTGCCTCGTAGCAACAAATAGTGAAAATTTAGCAACCTCAATGTATGATCGATATCAAAATTTTAGTCCGGAAATGGAAGATACCCACTGGGAAGATGCCCACCCAGTGAAAAGCTAAGCTTTCCACACAGACCACCTATTTGTCCACTTTAAAGTCGCTTTAAACACTATATTTAAAAGCAGTCTCTATGCCTCTAGGCCTTAATTTAGTATTCAAGCAAAACTTATATGGCTATGCAAAATGATGTTGAGCAACACCACCAGCTCCGTTAGAATCGGGAAGAACGTTTTCAAGTCGTTTGATACCAAAAGAGATTTGAGCCAGGATGACTTCTTGTCGTGTGACTACATCAACCTAATGTTGAAAAAGATTATTCGAGCAATAGATTTAAATCGTACTTGTACAATATTCTACAAAAGTGTAATGCCGATGATATTGATATCATTGACTTGAACCCTGTTTATTTGGAAACCAGCGTTAACACTAAAAATGACGTAAGCTTAAAGATTCAACGAAGAATCACTTTTGCCAACATACGTTACTTCAGGGTAAGTAGGCAACTGAGAAATGAAGCCCTCTCTTGACAAACATATATCACATTCTACAAGTCTTTTATCATGCCAATCCTCCTGTTTGGTGCAAAAGAATTACCACCAGTGATAAAAAGCGTTAGGAGCATTCGACAAAAAAATTCTTCGGAAGATTTATGGCCATTTATGCATTGGCGACGAGTATCGAAATAGATGGAATGATAAGCTGTATGAGCTATACTGCGGCTTCGTTGGCTTGGTTATGTGATGCGAATGAAATAAAGTGCTCTGGTTAGAAAATTGTTTGATTTGATTTGTTCGGAGAGACCAGGTGACAAGTAAATGTTCGGGCCTTCTGGCGGAGGCTACTCAACACGGCCAGGGACGACTAACGTCTGTAATGGTCAATTTAGTAAATAAGTAAGGTATGTGGACATACGCCCAATATTTCTAGCACCTTTCGCTGCTTTTTGACATCTCTTGTTATTTCTGTTCCTAATAAATACATACGTTCTACTTCTTGTGCCAATATATCTGTTGGTCACATTCCCGCTATTACTACTAATGTTTCGTTTGAGACTTTGTGGAAGGCACTGACGATCCATAATGCACAGAGGCGATACGTTGATATTATGACAGACAGGTAAGGTTTTTACGTATGGCATCGTCCCACGCTGTATAGAGTATAATGGGGCTTACTACATTTGCCAGTAAATAAAAGATATATAAAATAAAATAAATAAAATAAAAGATATACGAGTGTGTATTAGTACATCAAGGGCAGGATGTTATTCCACAGCTTGCTGCCCTAAAGGTTATTATTTTTTTTACATTTTTGGTGCTTATAAGAACTGTTTCTGTTTTTTTTCTGTTGTGAGCTGGATGCTTGCTTTATTCAGACACTCAATAATCACATTGATTGATTCAGTGCATGTCGCATGTAGTTTTTCTTTCATCTAGACAGTTATTGTCACCTCAAGATCGTGTGAGAAGCCAACAATTATTTCACTTTCTGGTTATCTTATTCGCAAGACACTATCGTAGATTGTATTTCACAGTATCGGTCCCAACACTGATCCTTGTGATACACCTTTGGAAATGGTATACTACTTTACGCCTTCATCTGTGTCATAAAAAGGAACTTATTATTATTTATTATTATTGTTATGGGATGTGACACTGCGATCGTCGGGTCTATTGTGCCCTCTTCTGGGTTAGAGTAGGTGTTTAAGCCCTGTTGCGTCTTCCGTAGGGCATTCTAACAGCACATGTATGCCGACTCCTCTTTCTCTTCACAGAATCTACAGTTTGCATCCGTAAGTGTACCCAGTTTTGTAAGGTGGTGTTTTAGTCTACAGTGCCCTGTTAGGATTCCTGTGATGATTCTATGTTTTTCTTTTGATAGGTTTATACAATCATAGTATCTTTTATTATTTTAGGCACCAATAAGTGATTTAGATTGTTTTAATTCTGGTATATTGTATATTTATTTTTATGAGAGACAGAAGCGTACTATTTTTTAGTTCCCAAAAAGGTTCCGGCCCCATTATCGGCGTGGCTGCTTCTTTCTGGTTAGTGTGTCCGCGTATTCGTTTTCGCGTACGGCAGTATGTTCCGGTACCCAACTAATTGATACCTGATTTGTTTCGCCAAGCAGATTTATCTTATTAAGGCAGTCTAACACCAGTCTTGAGGTCACCTTATGCGAGTTTAGTGCCTTGATCGCCGTTTGGCTGTCTGTCAGTATTGCAATACTTTTACTCTAGTAATTCTGTTTAATACTGGTAAGTACGCATTTTAAAATTGCGTAAACTTCCGCTTGCAAAATGCTAGTATTTTTCCCCAGCGCTTCCCAGTGTTTCTTGCCTGGTCCGACTATGCCCGCTCCGACACCTTCCTACGTAAGCGAGCCGTCAGTGAAGCATGCGATTGTGCTATTCGTTAGCTGGTGAGTTTGATTGACACCCTCTCAGCTTCTTTTGTTGCTTAGTTTAGTTTTAAAAAGCTTAGTAAAGCTGAACTTAGGATTCATCGTGTCCCATATCATTGAAAGTTCCGTACGCTGCTGCGCAAGATTTTCCAACTTCTTTCTATTGAGCCAACTACCCGTTATATTTCCTTTCTTCATTCGTAGAACTGTCCTTTCCGCTTGGGACCTGATGTATATCGGCAAGGGTGTGAGTTCTACATGAAATTACTAAGCTTCCATGTAATATCACAAACTAATGATCAGCAATCTTCTATTACCTGCTTCAAAGGTATGTTGTTTATTCCTCTTTGATTTGTTCTTTTGCTACCCTATGCAAGGTTCCATGTGTTTGTCACAATTTCTGACATCATGGCTTCGAATTTTTTAAGCTTCAAACTTAGGGGTATAAAGCAAGAAAAGCAGTACATTCCATCTTTTTTAATTCAGGTTAAACCGTATTTTGCGGTCATGACTCTCCATGTAGACTGCTAACATTTATGTTCCAGGTAACAATTTTGACAGGTTAAACCATATTTTGCCGTTATGACTCTCCGCTGTAGACTGCTAACATTTATGTTCCAGATAGCAGTTTTGCCAGCTGTGTCAGAAATCTATTCACTTCTTTTTAGATTGCGAAATTGCTTACTTATTATAGTATGTAGTTTACGTATGCAGTTTGTGTGCATTGGTAACCTTTGGTCATATGCACTGCTGTTTCTTCATGATGTAGAATGCCGCATTGTACTCATCTGGCTTCGCAAACTATCGCCGTGTTTTTTAGTACACCTTCAATTGTGGATTGAAACTGGGCACCACTATGCTCGGGTTTATGTTTAGGTTTCAGTATCAACTAATTTTTTGTCGTTTTTACATTTTCACCAAGTGGTTTTTATACTTCGTCACCTTTTAATTTCTTAAATATATCAGCATATGAAATATATGTTGCTGCAGATATGATCAGCGCATCTTGTTTAGGTCGAATTTTGTGCCTCTGCTTCGATTTTTTTTTCTTCGGTTTTACTTTGTCCACGTTATCTGTTGTTCTTTTGCATCGATATTAGTTTCTTCTTTTCGTTTCGCTGCAGTAGTGACAACTGGTTTTGTTGTTTCTATTGTCAAGTTTACTTATCCACCGTCAATGTTTAGTTAGAGTTCTAGTTCTTCTTTTAAGCTTGCTTTTTTACTTTGACTACCATCGTATTGCTGATTTCCTCTTTGTAGTTTTTTCCAATATTAATACTTTATACCATTTCCATGCTAAATATTATATGTCCCACCTTGCAACCGCTGTCTTTGCAGGTACATGCGGTTTCTGTTGTCTCATGGTCATGGATGTAAACAAGGAGGTCATTAGAGGGTTGACTTTGGTCCTTATGGGGTCCAGGTTTTAGATGGAACTAATAGGGGGCTCTCTCAAACCAAACCTACAAGGTCGCTAACAAGACGACTATGTGCATTAAACACTCTGTGAGACTGGCTAATTCTTCATGAATGAGTCCGCGTATTCACCTGAGAGCTGTTTTTGCAAGATTTCAATCCGCATACTCAGGTAAAAGAGATCCGAAGTGGAATACTCTCATTTTGAGAAGAAAAATAAATAAATAGTAATATATTTAGCTGAAGAGCACACTGCGATACTTTTTATGTCACAAATCTATGATGCTTAAGGGTCGTGGCTACAGAAAAGCTGATCATGCAACAAAACCACACAAAAATGTTGATGGTCTCGCTATATTACAAATAAAAACTGACGAACAGGTTAACAGACTTCGAAAATTTTTACTCGTAATTGTTACCACATATATACTTGTCTGATTAAATAAGATTTCTGCAAAAGTTTGCGTAAGTAAATATAGATCGTCATATAATAAAGTGTGGTAATATATATGGCAGTATTAGTTATAATATATGTTGGAGTATGTAACAGAATTACACTATGTATTTCTTAACATAAAACGTAAATAAAACACCATAATTCTCAAAGTAAGGCCATCATGCCCACTCTTCTTCTAAAAAGCCGCCAAAGAGTTGTAGTGTCATGTTGCATTTGTATTAAAATTTATAACGTTTTCGAAAAAAATTAATAGATGAGAAATTTTTTTGAACAACTGCAAACTCAAAAGACTTAGGTTTAAAATTACTTTACTACAACGTAGAGGGAAGAACCACATATAAGATTCTAAATTAGTTTTTCTAAAAATTTTGATCATAGACTCTATTGTGGAACCCCGTTATTGTGACTTTAATAATAAAAATATTTGAAACAAAAGTGATCAGTAGTAACAGGATTAATATATATTTATTATTTATATATATATATATATATATTTTAAAAACAACAATTTTATATACACCAAACATACATTTTAACTTAGAAATAAAAATACTTCATAATAAATTGCACTGAATTTGGTATTTTGTACATTTAATTGGCACTTTAAAACAAGTAATTATCTAAATGTAGGCTAAGTTTGTACCAACAATTTTTATTATAAACCTTATGCTTCTAGACATATAGATTAACAAATAAGTTAAGATTTAAGTTCTACATGCAAATGTGTAAAGGAAAGATACAAACTTCTAATAAAAATTAAAAATGCAATATTTGTATTGTAAAAAAAAAATTTATATCATTGATTCGAATAGCTGTTTTTGTTGTTGTGATACCACTGTATGAATGACTTGCACCTCACCGTCATATTCGCTTCGACATATTAAATGCTTTGTTCTAAAAAAAGAAATTCGAAAAAAAATTAAAGGAATAATTTCATTAAATTTTTTGACGTATTTAAAATATTTTACTATTTTTTCAAATAACTGTTTTAATTATAAAACACAAAAATATGTGCTTTTAACAGTTTGGAGACATATTTCATAATTTTTTTGCTTCTTTAGCATACAGCTACTGGTTGGTATATATAGATTGCATGAGCGGTGTAGCATATCAAAAAACTACATGGCACAATTTAAATTATAATGAAATATAAATTGAAATTTTTCTAGTTTCGCTATGACGTAAAATATGCTAGTAATTAGCATCAGAATGTTCAATCGTGACACCTCTAGAACCATATGACACTCTCTTGATCATTGAACACAACGTCAGATTTAGCTCTTCTTAATTGATGCAGATTATAGCTTAAGTAGTCCAAAACTGACTGAGGATAAAACGTTTTTGCGGGTAAGATATGCATGCTGCTTAATTACTTAAATTGTCATACTAAACCGTTATAGAGTTTTGGCTTGACACAGCGTGTCTCTCCAGGTACATCTGCTGCGTGCATGCCTTTTTCAGTCTCTTAGATCAAAGGTAATATCTCTCTTAACTTGATTACTCCACCCGAGATATGGTCTACCTCTATGTTGTCTTCCTCCAATTATCGCTTTAAATAGCTTCTTCACTAAAGCGTCTTCATACATTTTTACGACATGGTGAAACCACCGAAGCTAATGTATGTTACTTCGTTGAATAATATCAATGGCTATTACAATATTATAAAATATTATAATAATAATATTTATACTAATGTCCAAACTCGTACAGCTTGTGATTTACATCCCAATTGTCTATTGAGCTCAAAATATCGTCTATAGACAGTGGTGACTCTTTGATATCGATTCTCTTGACTGACATCGATGTTTTGACAAATTCCTTGACAAATTCGCAAGTATAGAAGCCAGACGATAGCTTGGCGTTTGACCGACGCTTTTTTCTACCAGTACCCGACATATACTTCGTTTTATCGTCATTCATCCCTAGTTGTAACGTGTAGTTGTAGTAGTTGTAACATGACGCTTGGTGGCCTAATAATGTCAGTATCATCAGCGAAAACAAGAATCTGGACACAATTATAGAATATGGTGCCGTTACAATGAGCACATATTTTGCACATGATTACTTGATGAAATTGAAGCCTAGTATGATATCAAAAGCTTTAGTGAAACTCCATCCAAACTTGACAGAGCTACGAGTACTGCCCAACATCATTTTTAACATTATTGTATTAACATTGAAGAGACACCAAGCTCAGATATTGCGGGGTAAACAAGATCCCTTTCGAAAGCTGCTTTAAAATCGAAGAATAGATATGGCGTGTATCCATGTTGTTTTCGAGGGGTTTTTCCAGGAGGCCAGGTAGAGAGTCGCGCTAATAATAAGGCCCAATCAGTTAGTTAATATGTATAATCTAATAATCTATAACACAGTACAGTTGATAGGACCTGTTACGCCACAGGAATCAGGCTGATCCCGCTGTAGTTGGCGCAAATCGTCAGGTAGTCTTTTTTTAAAGTAGGACAGAGAAAACTAAGGTTTAATCATTCGGCACACTTTAATCCAATCATATTCTACAGATAAGCTGATGCATGCTCTCTATCAGTATGTCGGCACTGACGTTGAACAATTTCGTTCTTTCTCTTGTGTCCTAAACTCACGATATTGTTTGCGTACGATTCGCATAGTTACTGTTTGTAGAGTTCTCGTATAGTCTAGTACCAATATCATATACACCTACATAAGAGAAAACATACAGCACTGAGTAGTAAATAAGCGAATCAGCCAATTATTTGGGGCTTAGTCGATTCTAATCGAGTCTCGTCTCGTAGTTGCTCATAGTTACTAATTAAAAATGAATCAGTTGAAATTCGACAACCTAACCTTAACATTACGGTTCTAGCCCCCTGCGGAATAAGAGCTAGAATATTCTTGCGGTAATATTAGGATTTCTGTCGTAAGAGGCGACTAAAATCCCGTCAGGCATCGGAAGGTGTGGTTTAAAAGGTCACAGAAACTTTGAGAAGCTCCTGAGCTGAGCCGAGTAGGTGCCTGCTCTAAGTAGGCGTCCACCATCTCGGAATGGTAACGAGGGATATTTAAGTGCACAGAGAGAGGTTAAAAAGCCCTGCACTATCAAAGTATACAAGCGTGTACGTCGTCGTAAGAGCATGCAATAATGATTATGAGTTCAGGGTTCAAACATCCATCAGAATCGAGCCTAGTACGATCCTGTTGTTACCTGAGTATATAAGGGTGACATCTCATAGAATTGGCTTTTAGGTGAATATCACATTTTCCTCCGTTTTTAAAACTTGGAAAGTTTCAAAGTACGTTGATGAGACATCATCGCCGTTAAGATGGTGGTATGGATTCAGTTGAGAGTAGTCCTGCTCTGCGTGAAATCCTTGCCCTGAATATAATCTCCCATAAGGAATTGTTTCAACCCTGTATGGCCTCCCTGCTTTGCATAAATAATCATGGGGACCGTTATGAGTGATCAGACAATCGAATATCCATAGCGGTGAGGAGTTTGAAATCTGCAACTTGGATAGGCTTATAACGAAAAAAGAAGTGAAAGTTCAGCAATAACCGTAACTTTATATGTTTATGTATAAATAATATATATTTCTATATGCATTTATCTAGTCTGTACATTAGCCCATTAAACCTCCAAATCTGAAGTAGACCGTTACGCCGAGGATGTTTGGCTGGTGTGTATCCAGTCGTAAGGAATTCAGTAAGGAATTCAGGATACCGGGCGCTGTCCTGATTTAACTAATGCCTTCCTAAAGCATGGGGCTCTGCATTGGGTGACAGTTTTTTCCATTTTCTTAAACATTTGCATATGGAACAAAATTTTAAAATAACTAACAATTTAATTACAGAGTCCACGATGGTGATACGTCTAATGCTAACACCCAGAGCATGGTGAACACAGGTGACGGTAACAAAGCGACCAGAAAGAAGGCGGAATACTTCACAGGGAGATAGAAAGAGAGAGAGCTCTCCACAAAGCTTCCCTGCCAGCAGAAGGAGAAAGTGACTGACCCAGTACCAGCAAAAGGTGCACATCTAACAACACATCTCCAGAAGAAGTACAACGCCTTCAGCCCAAGAAGCCAAGCAACTAGCTCCATTAAAAACCAACCGAAGACGACTCCATCTTACAGGGACATTGTCAATGCTTGCAATATGGCTATTGCCTATAAGAAATATTCGGAGCTTAATCTCACTGGTGATCAAATGAAGTTGATAAAATCGAAGCTCCAGGAAGAAATTGATACACTTCCTAAACACGATATTGTTTACGGATTCATTACAAGTCTTAACAGAGAGGATGGCTATCATTAGTATGCTGCAATGGTGAAACGAGGAATTGGCCGACCAATTGTGTCTCAAAGCTTAAACTACTCCCGGATGTTACTCTCAAAATTTTTCAGGGCGGAGAGATGCCCAAAACATATGTATGTATCACTTTCATTTCCCCCTCCCCTGTGCTATCACCGGACATTTTGCTGACTCACCTGGAAAAACAAAATAGTGGCATATGCACGTCATCGTGTAGGATTCTCAGAACTCAAAACGACAAGAATGGTGGGGAAACCATCACGATCTAGGTTGATGAGAAATCCAATAATTGGATAGTCGGTCAGGCAGGGCAGCTCTACCTGAACTTCACTCAAATTCACGTATGGGTAAAGGGAGAGTCCAGGGTATCTAAAAAACTGGAGATAAAAAGACCACTAACGACCTTTTCCATGCAAAAGACCGCATCCAAATGATAAGCCCAGTACCTCAAAAGCACAAGCAGATAGGCCAAGTGATATAGTAAAGCTTACAAGGGACAACACTTGAACCGATGTCGGTTCCAGCACTTCCAAGCAGCATGATGGTACACCGGTCACTAGAGTAAAAGATCAGAAGCAAGGGTCAATGAAAACAGCTTCGAAATCTCCTCGACAGGAAACACCTACTCATGGGATAAAATTGCTTAAGTGGATGCGGAACGGAAAGGGACGAAATAAATAAAAATGATGAGGTGCCTGCAGGTTAATCTTCAACACGCCAAAGCTGCTACGTTGTTGTTGATACAGCGACTCATATCTGAAAAGATTGACCTGACCTTTATCCAGGAGCCATTTGTATATGAGAACTAGATAAAGGGACTGAAAGGTAAGTTACTGTACGGCTATGCCAGCCATGGTCTACCTGGAGCTTGTATTTTGGTAAGGGATTAATGTTTTCATTATTCTACAGCAAACCAATAAGGATCAGGTAGCAGCATTTATTTCTGTGGACACCACAGTAAGTAAGACAGAGCTCATTGTTTGCTCATCTTACCTATCTGGAGACTCTGAACATCATAGCTATATGGTGTAGAGAAGTAGGGTTAAATGTAATTTTAAAAAAAACAAGTCTGGTTGTCTTCTTCAAGAAAAGAAAAACAATGCTTTCTAATAACCCATCCCTGAATGAAGAAGAGCTATCAGCTGTTAGCCAGGTAAAGTACCTGGAAATGATTCTGGATGAGAAATTGACGTGGAATTCTCATGTAGACAACGTAACCAAAGAGCCGGAGAAGAATTATAGACCAGTAGAAACCTCATTAGTAAACACTAGGGGCTAAATCCTAAACTGAGCCTCTGGATGTACACATCTACTGCTAAGCCAATTGGTATCTACGGATCATCCATCTGGTACAAGAAAGCTCAGCAGAAGACTGTGATAGACAAGCTACGTAAGCTGCAGAGATTAGCCTGTCAGGTGTATTAGGCTGAAGTACACGCAATTGCACTATGTCTAAGGAAATATAAAGGGAAACCTGTCACAGGAAAAAACATATATATTTTCTCTGACAGTAAATCAGCACTCCTTGCACTACGCTCACCTCGAGTAACCTCAAAACTAGTGTGAGAATGCCTTCAATTTCTCAAAGACTTTACTAAAAGGAACAGGTATTACTAGAAACGATAGCTGCAGACTTTGTTATGAAAAAAAGAAAATACCAGAATATATTCTGTGTCACTGTGATAGTCTCGCCAGACTCAGACTTCGGTACTTATCCACTGCCTATCCACTTATAACGGAATTAGGCAACATTTCTCCAAAGGACATAATGGCGTTCTTCACTGCTTCTCGTCTATGGAACTAAAGTGGGTATGTCACAATAATCCTTAAAGGATACAGTAACTTGATGACAAGTAACTTGATGAACCATCTTAAAACTTAACCTAATCTACAGTAAGAATTACGCTCCAGAATTTCATGAAGAAAGTGGACCAAAAAATATCTGGTACCAATATCAGTAAAAAAATAAAGGCATAAAACATAGAGAAAGCGCAACTGAAGCTAAATATGGAAATGAAACGAACGCATGCATGGGTAGATGCTGGCCTGCAAATAAAATAAACAGATCAAATACATTTAATTGAACTCATTGAAATATTTACAAACTGAAATTGAAGATATTTCATAAGATATATTTATTTAAAATAAAATAACAGACAATATAACTTACGGATTACTCCCACTGATTTCTCGTACTTTTGCTGTGACTGGTATAATAAGCTGCTCCATAATTGCTCCATCTTTATTGACATGTTGAAACATTTTGGATCGGTTAGGTGCTTGTTCTGATGACTTGGTTTCTTGCCTTAGTGGAATATGAATTATTGTTGGTATTGGTTCTTTTCCATCATTATATCCAGAACTTGAACGTGGCTGGTAAAAGTAATTTTATAATAATGTCATTCTTTTATAAATATTAACTTTATTGGAATTTTTTAAATTCAATTTTGAACATAAGTCAACTTAATTCCATAACATCATTTGATTATAAATTCCAATACTAATAAATTTTAGTATATATGAGTAAAATAGGTAATGTTATTTGCATGGGTTTGAAAAGATTTGAAACTCATATGATTAAATAATTGTGAGTTCCATATGATTATGAATATATAGTTAGCTTTTTGATCAGAACCGGATGCTTTTAAAGAAAATAGTTTTTTTTAATAATTATGAAAGACATTTCACCAAATACCTAAAACAAGGAAATTGAATTTGTCAAGATGATCTTATGATAAAAGTAAAAGTTTTGAAATAATGATATAGATGTTCATGGATTCAAATATATTAACACATCTATATTCTAAATGAATATTATTTTTTAACCACCTGGACTATTTTTAATACAATATTAGATAGATGGTTCCGTGGTAGACAGATGGCTTCAAAACGGTGGAAGGGGTGGGCCGGGAGTATATGGGATTAAATAAAAAGAGGAAATATTTGCGGGTATGAGTTAAGAAAACTCAATTTTTCAGGCCGAAGTACACGCTATTGAACTATGTCCAAGGTAATATAAAGAAAAAACATTTTCTATGATAGTAATTCAGTATTTTTAGTACTAGGCTCACCTCGAATAATCTTAAAACTAGTGTGGGAATGCTTTTAACTTGTCAAAGACCTTACTGAAAGGAACAGGATTCACTTAATATGGATCCCAAGACACAGCGGATTTAAGGGAAACAAGAAAGCAGATGAACTAGCCAGAAAAGGGGCGGCCTTATATCTTATTGGGACACAACCATTTTGTGGTCCTTCATGAGGCTTTTTTAAACTTAAAATTAATGAATGACTGGAAAGAGCAGCTCAGACTGATTGGGATAATATAACTGCTTGCAGACAAGCTAAAGAATCCATGCCACTGAACATTGTGGAGTTAAAAAGCGTCTATTGAACTTCGGTATTACTGGAGACGATAGCTGCAGACGTTGTTTTTTTAAAAAAAGAACACATTCTGAGCCACTGTGATAGTTTCGCAAGTCTCAGATTTCGGTACTTATCCATTTTTAACGGAAAACGATAACATTATCTCTCCAAAGGACATAACATTTTTAACTGCTACGAGCCTATGTCACTAAAGACGGTTTGTCAGAATAATCTTCAACGGATGCAATGACGTGGTGAAAAGTTCTCAAGCCGTTTTACAATCTAATTTAATGGTGAATTTAAAATGTTGTTTTTTCCGAGTTTTAAAATGCTCCAAAGTTGTGCAACAAATATTGTTCTTTTGTTAATATATGCAGTTTAATTCATTAGAGCTGTTAATAACAGCACTTCCTTCGTTTTCTTAAGATAATTTTGTCGTTATCTACTGGCATCTTGTGAAATATATTCACAAGCATACGCATACTTAATTTTCATTAAACAATTCGTTTCGTTTTGCACCAATCTTTAATTTTGAGCGACGATACAGCTGTTTCTGAAACAAAAAAAAAGATAAAATTTTAAAACGTTTTCGGTAGAAATGGAAAATTCATCTACGTACATTCAATTGTACCAGATAGTCTGCAGCATATCTCTTAATCATCACCTTTAGATTTGTGGTCTTGTAATTGTTTCTCTTCTAAACAGACGCTTATTTATTTATTTGTTTCTGTTGTGTTTTATTGTCAGTTGCGAAACACAGTAAAAATTTTTCATTATTAAAAAATAAATTATATATTATATATATATTTTTTTTTACTCTAGTATCTCTTCACTGTTAATGATATTTAATTTATTTATTTAAAAAATAAAGTGTCAAATGTTGTACAAATATGCATATTACATACATACATATATATTATAGTTGCTAATGGCAATCAAATCAAAATGTGATTTACACAATTTTTTTTATGTGAAAAGTTTTTCACAATTTCTTTCAAACAGATGACTAGTCTGATATATAATATATAATATACTTGTTGCTGAATCTTTTTTTTTTATCAAAAAAATCCACAAAAAACATCCGCATATCAAAATAAAGAAGCTACTATTATTATGATTGCAATTTCCATTTTGATTCGCCATGAATAAACTTTATTGACTTCTGTCTGCTAACCTATCTGCTCTTTTAATTGATACATTTCGATTCCATCTACTGGTGTATACTGAGGCAAAAATCTTCTTTACTATAATGAGACAAGTTAATACCGCGGTCGGAATTATTCATATATTTTTGTTTTTGACACATTGCCACCAAGCGGAGCGCCGAAAACAGGGATTCAGAGCGTTAGCAATAAACAATGTGTACACGGCCACGTTTAAATTCAATGAACTCACGACTATTAGTTGGTCTTAATGAAGTAAAGTCATTATAATAATTACTTTGTTAGAGTAAACGATATTTTTTCTCATTAAAAAAAAAATATCTTTATTGCACATCAAACTGATGTGAAATAATAATTTTAACACGTGTAATTTAAAGGTCACATCTTTTAAAAGTCATGTGAATTTTATATAGCTAGGCTTCTGTATTTGTTTTAAAGCAAAAATGCCAGTAAACTATTTAAAAAACTAGAATTTCATGTATTCTTTCATAAAATATAGATAGTGTTAAAAAACCAAGGAGTATATGGTGTTTTAGTTCAATTATAAAATTATCTGATCTATGACCAACTGCCAACCCATTGTACACTGAGGAAAATCGACAAAGCTAATTTTTTAGCGAATCTAAAACAAGCTGCAATCAAAAATGTGTGTATATAGATAAGCATCATTATTTTCTCAAAGTCTTGAGGTTATTTCGTAAGAAAAAACAAACAAAATTTCCCAACACCAATTATTTAAGTAGTTAAGTCAAATACCAACAATGACTATTTGTTTATATTTTTTTAAAATATTATTTTTGATTGTACTGAAACAATAATAGGTGAAAACTTACTTATAAAGATAATTATAAAAATATTATGAAAACCACAATAATACCTGTCGACTAAACGCTAGTACCATGTTTCTACTGTCTCGTTTAGGTGGTTTTGCTTATAAAGACCGCTAATGAGGATAATTTATATAAATCAGGTCATTCTCAAAAAATCAGCTCATTTAAAGCGAAAAATTTCGAATACAACCCTTAAAAATAAAATTTTCACAAGCGAAATTACCAAAATTTAAAATACAATATGTGTCGCCTTCATAAACATTTGGTAAAGGATTTCTGCTTAGTGCGTCCACGTGTTCCATTCGTTTCGCACTTTTATGTTCTATTTTTATATCAAATCTTGTATACGTAACCACCACCTGGCTATTCTTGGAATTAGCTAGCGTTTTTGCATCGTTGTTTTTAAAGCACTGCAGTCTGTCACCACCGTGATAGGTTTACCGTATACGTAATAACGCTATCTCTCCAGTGTTTCGATGACAGCTAATGTTTCCAGCTCGTAGCTGTGGAGCTTTTGTTCATCTCTCGTTATAGATCTGCTATAGTATACGACCGGTTTCCATTCGTCCTTCTCATTTTGTAACAGCAAGCCTGCTAACCCAATGGAGCTTGCATCAGTATGTACTTGATGCTCGGTATCCGATCGATAAGCAGTCATATCTGACTTCTTTGTTAATATTGATTTCAGTTTATTGAATGATTTTTCTTGCTCGTTACACCACTCAAAGTTTACGCCTTTATGTAAAACTTGTCGTAATGGTTTACTCACGATCGCATAGCCTGGAACAAATTTCCTAAAGTAATCGTTTGGGTTTGGGGCCTTGCAAAGTTTTCGACTGTTAAAATTTTTGCTGTACCAGGGCTAATGTTGTCTGAAGTCAATTTATGACCCAGGAATTCGATATCTCGATTCAGAAATATGCATTTTTTTATATTTAGTGCGAATTTCGCCTCACGTAGTGCGTTAAATACTCTTTGTAATTTGCTAAACATTTCGTCTGCCGTATTTTCGCCTACGCCAATGTCGTCCATAAAATCCACCATATCGCCAGGATGAGTCATTTCTTTGACATTGGCTACCCAGGAAACCCGCCGGAGCATTCTTGAGTCGTTATAAATGCAGTATACTTTCTGCTTTCTTCTGCTATTGGTATTTGATAATACCCTGAGTTAAGATCAAGGGTTGTGAAGTAAGTATATTGTAGTCATTCTTCGCTTCTTGTAGTCGTTCTTCGATACTTGGGGTGGGAAATATTTCTTTGATTGTGTTTTTGTTGATACGTCAATAATCAATGCATAATCGATCTTCGCCATTCTTTTTCTTGACCAAAACAATAGGACTGGCAAACGTAGATTCTGGATGATACCGTTTTCCATAAGGTCATTCACCATTGCTGTCACCACCGACCGTTTTGGTGCTGGTACCCGGTACGGCTTTTGTACAATTGGTTGATAGGCTGTTAATGTAATTTACATTTTCGTTTCTATTTCACTCAAGCTGGTGGCGAATACGTCTCTATTACTATTAATGAGATTGCTCAAGTCTCGTCGTATTACATCGCTATCGCAGTTGATTTCGTTCATTAATATAGGATCCCGGGTAGTTATTCTTACCATTATGTGTCTTGGCGTTTTCTCTAAAGTAAACGTATCGCCCTGAATTTGTACCACTACATCGTCTGACACACTACATCGATTGTAAGCATTTTATCGTCTACTACATAAAAATATATTTGTTGGCTGATGCTATTGACAGCAAGTTAAGCCTAACCCTTTCAGTTAGTCGCACCTCTCCACCGCCGAAACCTGAAATGTTTATAGAACTCAACTAAACTTGTCCATTAATAGGTCTCAATACTGTTTTCCGCACAAGACTGCACTGGCTACCTGTGTCAAGTAGTGCTGTACATTGTCTACCATTGATGTCTAATTCTCTTATAAATTCGTTGGTGCGTTCAACTCGACACACACTCAAGTCCCCACAGTGAATACCCTGACCTTTCGGGTGAACTCTTCCGCAATCGATACACCGTTGTCTACGTTGTGGCTTTGAACAGTCGCGCGAAAAATGCCGCGCTTCACCGCAATTGAAGCAACCTCTTTTCTTTTTGGGCATTACGCTAGAATTTATTATCGGATTTGACGATGAATTTACCAAAACTCTTTTGTTCGTTCCGCGTTGCATATTGTGTAAAAAGTCCTCAATACATTCGCGAAAATCTTTTAAATTGCTAAACCGTAACGGTGCGATCGCCGCTTGCAATTTAGTGTCGTTTAGTCCATTGCGAGTATATTGTATAATGATACTGTCACTTATCTTGTATCGTCGACCAAGTGCCGCAATTCGAAAACAATGGTCTATATTGTCTTTATTAACATTACGTACCGCTTGACTCAATTCAAAATTAATGTCAGTTTTGTCACATTTTATATAAAATTCTGCACGCAACTTATTCGAAAAACTGTTCCACTCGCTATTGAATTCTGGTAGAGAATTCAGCCTCCTTTTAACTTTTCATAAACGGCTAGCAATTGTTGTTTTTCATTCCATTGGTATGCATTAAGAGATCTTTCGACACGGTTGATAAATTACCTGATCGTAAGACCGTTTCTATCTGTTGGATCGAACACGGGTATCGTTTCGCTGGTATTTTTTACAGACCCATGTTGTGGTAGATCGTTAGCCACTGTAGTTAGATGAAATTGCCGTCTTCTGATTTTCGCTTTTTTCACTCACGTTTTCCATAGGTTTACTTCATGTCACGTTTTCTATGCAAGTTGTTGAATCATTCGTTCTATATTATCTATACGTGAATTTATAGAACTTACACCTACCGGCTCGCGGATTTCGTCTGTTTTGAGGTGCTCCGTCAAACGCAATACCAACTGCGCTTGGTGTGTTGTAATGGTGTAATTTTCTCTTAAATCTTTTACATGTAGAAATTTTAAGTTCAATGTTTACAATGTGTTCTTTTTACTTAATAAATAAAAAACGCTATGCATCCTGCCATTTCGCAAAGTCAACCCCACATGGTTGCATTTACGTGTATTTATTTTTGTGTTCTTTACAAATGTAAACGAACAATAGTTGAGCTGTACTGAAAAAGGCACTGAAAAAGAAAATCTATATTTTTATTAATTGAATATGCAATTGATATATAAAATGTATATAAATTATTTATTATATCAATTATGTATTTAATTTTTTTGAGTGATATATTTAGTAAGTGAAGTTTTTAAAATTTTATCAGATGCATAAATGAGCTCATTATAATGTGAATGTTCACTCATTAATATAAATGAGCAAGAATATTGAAAAAATATCAACATGAGGGTGAGGCCTGACCTGAATGATGCAGCTGAAGCTAGAGATGAGGCTGTCAAATCTTATAGCCAAAGATGAAAACACTGCAAATAAATGTTATGAACAGAATGTGTGGCTGTAGCTGTCACTGCTAATAAAGTTGTAGTTGGGACTCCTCCCTTTTTCATTCTGATTCCCTTTTTGGGACACTCAACTCCACTTGACTCATGAAAAATGAATTCTGAGAAAGAAAGTCGGAAGCTTACACATGAGTCGGTAGTTTTTTGGATGCTTCTGATTGTGCTGTGTTTGGTAGTGGTGCGTTGGACAAGCACAGTCTAATAATAGTGGTTGTGACAACGAAGCTGAATGGTTTGAATGTGTTTCATTGTTTGCGGAGAACGCAAGATTAATAGAGCAGATTGAGGCGTTCTCCAATGATTGGTGTTCACGCCGAGATCCCCATGGCAGAAATCTGGAGTAGTACCAGATGAAGTTTAAGGAGAAGATGACCTCGGAGACCATAAATACCCGTCTGGATGTTGGACGCTGCTACATCAAGTGGCTCAGCTTCCGTACTTCAGTTCCGTATTGGGATGATGCAGAGTTTCGAATGTCTGTCTTCATTGTGATTAGCTTGGGCACTAGACTCAAACACTAATGGGTCTGCCGTTTTTGCAGTAAAACTGTCAAGGTGCTTTTTCTGTTATGTATGAACTTGGTGTGATAATACATGAGACAGGCAGCAGCATTGATTTGTGTGGGAATCGAATGTGGTTGATGGTGGCAGAAGGGGACTGTCTGCTACAATGTAGGTCTTCTTGGACATCAGCTGTAAAGTTGCTGTAAATTTTGTAAATGTGAACCATTATTCGTTCGTGTTATTGAATGAGAGTGTATGTGTCCTTGGAAGGAGCTGCAGTGTTTACTGCAGATGGAGTGAAGCATTAGAGCCTTACTGGGACTTTCTGGATACGGTACTGCTACTGGCTACTAGTACTCCTATTATGCTTGGTTTGGATGGGAATGCATCCTCTTCCATTTGGTTCAGTAAGATCGCGAGATCTTTGTTTTGACTTTGGCACCACTGTCGGGGTGAGGTGGTGAGGCGAACCCTTGTGGAGTGCGGTTGTGGTCGAACGAGCTCAGGTCAAAGAGGAGGGTGCTAAGACGCTTGAAGAGGACACCTAACTAAGTTAAAATCAGCTTTCAGATGTTGTTCGAAAAAGTTTAAGACTCTGATTGTTTAGACTAAGGAGGATAAATGGAGGAACTTTGTGAATGAAAATAGACTCAACATCTGGGGTAAACTCTATAAGATTGCTAGAAGAATGGATGACGACAGGATGTAGGCGCTATTCAAGTGGGTTACAGTATGTTAACTACGTGGAGGGAGTGCATTGATGACTGAGTTTTTTCATTAGAGCGGAATCGTTATCGCCTCATGCTTATGATGCGATAGGCATCATAAGGCTTTAGGCAGGCATAAGTTGGAGATAATATTTTTGTGTCTGAGATCTAAGCGGTCACCTGGGTTGGATGGAATAACTGGAGAGATATATAAAAAGCTATTCTTGACAACCTAAAGGCACTGTTTGGGAAATGCTTGAGAGTGGGATATTTTACCACTGAGTAAAAAATGTTGAAGTGATTGTGCTTTTGAAGTCCCCTAATAGGATAACGAGCAATCCTAGGTCTTATAGGGGTATCAACCTTCTTGTTGTACTTGGTAAAATGATGAAAAGGGTAATAATAAATAGGCCTTAGGAGAGTTTGAATGTAGGAATATCGACCAAGCTGTTTAGTTTTAGGAAAGGTGTGAGTATTTGTGATACGTGGAGGTATACTTAAAAAAGTTATGTGAGAAGTTCTTGGAAGTATGTGCTATGTTTATAGGTTTTAAAGGTGCATTAGGCTATTTGTTTTGGTTTGGTGTGCTAGAAAAATTGCGTGAATCGGGTTGCCGAGGGATGCCTTTATGAAGAAGCTACTTTGCTGGAAGGCGAGCTTGTGTTGTAGGTAAGAATGTGAAAGTAGTGATGGGTGTTGTGTATGGATCTCCGTAGGATTCTGTTGCTGGTCCATATATATGGAACCTAGTGATAGATACAGTTTTGTGTAGATTGGAAGCATATGAGTATTGTTGTGCATATGTTTATCCTGGTTGAAGGTCAGTCGCAGATGAAGATCGAAATTATAAGTGTGGAGTGTATGAGTTGTTAAGAATTAAGAAAATGTACATTGTATTGTAGGTTTTATAGTGATTGTGTTAGTTTTTCTATATTAAGATGCATTGTATTGTGGCCTTTATGTGTATAGGCTCTGAAGTGTGTTTTTTTGGTTATGAGAAATAAAAAGCGTAAATAAAGTTGAGTCTATTGTCTTAGTCTTTATGTTCAATTTCAAGTGATAAAAAGGAATTGCAACTAAAACTTTAAGAGAAAAGGTTCGTAAGATAACGTGACTATACACTCGTATTATGAATGGGTGAAGTGCTGAGGTTGGAGTGGACGTAGCCTTCTATAAGACGGTTACTATGCTCTTTAAGGGAAAATTGTTCTCGAATAGGCACCCATGTAGGAATGTTGCCCTGTGCATTGCGACGCAAAGAAAATACTTGGGTATAACCATAGTTGAAAGAATGTGTTTTATTCCTCACTTGGTTCGGGTGAAGGAGCAACTGACAGATTTGGAAGGACAGGTACGCAGAGTAATTAGGCAGGAACAGAGTCTGAGTAGACGGGTTGTGCGTATCATACATAACGGTGCGTTTGCGCAACATATGGGGCGTCTTTATGGTGCGAAGAAGTCAAATCTCATGGCCTTAGGAAGGTGCTTTCTTATCAGCATTATTTCATTAGGTTGTTTGCCGATTTGCCATACAGTCTTCACAGATGCTTTCCAGGTATTACTGGGGGTTCCCCCTCTTGACTTGGAACGTTGCGATTGCTTTGAAGCTAAAGGTGGGATTGAAATTTTCGGAGGCTGATTAGCTGAGTGATATCAATGTAGAGATGTCAAACAAGTCCCAGATTGCGATGTTACTGAATGAATGTGACATCTAGTTGGCAAGCTATAGGAAATAAATGCGAACACGTACTTATTAATATATCTGAGGTGTTAATTTCGTTAGGAATAGACCAAACTTTAGTTTCGGCTTGAGTCATGGCTATCTCCTAACGGACCATAAGTCCGTTAATGCATTTTTATATAAAGGAACATTAGTTGACTCCTCGGACTGATGTATGTTCTTTGTGAGCGTCTTTTGTATGAGAATGTAAGAGACTTGGATGTGATGGGTGTTAGGAGAACAGCAGATGGGTATATTGTTAGTACGGTACTTGTAGCATGTGCAGTATTTAACCGTCGTCGTGCCTTGGTAGGCCAACTGAGGCAGCAGGTGTGAGTAGGTTCATGTTTGCACTTATGAGTGCATTGTGTATTTAGATGGTAGATTTCAGCTCTGTAGCTCCCCTATCTTCTGCTTGTAATCCGTCCGTGTTTATTTGCTGTCCGTCCGTTGTGGGTACTTTCCCGATGCTGTTTAGAGTATTACTGGTAGAAAATGAATTTTGCTTACGATACCCGATCAGAGGGGAAAATGTGGTAGCACGAGGGACAGGGCCCGCAGCTTTGACTGTCTTGACAATTGAGCTTGAGTTCTTAAAGGGAGTGTCGTGGTAATTGTGCTTAAAACTCAAACTAATGCGAGTGGAATGATTGTATTCATTTACAATCATTTAATGTGGAGCTGCATTTTCCAACCGGGTGCTATAACCCAAAGATCAGCAGAGACGTTGAATATGCCTCGCTTCTCATCAAGGAGGAAGTTATGCCCAAACACATAACTTCAACTGGTACCAGCTGAATTCCTCGGAGTTTCAATGAGATGTTTATCGGCGCAATATACCGATACGTGGGTGAAAAACACTGTACTGTTGAACCTGCTCGGCCGGTTCTGGACATTAATGACTCATGCATGCATCTGAGAGCAATTATAATGATTTATACTCTTCTCATATGATATTCATAAACACCGACACTCGACACAAAAATTATGCAGATGATTTATAATTTCCAAGTAAAACAATCATAACTTAATGCACGCATAATATTTGGGAATACCAACAGAATACTTGTATTTATATTGCTAATAGCTACAACACACACTAAACAGCAACACACATAAAGAATAAAAATATAGATAAATAATTTGCTTAGCAAACAATAGCGCTTACACAAAATATTTACGAATACCAAAACGGTTTGAATCGAAAATCATTCATTTTCGATGAGTACATTCACTCGAGTACATGCTATGATTCATGTGTCATTTAACATATATTAGGTTCACATATAAATCATTTATAATTTATTATATTGTAATTAAATATAATATTTAATCATAACAAACATTAATATTTTATCTGTTATATATGTGTATCAATTTTGGAAAAAAAATTCACAAAAATTGCATATACAGCATGTTGAATTAACGAAGAAAGTAAGAAAAATTTGATAAAATAGTTTGTTTACATATGGAATAAATAGAAATACGAAAATAAAATAGAGAAAAAAAGTTAAAAATTTTGCGTACGGACGATTTAGGTAATGTTTCTTTTGGATTGTTTAGATTAAAGAGATTACTGCACGGTCATCATATGTAGTGTCCAGATTAATAAGTGGCGACATCCATTAAATAACAATTAAACTTTATGTACAGCAGTGATCCTGCCGGTAAATTGTTTGCAGGATACTGAACATTGAAATATCGTAATATTGTAACACAGTATTTAAATATGTAATGGAAAAATAGGACATGAGAGAAATTTACTGGTACGATAGGACGAGCCTATAATGACTGTAGCGACACTAAATTCTTAAAACTTCCGCGTTAAAGCATATAATGAAATGCATGGAAGCTTGACGAGTATTTCGTCACAATCTCTTAATGTTTGGTACACATAAGAAATATAATTAAACATATATATTTCAACATGATAACGATCCGTAATATAGTGTTTGTGTAAAAATGGATCATCTGCCAGTGTAAACAGCTGAAACACCAGTTCAATGTTTTATCAAAATTAAAATTTTGTAGTGAGGTTACCAAATCAATTCTTTTTACGCTTTTATATTTGTTTAATGAATTGTTTTTCATTGGAACACAAAAGTATCTACAATGAAGTTCACTTTCTATAAGAATAATTTCAACGTCTGACTTAATAACTTTAATAAATGATGTTGAGAGGCTTTCAAATATGAAAATTAAGATTGTATAGATTATTTTCATATTCGACTTTTATTTCAAATATGCAGAACAATTTTTTTTTAATGTGATCATTATATTCTCTATAATTTATATAACGAAAAATCTCATTAAGATAATCCATAATTTTTTCTTTCAGAGTTGTAAAAAAATAGCATTAAGTCTGGTTAAAACAATTTAACATCACTTTTAAAATACGTTAAATACTTTTTTTGACATATGTTCTTTGTTGTGTTGTGCATAATATGAATATAATATGAATTCAAATAAAAAAAAACAAAATGAATATTTGAAGAGTAATGCTAAACATTTTCAATTTATATAATTAAATTAATTCATTTATTTATGAATTTGATTTTATTATTAAATGAGATGCTCATAAGATTTTAACGGCTGACTGGAATTTTATACATTATTTCCAGTGAACATTCACAATAGACTGATTTTTGAATGTGGCTGCACTTCAACTTAAGACTTAAACATTTGTTGGGAGTAAAACCTAACTCTGAAGATTTTAAGAGCATTGTTGTAGCATATAATTTTTTCATTCGTGAGTTGCAAGTATTTTTTACCAACTCTGAGAGAAAAAATTACGATTAATATTATATATTATATATATGGTGTGCCATATAATTATGTTGCCCATAACATTCTGGTATTATGTGAATGTAATTCATAAGTTTTTTAAAATTGCAATTTTCAACAATCATTATTAATTCGATTGAAATATATTCGAGATTTCAACAAAATATCAAATATAAATATTTAACAAAGTTACAATGTGTAAAATTTTTTTTCAATCTGTCGTATACAAATATTACAAAAACGGCAACACTAACCCATCACGCATACATCCTTTACTAGGCGTTTACACTTGCTTGACTTTGGCAAGATTTTTATGTAAAAATACGCATTATTTTCGAATTTTATCTCAGAACAAAAGTTTGTATAGGTTATATCATGTTTTCACTGCAGTTTTGACAATTTATGTTAATTAAATTAAGATTTAGTCGTTTCCATTGGCAAAAGTTGATTTATGCATGTGAAAGAGTTTTTCTGCAGGGTTTGAATTGCTGTGACTATTTTCAAGTAATTATTTTTGACTACGAAAATAAAATAAGTAAAATGCAAATACAACAACAAAAACGCAAAATATTTTCATTAACTATGCTTACGACTCTACACGATTGTACGCAGCTGCGTGCATACACATTCAAATTGTGTGCAATTTTGTTGTTGCATTTGCATTTTGTTTATTTTATTTTCGTAGTCAAAAATAATTGCTTGAAAATAGTCACAGCAATTCAAACCCTGCAGAAAAACTCTTTCACATGCATAAATCAACTTTTGCCAATGGAAACGACTCAATCTTAATTTAATTAACATAAGTTGTTATATCTCCAGTGAAAACAAACCTGCAATTCAAACCCTGCTTTAGTGTGTCAGAAGGTTCGGTGAAAGTTATAGGAGAGGTTATATTTGCTTAATTTCAGTTCATGTCCACCTCAAATGAATAATTTATTGTTAAATAACACATGATATCGTATAATGATATGAAATGTGCATTTGTTATGTAAAGTCATTTATATACATATATATATCAACTATATATTATATTTATAAAAACAAACACTTTAAAAAATTCTTACCACTTATTTGAGTTGTTTGTTTTTTATTTATATACATTTTGTTTCATGTGTCAAATATGTCAAATGTCCATAATTTTCATTTTGGAAATCATATTTTGCAATGTTGTTTCGACATTTTTGGTGCAGTTTCTCTTGACTTATTTTTAACTAAGGTTAAAAGCACGAAAGCTCTTTGTATGGTTAATCAAATGTCAATAATGACCTTAGTAAAGAGATTTTTCGAAAAAGTAATAAACTGCAACAACAAAAATTCTTTTATATTATTTTAATTAATTGAATAACGACCTTAATTAATTCGTTAAATTGCCTTAACGAAGGCAGTCGGAACACACTATTAGTGAAAAAATAAAAGAGTGTATGCAAAAATCTTGCTGAAGTCAAGCCAGTGTAAATGCTAGGCTAGATAAACACATTCAAATTTTGGAGATTTATCTAGGGTTTTAATTGTTTAGTAAATATGTATTTCTTGATAATGATACGTTACGAATCTTAATTATCTATTTCGCATAAGTGCAGTGTGTGTAAAAAGTATCCAGAATTTAAAATTTGAAAAAAATGATGCCACCATAATTTGTTCGCGATCTGTTATCCAGTTTCTTTACATCAGCTGTTTTTGTGTAATTTGCATTTAAGTATTCCAAGATAAAACAAAACTACCTATGCATAGTACTCACCTGACACGGTTCCACATAATTTTTATTAGTTCTCGAAGCTGGAATTGCCTCTGCGTAGAATACAGTTTATAAGGAATGATTGAATGAGTGTGGCAAGCGCTGGTATAGTTAAGTTGCACTCTATAGGATGTATTTTGTAAGCGACAAATAAACTCTGATTGATTGAAAATTTAGTTATTGTTTTATTTAACGAATTCGGATACTTTTTACACAAAATATATGTAACGAATTTTAGCTCCAGTTGTACTAATGCATATTGAACATTTACAATAATATATACGAAATTAATTCTAAAAATTATAGCATGCTATAGCAAGTATAATAGCAATAAGATTAAATAGCAAACATGGTTTTTTAAAAAGTTATATCAAACATTTTATTATATTGTATATTAATTATAACATTTTTCAACTTCCTCATAATGAATATACTTTAAAGTTGTCGTATATAAATGTCGTTTCAGTTCTTTGTAAAGGAGAAACGAATTTATTAATTTGGCTTTTTGTATTAATGCATCTACTGCGACTGCAACTTAATACCTACAATTTAAGTGGCTGTCCAAACATTCTTAACTTCTTACAATTCTATAACACTAGCTCAGTTATTGCAATTAATCGCAATAACATATTATTCGTGGTTACTGGTAATCGGAATCAAAACAGCACAATTATTTTCTAACTATTTCAATAAAGAGAATGTCGCTTCGAAACATTCTAATGTGGCAACCATGTATAAATGTATTGTAAAAACAAACAAAAAAGAAAAAAAAACTATGAATGCTAAACATATTCGAAAGCAAAAAATAAATACAACCACAAAACGTATTTCAAAAATGTTATATATAAAATAAAATAATTTTTAATAGATAATTTTAATAGAAATAATTCTTGTGATGGTTTTTGTATCTTTTCGTTTTTTCGCGGTTCGCTAATTGAGTTGTAGTGTAGTGTAGTTGAGTGGTGAAGTGAACTCTAGATTTTAAGTGTTTAATTATTGCTAATTGAGCTACGGTAATTGTAAAGTGTAAACATAGTATCACACACAAAGTTGTTTCGAATTTAACATTGCTTCTGGTTAAAGTGATCACACAATTTAAAGTAAAATACAATCAATATAAAAATTTTAAAATTTTCTAATAAATTTATTTTATTTATTCAGTTTTTTTTGTTTTAAATGCTGTTTTGATGGTTTTAAATATGTCACAAATGCTTATAAAATAATTGTATATATATAATACTGACACAAACTTTATCTACATATTTTAGCAATATGTTCAAAAATAATTGCTTTAATTACATAAACGTATACAAATTTAACAAGTGAGAACGTTGAGTTACTTTAATATTTTATTTATTATATATAATTATATAAATCTATTAAATGCTTGCTTAATATACTTTTTAATAGTAAGATAACAGTTTCAATAGATTAAAATATAAACAACAAATTCCAATATTCTACTATTAAATATTTTGCTAAAATACAATTATTATTGATAAAATAACTATATGAAAAATTTTTGATAATTATAGGTAAAGTAAGATTGTTATAATGTAATCATATGATCCAATATTTTTTCGCATTTTATAAACAAATGCGTGATTGAAACATTCACAAATGTTATTTATTTTATAAATTAAATATTAATGACAAGGTACAATTTACTAAAAGGACTACTTTGATTTCAAATAAAAGCATTAGCCTACGCAGTTTATTAAAATAAGTCCATTATATAAGAATTTTTTCGACATGGCGATAATAAAAAGCTTGCTAATTTTTTTCATTGCTATATACTAAATTTATAATTATATATCTAGATAATAGACGATTATGTTTAAATGAAAGTTTTTGACAATTGCACTAAAATTTTCTTTTTGTTCCAATTGGTAGATATCAATGATAGTCAGTGCTAATAAAACTCGCTTTATAAAACAGAACACGTTTAATCATTAGAGATTTCATGAAATCTTCTTTTGAATAATCTCACTATCAAACAAAAACTGATTATTGTATTAAAATAGTCAACATTTAGTTCTTATCTTATTACTACTAATGATCATCAAATTGGGTATCTTGATTCAATTGCTGTACTCAGCTGCCTGTAATCACAAAACCCCTAAGTTTTGCAATTGATATATGATATTTAAGAAGAGAGGGTGTAAGAGGTAAAACTGCATGGGTCGTGTTTTCATTATGTAATTTTATTGAATACTGCTATGGTTATACTTTTAGGAAAGGGTTATCGCTCCATATGCTCTCCATCGATTACGCCCCTGATTGTAATACCATAAGATTTATTATTTTTAAACATAAAGAGATGTGCACTAATAGGATATGAGTTTGTATTTTAATCGAAATTTTCATATGTTTGAGTGTAAAATTGGATTTATTGGAAAGAAAGAAAAAAGTTGGCTTCAGGCGAATATCCAGAATCCATAAATAGTTTTTTTTTTCTTTTTTCTACTGAATTTGCTTTTGAACTCAAATTTTAATGACTTTCAATTTGTTACCATGAGATTACACTTCAATCTTACTCTATAAAACGAAAAACGGCATGGAAACGGATAAAGGTGGTTTTCAAATGTGAACAAGAAAGATCTTCTTAATCTATAAATATTTCTGATCAATTTCCTATACGTCATTTGAATTTAAAATACGTAAATAAGCACCTAGAAAAATTGCAAATAACTTTCCAAAAAGACAATTCGGAAGAGAAAGAAATGACAATTGGTATTATTCCTGATACAGACGGTGAATTTGAAAATATTTCGCGTATAGCTATAAATAAAGGTCTCAACTAAACAAGATTTAACAATATTTAAGCTCCATTAATAAACAACTAATTTGATAAAAATATTACCACAGTCTTTATGACATCCGATTATATACAAATTGCAAAGATGTAGGTAGGTAAGTTGGAGTGGCAGTCTTGTATCCACAAGCCTACTTGACCTCAAATAATGACCCATTGTGGTACCACAGGATAATAGAGTTGGTATGAACATAAACTAAAATATTAGTATACGATCAATCACGAAAAAGGTAATGACTCCCCCATAAGGTATAATAAAAGCAATCTGACAGTTCTATAAATTTAACTAAGCCCGTAATATTACAGGGTGACAGCTTGGCCAGGTCGATAAGAATAGGATTGGTTCGATAACGGCTGTGTAGAGCCTGTGTAAAGGATGTTTCGATGTTTGAGACCCCAACTGGGACCTATAGTTATTGTACAGCAATAAGCAGCACATGTAGCTTCACTGACTCTTTCAGCAAATATTGGATAAAACCTATGGATATGTCCCCGATGAAACGACAGTAATGTCATCAGCATAAGCTATAATGCTGCATCCAGATTGCAGCATTCTGTGGATATATTCCACAGCAGTGGTGAGGGATCCCCATCTTCTGGTGTTCTCCAACAACCTGATCTGTAGGATTGAACATTTTCGATATCGGAGGTGATATTCATAGTTTTAAGAAGTACTTCTACAAATTTCAACAACCTGTCATCAAGATTTCGATTTGAAAAGGATTTTATGACACCATTAGGGCAGAAATTATTGAAGGCGAATTCGATATCAAGGAAAATGACAAGTGTATATTCTCTAAAGTGGATGGATTGATCAACCTGCGAATTGAGAGCATAGAGCGCTCTGTCGACAGAATTGCCTGTAGTGTATGCATGCTGCGATGCAGTGAAAATTGCTAAATTTATGGTGTACCTCATGTGGAGGTCAAAAACTTTCAGTACATTTAGAATGAAGGATCGCTTCAGTAGAATATTACTGAAGCGATTCTCCAGTAGCTAGGGATGTACAGCAGTGTGAGATAACTATTGTATATGTTAAGAAGTCAGGGAAGGATGTATGCATCATGTTGAATATCAGAGGAAATAGTGCCGTCCGGACCTAGAGATTTACAATGCTAAAAATTGTATATTAGGCCCCATTTATAATAGGAAAAAATTAAGAATATAAGTCGAAATTATGATTGTAGAATTATATGGAAGTTATAGTTTGGGAGAATTTTACATAGCTATAACATGCTTATTAACGTATTTAATTCTTCTGTCATCCTTGTCTCCCAATGGAGCATAGGACCACCGTATTTAATAGTATACAAATACAAGCTTTTATTAAGTCCTTTTAAAACTCAAACTCCGAATCCCTTCCTTATCACCTATGGGTTTGAGGATGTAAGAACAGGTGCATGGTAAGGTATATCGATTTAAATCTGAAAAAATCGATACTCATATAAACATAGGCGCATAATTATATGTACGTAAAAAGCGAGTAATGCTTGTCATATTAACAACTAGACCTACAAGCAAAGTCCATTTCTTGTGCGAACGTGAGAGTCTGGCGCGATGAAACTAGACATATGGTTCGGGCTAGGCTAAATACCTAACCCATTAAAAAACAATTCAGTTATGAATGTGGAACGAAAACCTCGGATTGAAAACGTGAATAGTTTATGGACTCGGAACATAACAAAGTCTAATAATTTGAAAATACGCATAAAACAAGACCTGACAGATATCAATAACACCAAGTGGAAGATAAAAGCCAAAAATAGAGTAGAATGGAGGAATGTTGTAAAACAAGCTTAGGTTCTACATGGACTGTATAGCAATGGATGATGATGATGAATATCCAGTCGCGAACAAAGAGGGTCAATCAAGCAAAAACGTAAGATAAATTTATGAAATTCTTATTGATATTCCACATTGATGTTGCGAATTAGTACCCAGTGACTTAATTAGAGTGAGGATGGATAAAGTAGACTTAATAAAAGACCTTGTTTTCTCTGAAGTGATCAAAAAACGTATTCATAGTACCTACGATTTATGTAAGGTACTGGAGAAGGGACACGGGTATCAAAAAAAGAAAACATAATAAATGTGATAATTACTGTTTAAATCAATTGATAATGAATTGAACATATGTATATATGTATATGTTAATCTATTATGGTTTTTCTAATTAAATAAAATAATAGTCAGTTTCATGTATTTATTTATTCAAAATTCTTTATTAAAAATAATATCTTTTTATACAAAATTAATATTAATAATTAATAACTTAAAAAACTGAAAACAAATTAAAAAAGAAATAATAAGTGTATTATTTTTGAAAATAAATTATTTTTGAAAAAATAAAATTTAGTAAATGAATAGTGTGGTATACTTAAATTACAGGCAAAAATATTTTGTATATATACATATCAGGGAACTGCAACGAGTCATAATTTTAACAGTCAGAGTACACTCATAAGTAATCATATATAAAAGCGTATAAATGTTTTTCTTATACACTATTTACCTATGTTCATTTACATTTGCTATAGAAATGATTCATAAGTATATTCGTTACCGAATGTCGGTGCTAAGTGCTAAGAGTAGCATAAATGGCAAATGATTCAATAATCATAGGATATACTCGGGTGAGTATGAATGTACTCATTGAAAATGAATAATTCGCGCATTTGTAGCATTCGTAAAAATTGTGTGTGAGCGTAGTTATTTGCTAAGCAAAAAATTTGTGTGTTTATAAAGTAAGGGGTTGCTTTAGTAGCAAATTATATGTAAAGTTAACAACACAAGCAAATTTTTCCCGACTGTAAAGTTATCCTCATGAATGATTTGTAACATAAATTATTTGCATCGAATATTTGTGTCAAATATCGGTGTTTATGAGTATCATATTAGCAGAGTATATGAATCAATATAAATGCTGTCAGCTGTGTGTATGAATCAGATGGAGTCGAATATACGAAAAAGAGAGTCAAATGAAACATAATCAATGATTCGAGTGTTGCGTACTCATTGCAGTTCTCTAATACGCAGGGCACATGCTCGTATAAGTAATGCAAATAAAAGCGATTTTCGATAGTAATTTAATAATTTCAAGAATAAAAACTGGACATCTGAAAATACAGATACTACTTATTATTAGGTATTATAAGCGAATACAGTAAAGTTTTGAACAAAAAAATGAATGCAAAACACAAGAAACTAAATAATGTTATACAATGATAGATATAATATATTTTTAAACGAAAAGCAAACAAAAAATATATTTACTCAACGAAATAAACCTTCTTGAAATAAACTTCTTGAAATAAACTTCTTGAAATAGGCAGAAAAAGCTGAAAATACTGCAAAGAACATAACTTACGAGAAATCGGTGTGTCAGTAATACCAACTGAAGTAAATTAAAGAAATTAAACCAAACTAAATTTGGTTACTGGAATGGCTAAAAAAGACGTTCGCTCCATGTATGGTACTCGAGGTTTGATGCCAGTTGTTATCAAACCTCGCATTACTCGATCATCTCGGTGTAAGAGAATCATCTCAATGATCATAAAATAAGAGTCACCTTGAATGCACAAAGAACGGGGGCCATCACAAAACACGAAACAAATTATATTAATCAATAAGTTTCAAATAGAAGCTATTGGCGTGGTATTAGGCATTATTATTATTAAACCATGGTATTAGGCAACTCTTTTGAATGACATGTATTATATTAATAAATATATAAATTTTATTTACAATCGGTGTATAATACATTACAAGTTCACCTCATATATTGAACTTGGAATAAGTATTTTATTGGAATAAGTATTCCATGGATATATTCGAGTAATATTTACTCGACTGTGGACACAAAATCATTAAAAAGTTAACGTTATTTATCATTATATCGATATTGTCAATCTATAGTCCCAAAAACATATCTATGTTTGTCAGTGAAATAAATTTAATTTATATAATGAAGTGTCTGAGAACTAACAATTGTCAAAATGAGCACGGTCGATGGGAGCAAATGGTAGTAAACGAAGAGTATCGTTATTGCAATATAAATACTATGAATCTATATATATCACAACTGTTTTGTTATATATTTAAATGGATGTGTTAATTATAGAAAGGAAATCTTTATTTGTTTTATTTACTGTTTTTATACACTTTGCACTGTAACCTATTAAAGTTATATTAATGCTGTTAATAAGATTTTAATATAGTGAAGAAGACATCGGTTACCCAAAAGCCATTTATATTCTTGACTAACATGTTGAGACGAGTAGGTTAAGTAAAGTCCGTCTTAACAATTTCTTTACCTACCAATAAAGTTAATTAAATGAAACCCACTTTTTGTGAGTCCAGGCAGATAGAAATTGTACATTAATGAAATTGGTTAACTATTAGAATGAATGTCCTAATTAATTTTAGACATATTTGTGAACATAATTGCATAGAATTTTACATTATATATATCTGAAAAAAATGTAAAAATGTGTCGCCTGTATTTGAAGAATGTAAGTAAATAATTTATTCAAAGTATGATCTTCCCAGTCCGTTTGAAAAGTATTGAAGCTTCACTAAAGACAGATCTGATTTTTTTTTTGTTTCTTCTTTAGTCATTCGATATATTTATAGTACTAAAGCATTATTTTGAGAAGAGTCAAGTGGAAACTCTGAAGAATTGATTTTGCATCAACTAGTTTATTTTTTTCGATAAATTTCGACCGCAAAAATGAATTAGATATTTAAACTTTTTAAAACGAAGTTTAAAATTTCAATATAAAACTCATTTTCGTGAATATTTATAATTTTGGATATAGATATAATAGGTCTGTTCCACGAGCTACTCGTAGCAAAACAAAAGTAAAACACAAACTGAGAGCGTAACACAAATAAAGTGCCAAATTACGCTCTTTACACAGATTTTCATGGACCAGCTTTGTGTAAAATCTGGTGAGGAGACAAGTGCCGCGCAAATAAACAACACAAAAATTTAAATTCAAACCAAAACAGCTGATTCACACATCACACAAATAAAGTCTGTGTAGCATTTTCAAATTTCGGCAGGGATGTTACGCTCTCTCAGATCCTCTCATTTACTCAAAAATTTGCTGGTGGAACCACGGTTGCCACTTATGGTACTTTTGTACCAAAATTGGTACTTTTTTTTTCGTTTGGTACTCATGTTCAAAAAATGGTACATTTTTGACGACCCTACTTTATTGTGGATATTTCCAATTAATTTTTTTTATAAATGCAACTTTGCACTATTTTATATTTTGTTCATTTATAACACTATGAAAAACACAGAACGAAAAAATAAAATGGTACCTTTTTAAACCAATTTTGGTACAGGAAAAATTTTCAAGTGGCAACCGTGGGTGGAACGCACTTGTGCATACACAGTGTTACTCAAAGTTGTTACGAGTAGCTCGTGGAACAAACCGAATAATAGTAAAAACTTTCACAAATTTGTACAATGTTTTGCGTACGGGAACGCACGTAGTATATTCCAGCTAGGTTTGTATTGTATCACGTTAAATGTTACCTATTGTAATAGATGTGAATTCTGATAAACAATTGTAAATGTGTTGCAGCTAAAACACTATTAAAAAATTCATATTGAACTTATTCAATGAGATAATTCTGCTATCCTAATTGATTTGTGTCAAACGTAATGAAATTGTGTAGTGTAAATAATAGAGATATAATTGAATGTTACGTTTATTATAATAAGTCGAAACGACCAGCTTAAATATCTATTTGGAATAATACTGGTATTTCAATTTATTATAATAAATCGACCTACAAAATCGCACCAGTTAGTCGTAAATATATGCCCTACCTGTAACTAGACAATAATTGCAATTTATTTTAATTTTCTCAGTACAATAAATGTTATTTTCATAATAATAAAAATTCTCAACATCGTTTACTAAAGAAATTAAGTCAGACGTTTAAAAATACACCAATTACATTTTTCAATTTAAATTTTTTAGTTTCAAAATAAAATTAAAAAGCAATAAATTTATTTTTGAGCTTATTTTGATGTATATACAATCATTCTAATAATAATAATAAATCAAACGCTTGTAATGGCAATAATGAGTTGATATGGTTGTTGCTGAAAATAGAAAGCACGTATGTCGATATTAGATATATATGAATTAAGATATGAAATTCGAACTACCGACTTGGATAAATATTAAGTGCTTTACGTATTAAAGCCACAGTTTTCCAAATCATATTAAAACACAAGTATTAATTATTAATTGTCAAAATTACTATAATAGACAAAATTAAAAATAGAAGAAAAAAAAACAAGTTTCATAGTAAGCTTTGCAAAAAGTATTTGTAATTTTAAAATAAGGCCTTTTCGGTGGCTCGCTAGTATGCAAAAAACAGCAAGTAAAAAACAAAGTGTTACCAACGCAATATACGAACTATTGTGAACCTTCATTGGAAACTCCAACGAATATTGCAATCATATGTCAAAAATTATATGTAAATAAAAATTCAAATAGAATTCAAAAATTTCGTAAATTTGAAAATTGGAAAAAAAGAAAGATTTCAGTGTTTTATTTTGAAATTTTCAACATTTTTCCCTTTCCTATTAATTTTGTATTCATTTTATTTTTTAATCTATGTTAATTATTTATTTGTATACAAAGTGTAATTTGTTGGCATTATGCTATTTTTGCTATCTGTCAAAACATAACACTTGATAGATTGCAACAGTGATGCCAATGGTTCGCGTAGTCACTATAGGCCAGCATGCATTTTTTGTCATACCTGCGAACCACCGAAAAGGCCTATACTTCAAAGACAAAAATAACAGACGGATGAACGAACGCTCTTATATTATAGAAGTACCATTTAACATTTCGCAAATACGATCTTTTTCTACCATAAATAATAAAAAATTACGGTGTTTTTAAAATTTTAAACATTGAAGTATCTAGGAAATATTGAAATTTTTCATCGCTGGGTAGTTAACCAAATATATTTTTCCATTTGTAGCACCTCTGTTCACGAACCCATCTTGTGATTTGTTTATTTCAACCAATGTTACATGGATTGCGTTTTTGCGTGAAATCCGTTTTTGCGTTTATGTGTAAAATACATTCTTCAACTTTGTGTAATGACGAAATTAATTAAAAAAATTAATAAACATTCAATTTTAAATATTTTCTTTTTATTGAAATATCAGTTGGAGATGATTTTGCATGCTTTCTCCATTGCTTGCGTTATTATGCATACATCGCCGCAAAAACGCAATTGTGATATTAAGTTTGCACCAATTATTTGCACGGGTCGTGAACCAGTAGGGAGCACTGGTTCAACTTTTAAATTTGAGATTTTTTTAATTTTTTTTAACCTTCATATCATACATCATTTTGGGCGATAACGCGTATGCATATCACTAGGAGTCGAATTAATTGTATAATTATTGGTATGCAGCTTTGAAAAATAGGGTTCAAAAAAGAAAAGAAACCACCAACGTTAACCATAAACTTGGTGAACTAACTAATTTTGTAGTTAGTCACAGCTATCAATATCGAAATTTAGTAAATTATATCTGATCAACTAACATGGGGAGCGGTTAATTGATCTGGGTGATATATTGCATTTGAATTTAATAAAGAATGTGGAAAAAAAAGTTGGATGTAATTGAAAAAAAATATAGTTGGCAATGCGATTTTTTTATATGATTTGAAGCGCTAACAATATAAAGCGAACGACAAATAAAAAAATAGACTCGCAACTAAAAAGGCAAAGTAGCACCCATAGAACTGACAAATATGATGTGCTGCCAATAACTTTAAATTTTAAATTAGATCGTTTTAGCAAAGAATTTCTAGATCAATGTTTGCTAAAAGACAGCTAATCATAAATAGTGTTTTTAAGACATTTCATTTAAAAAATTTTCATTACTTTGAAATAATACATTATATATATACTTTTAAATATAGTAAGAAATAAAATATTTTTGGCCTATAATTGCTTTTGTGCCCTTCACACAAACAGTGTTGTTACAGGCAACTAATTAGTTGCTTAGTTGATTCAAAAACTTCATACAAAAAAAATTTAGCATTTTGATGTTAATCAGTTGCTTGAACGACCCAAAATGCGTAATCTGATTAGTTTGTTGTGTGTAAATGCCTTGGCAGCACTAGCATCAACAGCAAAAGTGAAACATACTTGTGTTTGCAAAATTGTTTACACACAATTCAAACAGCTGAGAGAGACAGCTAACAAATTTCTATACTAAAGTTTATTTTAAGTTATTATTACGGCACTTGGTACTGGCAGCACTATTAATCAAATTTGTACTAATCTGAGAATCATCGAAATAGTTGATTCTCTGCTTAGTTTCATTTTTGTGTGCAAATTTTTGTTGTAATCAACTACTAAGCAACTAATCAGTTGCCTGAATACCCCTATTGTTTTTTTAATTTTTAAAAATTTTAATGCAAATATTTGTTTAAAAATGTCACCTCGCATATGTTAGTTATTTTGTTTGCACTTTATGTATTTAACCAATTTCATCCAGTGTTCCATTTTAATTTGCCTGTACTCAGAAAGGTCTCTGTTTACGGACAAACAGTCAATCAATCATACATGAGTTTCGAAACCGTTTTATATAGTTGGGTTTATCAAGAATATATACAACTTTAATGTGATCACCGATGTCCGCCTCTCTGCACTACAAAAGTTATTGAAAACTTCATATACCCTCGATTATATCACTAAAATTATCATTAAGACTATGACTACACTGACATATTAAACTCTTTTAATGTGTTTTAACGAAAATTGATGTTCTCTTTGACTAAATCAACTTAAAAATCAGCTGCTTCTTTTATGTTTTGCAAAAAAAAAAAAAAAAAAAATATAAAGGTATCCATGCTTTGGTGCAGTTGGGTCAAATGAATATGGAATGTGTAGACACATTTTTCACAGTTTCAAAAACAATTGAATTGAAACTGTGTTAACACTTCGTGTTTTACACAGACAGACAGTGTATGTTAGCGCTAAGCCGAACAAATCTTTACAAAGTTCTTCGGGTTGTACACTTATAAGAATAATGGCAAATTTTTTCTATGATATCAATTAAATTATTGTAAACAATAAATTTCTGCAAATAAAAATAATTTTGTGTACATTATAGATTTCATTATAACCTTATAAATTTCGCTACAATTAAAAACTTCTTATTGTTTATTTTATGTAATTAAAAATCAATCAGAGTTTACATATATTACTATTAGAGTTTACATAAATTTATAATTCAATAAAAGCAATAAAATATGTTGAAAATATTAAAAACTTTATAGTTGATAAGCAAAAAGCATAAGAATTATACGAAACAAGCACAATTACCTTATACCTTGCCGACGAAACGGGGCCTAAATGGTTTGAAATAAATTTTTGCTTTGGTTACAATGTTTTTTTTATATTTATGGGTTTTTTCCTTAAACACACACGAAAAATTTTGTAACTTTTGCAACTCTAGATTATAATAGGTCTACTCCGCGAGCTACTCGTAGTAACTTTAAGTAACACTGTGTATACACAAGTGCGTTCCACCAGCAAATTTTTGAGTAAATGAGAGCATCTGAGAGAGCGTAACATCTCTGTCACTTTACACGTACATTTAATTTCGAGTAAAATTTGCGTGATGTATGAATCAGCTGTTTTGTTTTGAATTTTAATTTTTATTTTATTTATTTCTGCGGGACTGCTGTTCTCACCAGATTTTACACAAAGCTGGTCAATGAAAATCTGTGTAAAGAGCGAACTTTGGCACTTTATTTCTGTTACGCTCTCAGTTTGTATTTTACTTGTGTTTTACTTGAGTTTTACTACAAGTAGCTCATGGAGCAGACCTATTAATTAAAAGAACTGTCAATTGTTGTGTGAATATTTTTGACAGCTAAAATTACAAAACTCTCGTGTGAATCCAGTATGAAGTTGAGTTCCATTTTCTAACCAGCAATTTTATTTCAACATTCGTTAGAAGACATTTGTGTAATGAAAGAACATATTTTTGTAAACAAATTATATATCTGGCTATATTAAAAGTATATATTAATGTATAGGCTTGCACATTAAACACAAGAACGCCAGTATATGGATACCCCTAACATTTCTATAAATTTTTAAGCAAAGTAAAAAAATTAAACATATCAAACGAGTTTGAGACGTACATGTAGATAGGTCTGAATTGATTTTTGACATGAACAGAATTATTCGATTTTTTAATGAAACAGCTTATTTTTATGCATTCTTAATAATTAAACTCATCTGATATAGTTAAAATAATAAGGCTGTAAGTAACATATTTAGATATATCTATAGCAATATTGAAAGCATCCGTAAAAATTTTGTTATTTGGTATCAAAGTTTTGCAAGCCTAATCATATTAATTTTAATCTTTCATTTTCATTTAGCAATTTCCTATGAATTCTTATTTTAGTCTTTATAACAACACAACATAAGTAAAAAAATTGCATTTACACAGTAACATATATCCCATACTTCATTATAATAATTTCGATAGGTGTTATGCTTTAATTGTACTTAATTCCAAAATATTATGAACTTCATTATTAAAAACTAAACTAAAATTAACTAATTTATATTATATTAATATCGACAAAAAGTTACTATTGTGCTCATTAGTATATAACATGGACAACCGATATTACATGGTAAATGTAACTGTATATAATAAAGAAATAAATTATTCCTAGTTCTGTGGCGACCTAATTAATGGATCTAAGTAAACTCTTTTATTCTGTGCAACTTTTCCCACTACGCTACAAGCCGATACAGCTTAGTTCTGTACAAGACTATATAAGTGGATATATCGAGGTTTAAAGTTGGAACATGTTTCAGGGAAACCACCAACTGTAAGTATGGATGGTCATCTTCTTATTGTTATCAGTTGTTCGCGTTATTAATGTATAAGTTGCATATACGCATTAGCGTTAGATGGATTGCGTTGGTGTTTTGTTAAGACTATATCAACTTACAACACAGTAAAAAAAGTTGCTTAGAATAGGTGAGTTTACTTAAAGCCGTTGTCAAATCGGAGCGCGTCAGAACGGATTGCGAGGAACTTATTGCATCTAATTCAAAATGATATATAATACTGAATATGCTTATGTAGTTGAGCTTTGGTTACTTGAATAACACCAAACTACACACTAATTGTGTGCATTGAATATAACAAATTAATTTTTTTGTGTTAAAATGCAAAAATTTATCAAAATTATTTTTTTTTACTTTTTTATGATTACGGACTGTTTTTAATTACATTTATTTTTTAAAAGGCTGCTTTCTGCCTCTAACTGCTTTGTGCTACTATTATGGCTGTCTTCACTATTACTCACACCTTTAATATTTTTTTGTTTCGCATCCACACCTGGAAAACAATATAAAAACTTCTGACATAATCCCACCTCAGTGTCCAAGTGATGTAAATCATCTGCTGCAGAACGTTTTGTTACTTCAGGCATAATGTCATCTAGTATCTTTAATTCTCGTCTCGTAAATACAAAGTCCAAGGATTTACGTATTCCAATCATAACGACCAACATTAGAGGAAAAAGTATAGATGTTTGCGAAAACGATTTTATCAGCCACAAGATTATTAGACAAGCTAATTGAATTGTTGTAAATAGATGGACTCGTTTGATTGGCACCTAAAATGATATTATTATTGATATTATCATTATTATATCCATTATCTCACATTTAAAAAATTAAAAATTTAACAATACATTATGAATAATTTATGTTTTTTTTTTCTTAAAATAAAAATGCCCAACATTACGCATATACAATCTTCTGCTTATGATATTACGGGGTAAAATATACCATCAACAGTTAGCGTGTTGTTAGGGATAGGTTAATGCTGGCAATTTTAATTACTGTCCGGAAGAACTACCCTTCTGGAGATTCCGAAGAATTTTACGACCAAATTATGCTTCACAAGTAAGTTTTCTTTTTGATTTTGTAGTCACAGTTTCAAAATGCAACTACAAAATGTAAAATGGAATTTCAAACGCTAAAAATAAGGACAATGATTACTCAACAGTCAAGTCAGATTCTCTCTATTTCACTTATATCTACTGTGGCTTTCTTTTTCGTGTATTCAACTCCACCTAACTCATACATATGATACTCACAAGTACTTTTATTCAACACAAGTATGAAATAAGTGAGTTATGAGTTATTCATAAGTATCACGTCACAGTCGGTAAGAATTTGCCTGATATTGTTTATTTTGTTTTTCTTACTATTACAATTTAAAAATTAAAAATATAGTTTTCATTTAAAACAACCGCTAATCTATTACAAATGAATGCATGTGTAAGAATCAAAAACACAATAAAAATACAGTAAGACCCGCTTAATGCGTAGGATACGTTCCATCAAAATAGAGCGTAATGCGAAACAGCGCTAAACGAGGCTATTTTAACATGTAAATAATTGGGTTAGGGGAAGATTGAGAGATTGAGAAATTGTTTATGCATTAAATTTAATAATTTTATTTTTTTTTAATAATAATAAAACCAATATACAGAAATAAATCCTAAGTCAGTCAGATCATTCAGTCTATTTTGTATTTCCAATTTTCTGCTTTTTTGTCGAGAAAGCATCTAATGTAGTTTGCGTTTTCCTTTTGCGTTCTGTAAGAAGTTGTTGATAAGTGGATGAAGTATCTATAACACCCCGTCTTGATTTTGAACTTCTGTCAAAATTTTGGATCATTTTGAACAAATTGGTTCATAATTTCAGTTGTAGTGGTCAAACTCCTTTTTACAAGCGCCTTTTTTTTGTTCTTCTTCGAAATCACTACTATCAATATTTTCCACACATATTTCATTTAAACCGGTTTGTTTCGCTAATTCTACTATTTTTTCCACTATTTGATCCATATCAATAGAGCGTCCTATGTCTTCGCTCTTACTTTAATCTTACCAAATGTTCTTCCACACTCGTTTAAAAGATCTTTCTGTTACCTCATTGATTCCATTCCAGCATTCATGATATTGTAGATTTTCTCTTATTGATTGATTCTCTTCTCCATCTGTTTTTTCAAAAATCTGCTTAAATGTTTGGGTTGAAATAAAAGAGTGCTAAACCGAAACAGCGTTAAGCGTGGTCTTACTCTACATGCGTTTATAATGCTAACAACAACAACGCAAAATAAAAGCATAACCAAAACACAAAGAGTATAACACAACAGCGCTTTTACAAAATTTTTGTTCAGTATTCTCATTGATTCAGAGTATACGATAAGCTACTTAGACAATTGTACACTATCATCATCTCATCATCTCTTCGCATCTATAAGTAACCGGTTTTCAAGTTCATTTTCATGTTGCGTTCATGATAGTGTAAATCGGCCCACTTACGGCTACTCACATGAATGATGAGTGTGGTGAGTATGAGTGAATGTAAGTAACGTATGACAAAAATATTCATACACATTTATACCATAGTTGCGTTTTATAAGTGTACTGTAAGTATTAAAATGAAATGGTCAATATTTTAATGCAAATTTTAATGGTTGTGGTGTTGTTGCAGACACATCGTTTTATAGAAAATCCCTTTTTCGTTTATTAACTTTTTTTATAAAATTTAGAAAAATTAATTTTATGATATTTAAACTCATAGCAAATAAATACTCGCAACGTACGAAAGAAAACGTTTGAAGGTACAACAATGCTCTTAAAATCTTTAGAGTTGGGTTGTACTCACAAGAAATTCTACGTCTTAAGTTTCAGTGAGGTCATTTCAAAACTCAGTCTATTGTAAATGTTTACTGGAAATATGTCCCAAAATTTCAGTCATTCAATTCATTTACTAAATTCATTTCAATCATTTACTAATGAATTGAAATGCATAAATAAATTAAAGATAAATTAACTTAAATATACGATATATTAAAAGGGCTTACCATTGCCTTTCTAATATTTATTTTGTTGTTTTTTATTTAAATTAATTATTGTTTAGTGTTTACAATTTTTATATTTCATATCGTATAAAAACCCAACAAAAACCACCTGTCAAAGAAAAGCATTTAACATATTTTAAAAGTAATGCCAATTTGTTTTAATCAGACTTATTGCTGTTTTTTTACAACTCTGAAAGAAAAAAAAATGCAACAGCTCTAATAAAACCCAAAATTATAGTATTTGTTCATTATAATAATTATATTGATAAATGTGTAGTAGTAAGTGTTACAATCCTTACAGGATTTATTATTGAGATTGGATATTATTAGGTGTAAGGGTTTTAATATTTTGGATTATAGTATATGTTAGAACACCTATGATGTGTTTTAAAGAGTAACATTCGAAACTATCTTGAGAACCAGCACCTTTTTTATTTTTTTCCTATACTGGTACTTAAAAAGAAGGTTGATCAGCTCAGAAATTAATATACATACAAGTAGATCAGTCAATTTTTTTGACTAATAACTGTTTAATTTTTCAATCGATGCACTCTTGTAGAGGCACAGTAGATTTAGCGGATCTATATCCATTATTTTGCACTATTGAATAAAAAACAAACACATATATCTCACAAGTTAGAAGAACCCTTTTTAATACCCGCTTTTACTTTAGATAAGTGAATGAGATGCATAACACCAATATAAATTGATGTCTTCTATAAAGCTTGCGCCCTATACTGGTACCCTTTTTGTCCTGTAAATGGGTGGCCCTGCCTATACACGTTTGCAATCAAATCAATCAATATTATTATTATATCACTAAATTGACTTCTGAGTATTAAAATCAAAGCGAATGTCACTGACAAAATTTTATCAGTCAGATTTATCTTAAAGCAAACATATGAACTTACTTTTAGGCTGTGCGAAAGGTATTTAAGCTTCGGCAAAGTCAAAGCTAAATTGTTGACTTGCTTTCTTTTGAATTTAAACACATCTTCAATGGATGTATAATATACTTATATATGTATGAATGTGTATGTAGTAATTAACAAATGAGGTTTAGGAATTTTATTTTTTCATTTGATTACTTTATTTAATTCTCTCTAGTAATGTGTATTGACGGTGTCTCGGGTTAATAAAGGTGTAAATCAGAAGGTGCTGATGGAAAAGTGCACGAACATTTGCGTTTGCGTGCATGTCTTAGGATGTTCAGCTAAAAGGTGCCAAGGTGCCATAGGTGCTAAGGTGCCAACGAAATTGTGTGAGGAGTTGCGTTTGTTTGTTTTATTTTTTAGTCTTTCCTGATGAATGTGTGACGTCAGTACAAAATGTAAACACATTAAAAAATTTTAAAAATCAAACCAGCTGTACCTGTGAGGTCGTGATTGTGCCGGTTTTTGCTAGCAGCCTTTACCTACAGCCTACCCCACTCGCTGTGGCTTTTTACCTGTGGCAAGAGCCATGTCTTGAAAAACTACTAAGAATGTGTGCTACCGTCGTCACCAGCAAGAAATATCGTGCTCTTCTTTCGTCGTTCTTATGGTAGTTATGGTTTTATGATTTTGGATGCGGAACGAATTAATTCAATACGTTAAATGTTTGCGAAGAAGATTATTGTTTACTTTTTTACTGCAACATTGATCCCATAGTGTTTACTGGAACATATTCAATGTTTAATTCATGAGCACAAAAGTATTTATTAGGCATTATAAAGTTTTATTGGTTTTTGATGTTAAGTTGATATTAAAGCAAAAGAATTTTTAATAAATGTGTAATAAACACTTTCGACTTTGTCACATCCACAATAAAGAAGGTTTGTATTGTATTTAAATATAACTTTAGAAATACATATATGACAACTATAATTAATTATCTTTAATTGTAGTAATTAATTCATATATAAAAATGTTCAGTATACATATGTGTCCGAGTTATTTTTAAAGACACACTACAACCGATTTAATCTCAGAAATTAGACAAAAAAAAATTGTGTAAAAAATTATTTATTATTTGTAAAATGGTTAAGTTTTGTCCAACTGTTCACATGGTCCTTTTTATAAATTAGTATATATAATACAAAAAATCTTGCGTTATAAAATTATAGATAGTAACAAAAACATTTTTGTGCTATTACAATATAAACATTAAGCCCGTGTGCGAGTTCAAGTAAAATGAGGTAAAGTAAGTTAAAATTTCCTAGGGATTTTTTGCACTGCACTTAAGTATTTATTTATTTATTTTTTGCACTTATTTATTACTTTTGATTAAAAGTTTTCAAATTTATTTATTTATTTATTAAACATCTTAAAAAATTTCACAATGGTAACATGTAATATACCTAACTTTTATCTAATTGACCCTACTCGAAATTCTAATAAATACGAACATCCTCTCCCATACCCACATAATTTACTATTTTCCTCAATTTACCGTCAATTTACTCGAACTCGCACATGGCCTAATTATTTAATATTATTAAATCAACCACAATTAATGTATTTAAAAAATAAATAAATGAAATAAAACTATTGTGTTTATATATAAAAAAGCAATAAGAATAAGAGAGAGCGCATTATCTTCAACAACGTAATTTAAACGAAATACAAACTTCACCTAAATGAGAACGTAAGCTATGTTGGAAGTAATAAACTTTCAGCATATTAGTAGGTGCATTTGCCCCTACGAAATGTGAAAAAAACAATAAACCGCTTGCTTAAAGTCGCTAATTTGTACACAAAACCACAACAACACTCTTTGTGTAACAGACTAGTTATAAAGTGTCTGAACATATTAGAGACTGTAGAAAAAAATGTTACAAAACAAACAATTTTAATCAACAATTATAAAGAATTTAATCAGAAATCACGCAAGTTCATTTATCACGCATTTCGGACAGGTTGCGACCAAAGATCACAAGGTTTTAGACGCTTAAGGCGACGTGTTGGCTCTATTGACGCCAATTCGTTAGCTTCATCATTCGGATGAGAGTACAGTCGCTGTAGGTGCATTCTTGCATTTCGCTGTATTTCTTCCATCACCGTATTTATCCCTAGAGCTATTTGCAAAAAAAAATATTCGAACAAAATCAAAAAGTTTCACAGATTTAAAAATAGTAAAAAATAAATATTAGATCTATTCGACCGCTACGAAGTATGCCAAAATACAATAAGTCGCTTGATTAAATTCGCTAATTTGTATGCAAAACCACAGCAACACTCTTTACAACAGATAAGTTATGACTAATGATTAAAATATTTGTTGCAATTTCCAATGAAGGTTCAAAATAGATCGCTTATCGCTTTGGTACCAATTTTTTCTACAGTCTCTAATATGTTTGAACATTTCCCTACTAGTTCAATGAAGGTTCAAAATAGATTGCCTATCGCTTTGGTATCAATTTTTTCTACAGTTTCTAATATGTTCAAACATTTCATAACTAGTCGGTTAAATAGAGAGACTCCACACTTCGGAGCAACCGAATACACCTAGTGATATGCTTTATACAGCCACCTTTGTTAAACACTAATTAGCTACTCCATTTCCTTCACCTTTATGCTTGCAGCTTTTTGATCAAAAATGCAATTCAACTATATATGGTATATAATAAAGCTAGTCAATAACATTCATTTTTGGACATCAACTATCTGGGCTTACACAAAGTTCATATAGAATATGCCATTCAATTGTTGAAAGTATTGTATATTATGAATAAATACAAGGACCAACCTATAGATGTTAATGTCGTCGCTATTGGCAAACTCATAAGATATTCGAAAGTGGTCACCTTCAAATGATAACTTTCAAAATATCACATAAAACTGATTTATAGTTGACAAGTTTTAGTGGAACTACTTTTGATTTTTTTTAAACAATTCAAGAAAGTTTAATTTTCTTATAAGAAAATAACTATAAGTTTAAAAATTAGTGAGTTTGCTGTACTGTAAATAAATAATATATCATTAATATATATCTCATATATTAATATAATATATAATATAATATATAATATATTGTATAATTATAATAATAAATAATATTTCAGCAAGTAGTGAACTTCATGAGACTTCTACGATGTACTAAACAAAATGTGTTTGAGGTTATTACATATATTGGTGATCCCGATATATGTGGAGTCTACAAGCCAATTTAATGTTTTGTGGATTTATTTCAGACATAAAAAATTGGATGATAAGATTGTGACAGCTAACGAATAATAAGTCAATTCATAAAATCCAGAAACTATAAAGCATTAAGAGCTTTTTCAAGCAGTTGAATTCACTCTAATAAAAGTGGTTTGAAATAAATGATCAGTTAATTACTTAGAAAAATGATCATGTCTTATTTAATGACCAACTGCGGTAACATACAGTTCCAATTTGAAATCTATGGATTTTGTTAATAACGGTTTTCGTTGGCAGAAAAAGCCATGAATATATGGATATGACTCAAGTGGAAAGTAAAAAAAAAATAAAACTTGTCAACATAATAGATTACATTTTTATCTAAATTTTATTTGCTCTGAATCAATAGCTAAGATATTATTAATTGTTTCACATATGAAGGCAATGTTTTATATTAAAAAACTATTCTTCAAGATGTGTAGAAAAATTCAAATTTTGTATATTACACTACTTCACATACCGATTGACCGATTAACCGTTCAGTAGCGTTTCATTTATTTACATTTTATCCATATTCTTCTAATGTAGAAAGAAAATACTAATTATCTGAATATTTTTATAAAATTATTGTCAAAAGGAAAACAAAGTTTATAAAAAGCGTCTAAATTTATAAAAGTATGAAAAAATGTGTTAGTATACAGCACAAATGTGCTATTTCTTGGCACATTTTAATATTCTAGGTATAAAACCACATAGCAATGTTGTAAATACACTCGAATATTATTTTAATATAATGTAATATGTCTACCTGCATATCTTTGTACAATATTACAAAACGTCGTTATGACTATAACTAAATATATCAGTTTGTTTCATATTAAAAAACTATTCTTCAAGATGTGTAGAAAATTCAAATTTTGTATATTACACTACTTCACATACCGATTGACCGATTAACCGATCAGTAGCGATTCATTTATTTACATTTTATCCATATTCTTCTAATGTAGAAAGAAAATATTAATTATCTGAATATTTTTATAAAATTATTGTCAAAAGGAAAACAAAGTTTATAAAAAGCGTTTAAATTTATAAATGTATGAAAAAATGTGTTAGTATACAGCACAAATGTGCTATTTCTTGGCACATTTTAATATTCTAGGTATAAAACCACATAGCAATGTTGTAAATACACTCGAATATTATTTTAATATAATGTAATATGTCTACCTGCATATCTTTATACAATATTAAAAAACGTCGTTATGACTATAACTAAATATATCAGTTTGTTTCATATTAAAAAACTATTCTTCAAGATGTGTAGAAAATTCAAATTTTGTATATTACACTACTTCACATACCGATTGACCGATTAACCGATCAGTAGCGATTCATTTATTTACATTTTATCCATATTCTTCTAATGTAGAAAGAAAATATTAATTATCTGAATATTTTTATAAAATTATTGTCAAAAGGAAAACAAAGTTTATAAAAAGCGTCTAAATTTATAAAAGTATGAAAAAATGTGTTAGTATACAGCACAAATGTGCTATTTCTTGGCACATTTTAATATTCTAGGTATAAAACCACATAGCAATGTTGTAAATACACTCGAATATTATTTTAATATAATGTAATATGTCTACCTGCATATCTTTATACAATATTAAAAAACGTCGTTATGACTATAACTAAATATATCAGTTTGTTTCATATTAAAAAACTATTCTTCAAGATGTGTAGAAAATTCAAATTTTGTATATTACACTACTTCACATACCGATTGACCGATTAACCGATCAGTAGCGATTCATTTATTTACATTTTATCCATATTCTTCTAATGTAGAAAGAAAATATTAATTATCTGAATATTTTTATAAAATTATTGTCAAAAGGAAAACAAAGTTTATAAAAAGCGTCTAAATTTATAAAAGTATGAAAAAATGTGTTAGTATACAGCACAAATGTGCTATTTCTTGGCACATTTTAATATTCTAGGTATAAAACCACATAGCAATGTTGTAAATACACTCGAATATTATTTTAATATAATGTAATATGTCTACCTGCATATCTTTGTACAATATTACAAAACGTCGTTATGACTATAACTAAATATATCAGTTTGTTTCATATTAAAAAACTATTCTTCAAGATGTGTAGAAAATTCAAATTTTGTATATTACACTACTTCACATACCGATTGACCGATTAACCGATCAGTAGCGATTCATTTATTTACATTTTATCCATATTCTTCTAATGTAGAAAGAAAATATTAATTATCTGAATATTTTTATAAAATTATTGTCAAAAGGAAAACAAAGTTTATAAAAAGCGTCTAAATTTATAAAAGTATGAAAAAATGTGTTAGTATACAGCACAAATGTGCTATTTCTTGGCACATTTTAATATTCTAGGTATAAAACCACATAGCAATGTTGTAAATACACTCGAATATTATTTTAATATAATGTAATATGTCTACCTGCATATCTTTATACAATATTAAAAAACGTCGTTATGACTATAACTAAATATATCAGTTTGTTTCATATTAAAAAACTATTCTTCAAGATATGTAGAAAATTTAAATTTTGTATATTACACTACTTCACATACCGATTGACCGATTAACCGTTCAGTAGCGTTTCATTTATTTACATTTTATCCATATTCTTCTAATGTAGAAAGAAAATACTAATTATCTGAATATTTTTATAAAATTATTGTCAAAAGGAAAACAAAGTTTATAAAAAGCGTCTAAATTTATAAAAGTATGAAAAAATGTGTTAGTATACAGCACAAATGTGCTATTTCTTGGCACATTTTAATATTCTAGGTATAAAACCACATAGCAATGTTGTAAATACACTCGAATATTATTTTAATATAATGTAATATGTCTACCTGCATATCTTTGTACAATATTAAAAAACGTCGTAATGACTATAATTAAATATATCAGTTCATTAAAAAAAATAAATAATCGTAAATAGATTAAAATAAACTTAAGTATGGAATCGACGCATTTTAAATTTGGTCGTTGTCTGTCAATGTGAAGGCAGACATATTGAAGAAACTATTCCGCCAACGGAAATGCAATGAAGTATTAAGACACAGGACTAATTCCTTTGGGTATCAAGAAATGCAGTTTAGAAAAAGAAGTTCAAGGGCACAAATTCCAAGGCTAAAAAAAGTTTAATAAAATTTGTCGGTATAAATTTTTGATATTTGTGAAAAGTGTAGTAAGTTTATTAAATCATTAATTTGAAAATTTAAAAAAAAACCCAGGGTTTATTCGCTGCGAAATAAAAAAAAAGTGCAATAAAAAAAACAGTTTTCACTCTTGATTCTTCTTCTTCTTGAGTTAGTGCTATTACACACTTTTACTCTATAATGGCTGGGGGCTTATCTCTACCCCACACTAGGCTTTAACTAGGCTAAAAAAAAAAAACATAATTTATTTGTCTTTTAGTTAATGACGAACCTTAAATCAGCATATCTTCCTGAGAGTCCAGAAGTGGACTTGAGGATTGTTAGGGCGGGGTTAATTAGCGTATCAACTTTAGTGAATAATTTTAGAGCTCTGTCTCTGATATATTTTTTCACTGAGTCAATCCTAAGATTTCTATTTATGTCTGTTGATCTAATATTCCATGGAATCTTAAACAGTTTTCTTAAAGCCAGGTTTTGAGCTATCTGTAATTGCTTTAAGGTAGTATTTGAGGCTTTGCTATATGTAACACATCCGTACAGTGCACGTCTAATTACTTGCGTATAAAGTAACTTTCTGTTTTTAAAGTTGAAGTGATAATTATTAAATAGCGGCTTTAATAAATGCAGAATCTTAGAGCAGCTATTCCGTTTGTATTTCAAATGTTTAAGCCAATTGAACCGTTTGTCAAAAGTGACCCCCAGATATTTTATGTTATCCTCCCACTGTATCTCCGTGTCGCAAACACTCACTCTTGGAGGATGCTGTCTTCTTTTTCGAGTTATAAATATAGCCTTGGTTTTGTCATTATTAATTTTATTCTTCCATTTTTGGAAGTATTCCACCATAAGGTCTATATTTCCCTGTAAAGTGTTGCTTACATTTATGGCATCCATTAGTATACATCAAAAAAGGTACGGTCAAATACCTGCCACGTTTCTAATTCTTGACATTTTCTAATTCGAATATTTTGCCGATGATAAATTATAGCAAAACTCAAAAGTATAAAACTATATGTTTTGTTGCATTCTCCAACTCTATGCAATCGACATCAAATTTCGTAATAGATTGCATAGCATGTAAACCCATTACATGGCAGAGCTGAGTTTAACGATAAAAACAGTTTCATATGACATAATTAAAAACAACTGCCATTGTCTTAACAGCTTAAAGTGTATTGGTATAGGTCAGAAGCGTAACGATTTTACTAACTCCAGTTTAGTGTCATAACGACAACACAAAGATCTGCACTATGACTGCAGCAGACAGACCAGAAATATGATGACAGCAGAGCAGACACTCACACTATCCTTGTAAGTACTGAAAAGTAGTTATTATCGCTTAATATAGCCTTGAACAGCTGTATTACGCCACCTGATCTATAAATTCACCATCATGAATCGAATATTTATATCCAGTTAGGTAATCTGCATCGACACATAAACGTGCAGCTGGCCGTTCTAACTGTCTTGAAGTATTTTCAGGCTGACTAATAATCTTCATAGCATCTTGTGGCGTGTATTTAACAACAGTTGACTTTAAACTCATTTGAAATTAAACGAAATATTTTCAATAGAATCGACATTTAGTTTAATGTTTCGATGTTTTGCCTGTGTTTTTTTAATTTTTAGCGTTGTAAAAAACTCTTCCTCTATTTTATGTAGCGACTAAAGAATAATATGGTGGCAGGCGCAGATGGTCTTCCTGCAAGTTTGTTTAACATCGGCGGGCAATTTGCTGATAGGGAGTATGTAATAGCTTATATATGTAGTTGCACTACCATTGTCCAAATATTCACACTATGACAAATTCTAGAGAAAAGTCATTAACATAATATCGACATCCACCATCTTTTTGTCCATTAGAAAGTAGCTTTCGACAGCCTTTAAGGAATCATGTCTAAGCCGTAATGTCTGAGCTCGCTATCCCTACAAAATTGATGCAATCTCATCAATTTTGTTATGGAAATGCGCAGGGTAGATGCTGAACGTAACGGCATAGTATTTTATAAATGTGTCAAGTTCCTTGCAAGGACATCGATGTCATTGGGCGTAGCGAGCGTACTATTACAATTACATTTGCTGCTATCAAAAAGTGGTTAATTAAAGAGAAACGAGGTATTCATTGGCTACTGGTAGAAATGTGCATATTGTCGAAGCCGAACTGGTGACTGGCGATTATACTTCCTAGTCCGTCAAGGATTTTGACTTTCTAGGCACGGTTGCAACGATATAAGAACCAGAACCAACCATATAAGAATCAAATAAGAACCATTCTATATACCTACTGGTACGCGAGTATTTGATGCACAGCAGTTATGCTAGTTTGTGTAATATCACTGGTTCAAACTGTTTACATGTTATATAATAACGATCCAGCTTAGTCTTGCACATCACAAATACAGCTATACACAAAATTTGATCATAAGTAGAAAATCGCGTAGACTCTTCACCGCCACTTTAAGTGAATAGTAGATTAGAGCAACTACTATTCGATTTTTCTGCGCCTGAAGTCAGCCTGCTTTTGTCGATCTTCTCTGTGTATTCTGCTTCATTTTTTGATACTAGTGAAATATCATCACTGTACGTACAAAGTACATGGAAACGAAACCATTTAATGTAACATTAATCTACCGCTGAGTAAAATACCTGAGCTAATTTTTGCAGACTAAGCGTTTTATAACATAATACGAAGAGTAATATTGTGCAGGTATTGCTACCATCAAATGTCGAAATTAAATTGTTAATTGGTGTACCGTTTGCTACTAGCTGGTTCGTAAGTTGGGGAGCGGAGGGTTATCTGCGTAAGTATTAAACTTTCCGCAAATTTGAAAATTTAACACATTTGTTATTTCATTTGAGAAATGAAAAAACACAAATTCCAGACTGGTTTAAATAGGTCAAATTTTGACCTATTTAAACTAATCTGTGACATAATATGGTCATCTCGCTTTCACCCCTACTCGAGAATGCTGACGTTATACCTATTTATCAGCTCGTTCACTGTTAGTTATCTGTCTTTCAGTTAAACTTCAGATATCAAGTATTTTGCGATGCGTGCTTTTCTTTCATCGGTCGTAAAGTTATCACATTATCTTAAAGCAGAGAGATTAGGATGCATGTACTAATATCAACAACAACACAGTTTAGTTGTCCGAAAGCTAAGCAGCAATGAGCTATATCTCAATCTCTACTTTTTACTTATTTGCAATTATCACACCTGCCTTCGGTTTACACCAGTACCCAAGTATAGACGTGACTCAACAAGCAAGACGCAGCGCGGGCAATTCAAAAATGTGTTTTACATTTTGACAACAATAATTTCATCATATACTAAAATTCTCCCAATTACTTATTGCCATTTACTGTAAGGCAAATGTGATTATAAACAAATATAAAAAAAAAATCCTTTAAACGAATATAAAATCATATTTCTAATGTTGCAGTACCAATTATTTTATATATATTAATAACTTATACTTACTTGTCTCAGGAACATGTAATCTGGCTGATATTTAGCAGGCATAAACATTATCAGTAAGCGATCGAAAAATTGTAAGCCCTTTAAAGAAGCAACACCCATGTAAAGAAATACTCCGAAAAGAACAGGCATTGGAATGTGGCATAATAATGGTGTTAATAAAACTGATAGACCAATAGTTAAGAATATCATAATGTGTGTGACACGTTGCTCACGTACACCTAAAAACTGTGGCTTTTCTCCTGGTGCTGAACATTCAGATTCTTTTTTGAGGGAATTTACGTGATTAATACTTAATACCGTTGCAGCTACAAACCTAAGTTAATAATAAAGAATGAGTAGTTGCAAAAAAAAAATGTTTTGCTTTAAATGTAAATATTACCATGGCAATCCTATAATACTACAAATTTGTATTAATATCGATAAAATAAATAAATCCAAATGATACCCACAGCCTTTGTTTAGTTTATATTCTTTACGATTTATAATAACTGCTGTAATCTGCTGATCCATAAATATAAGAATTGTTCCCAGCATTGCTGGAAACACTGCTACAATTGGTGACCAGAGAGGATTGTTTTTAGTAAATGGTGGTATTAGCCAGCCTCGAGATGCTAATGTTGGTTTAAGTTCGTGTGGAACCTCTAATTTTGGCGTATTTACATTCATTTTAAAGTCCAAGAATGACATTGCAAATATAGCAATGATGACAGCAAAATCACTTATAAATTGACGAACAGTTGATGGGAAAAATAAAGCATTTTTAAAATCTTTCAAAAGAACAGATATGGTAAATGTGCCCAAAAATAATATCACTGACATCAGGAAAATATTTGCACTTTCAGGTTGATCACAATCTGTTCCTATTAACGTACCATTATTCGCCTATAAATATCTCTTTCAGTTTCAGATAATAATAATCGTTAAACTCCAAACTTACAGCACATTGTCCCCTACTATACTTCACATAATCTAATATAGATGAATTACTATTTAAGGGTGGTGAGCAAATGCAATCATAAGCGTCATGGTTTACTGGATATTTACTGCCAATTAACAGAACATTTTCAACAGCCTAAAAACAAGCACAAGATTTTTATAAAAATCCTTTATTTCAAAATTAATTATTTATGATGTACTTACCTTGTAAATAAATATAAATGCTATCAAAGTTGCAAAATTTTCTTCAGTAAAACGCGTTATGTAACAAACTAATGCACTTGCATCAATTGCGGTCAATATTAATAATATTACCGTTATCCATGTTCCGATCCAAAATCGGAATGTCATGTAATCCCAGCCTTGCTTCCCACAAAACTCATATACAATCGTTTCAAATACCAAAACTGGCCCGGTTGAACCTAATATTGTTAATGGCTGTCCAGAGAAGAAACCGTAGCCTATACCACATATGAAGCCAGAAATTAAAGATTCCATGGCAGCCATATTTTTTCCTGTTGCCTCACTTAATAAGCCTCCAAATGTTATAATCGGTGATAAACAAGCAAAATATAAAAATATCCATGAAGCCACGCATTGAATTGACATTGAATCTTTAAAATCACTCCAGTACCAAGGGGCCTTACGTTTTACATCATCGATGAGACCTCCAAATAAACGTCCGGTTCGAGAAAGCCCTGATTCTTCACGCAAACGTTGTTCTTCCTCTTCTTCATCAATTTCGTCCTTGGCTATCTCTTGTGGGCGTTTTCGAACTTCTTGAGAAGGAATTGCAGCAGGTGGTTCAATACGTATGGTAGGATCCCATTCCCCTGGCGGTAATACTGTGACGGCATCCAAAAATTCATCTATACCAGCAAGTAAATGATCACGTTTACGGGCTCGATAGGCAACCTCATGGAATATTTCGTCTGACATCAGTGTAGCCATTGCACGTCCAATTTCATGTAAATTGCTTTGACTGCCAGGTGGTCCAAGTAATACAAAAATAAATCTATGCGAGTATATAAGTAAAAAAGAAATAGATTTTAATAATATTAAAACAAAGATAAGGATATTAATTTAATTGCAGCTTAGATATTTGATACACCTACAAATAATTTTGCTAACAATAATTCAATATTATTATGAAGATTCTGATTTTTCAAGTGGAATTTCATATTAAACTTACAATTAATAAGTTTATATAAATATATTAACGGACCTATTCTGTGCACTTTATATGGTAAACTTGTCAAACATTGACACTTGTCAAAATTTACTGCTGTAAAGGTTTTGGTATTCTGTGACAAAAATAAAAAGCTCTTTTCCTTGTTAGTTGTCAATACCTCAAATGCTGTTGACAACAATAAAAATATGCTTTTTTTAAGCATTTTTTATTATTTGCATGCATGACAAATATTCTTAACTAAAATAAACGCTCCTTATGTTACAAGCATTTTTTTTTTTGTGATTGGAATGCATGAAAAATGCTTTCGACAATTTAAAATATATGCTCTTTTTTACGAACAGTTACGAACAATTACAAACAGTTACGAACAATTTTATATGCCCCCTGCGGGATAGGGGTTAGAATATTCCCGCGGTAAAGCATCCCTGTCGTAAGAGGCGACTAAAATCCAGCTAGGCGTCGGAGGGTGTGGCTTAAAAGGTCACAGAAACCCTAAGAGGCCCCTAAGCTGAGCCGAGTAGACGCCGGCTCTAACTAAGTGTCCACCATCCCGGGATGGCATCGAGGGACGCGTAAGCGCACAATGTCTGCCTCCAATGTGTGAGCAATTGATGCGCCAACGAAGGAGTTGGAAATGCGCAACGTCTGTATACCATGTTAGGGACGGCTGTCGCATCACAATTCACATACGAGAGATGATAATGGAGGAAGCCTATAAGAAAAGGCATCAGGATCGATACCAGTAAGATTCTGATTATGGCATACTGGACAACAGCTAACGATTGGACATGATGACATGATAATGGAGGAAGCCTATAAGAAAAGGCATCAGGATCGATACCAGTAAGATTCTGATTATGGTATACTGGAGCAAACGATTGGATATGATAACATGGGCTGGTGGATGAAATATTCTGTTACCAATATGGGCTAGAGTGAAATCTGGTCCAGACGGCTTTCAGGCTAATGCTTTATCTGTCTCCGTCCCGTTAAAACCTGGCAAGTCTTAAAGAACGATCATGGATTCGTCCTGTTAAGTTGGAGTGTAGAGGCAGTTAAGAATATCTTCTGCTTAGCTCCCGGTTTGGCTCTGAACACATGCACTCATAAGGCTATGTGCCAACCCTCGCATGACCTCCCTGCATTGCAAAGATAATCATGGAACTACAATAAGGGTAACTACGTTACGAAAGTAAGATAACGGCTTTAAGTTGGGACCAAATTGCAAAGAATATGTCAACCAAAATACCCACACACACTGGCACTACTACTCCAACCGGCACCGAAAGTGCAAAGGAGTCACTGATAGTGATTGATAGTCCTAGGCAAAACCCCTTCATGAGGGCACCAAGACTGACCCGCTCACCTATGCTATCACATGAGATACAGAGCAACGAGAGATCCCGCTCGTCTCCACCAGAGCTTAATACTGACACTGCTCCACAAGAGAGAAAAGAAAAATTTAGCAAACTCGGAGATAAAACCACCAAGCTATGCGTGATCTCGTAGCTACAATAACGTCACTCTATAAACAAGTAGCGAGAGAAAATTCAGATGTACTCAAGCTATCCAGATGCAGCAAACAGCAGGTTCATCCAAGAGACTGAGAGATGATATCGAAAGGAGTAGAAAGACTCCACCTAAGAAGACGAAGACAATTCGATCAAATAATGCACCATCTAAGGAACCAAGGAAAGCATTGGCAATCTACCTGTATTCGCAGCTCGGAATGAATGGCAACACCGAAGTGTCTCAGGCACAAGCTGAAGGTAACCAAGAGCACAATGCCTGGGTCCTAAAAACAAAAAAGCGTGTAAAGCCGTCTCGACCGGACGTAGTGATTATTAAACCGTCCGAGAAAATGTCTTTTGCGGATATACTCCGGAAAGTAAAAGAAGTCCCAGAACTTAAAACAGTTGGTGATGATGTTCACTCCATTAGGAAAACACAGAAAGGTGAACTTCTACTTGAATTTAAAGATCAACGGAAGCAACAATGGTACATCAAGCTAACATCAAGAGTATACTGCCCGAAGAAATTGAGGTCAAAACACTGACAGAAGAAATCATATTGGAACTCAGATACCTAAACGAGATAACTACAAAGGAGGAAATAATTACAGCATTGAAAGAACAAATAGGAGCATTACAACCATCGGCAATAAAAACAATAAGAAGCACCCCTGGAGGTACCAGGACAGCTACGAGTCCTACGAGTTGGATGGACCGTGTGCCGATTTCTCAAAAAAGTTACCTCCAGAAGATGTTACAAATGCTTCGATTTTGGACATGTTGCAAGGAACTGCCAAAGCACCAAAGACTGGTCTAAACACTGCTACAAATATGGTAGGCAGGACCACCTCGCTAAAGCGTGTCAAGAGGGCCCTCTCTGTAGAAATTACCAAAATATTGACGCAAACCATACTACGGGAGGACCGAAATGCCCCCACTACCTGTCTGCCCGAAGGAGGATACTAAGTAAAAAAAGATGAAAGTCCTACAGCTGAATTTAAACCACTGTGAAGCTGCACAGGATCTTCTAAGGCAGACTGTGCGCGAATTAAAAATAGATCTTGCTATAATGAGCGAACATTATAGTACTCTAGACAAACATAGTTGGACTACTAGCAAATGCAACAAGGCATCGGTATGGACGTGTGGTAAATTTCCACTAGAACAGATTTACGATAGAGGGGAAGCATACGTAAAAAGTACAGTGAACGGAATAACGTTTTTTTAGCTGTTATCTACTCCCCAGCCTATCAATCGAAGAATACAAACAGAGACTGGACGATATTGTTAACGACGCTAAAAGTATAAAGCCGATAGTGATTGCCGGCGATTTCAATGCTTGGGCCGTTGAGTGGGGTTCAACATTGACAAATCCCAGAGGTGAGTGCCTACTTGAGGCATTGGCCACCCTGGATGTAGTGTTACTGAACTGTGGTCAAAAGAACACGTTCTCAAGGAACGGTAGGAGCTCTAAGATTGACCTGATTTTTATCAGTGATCCAGTAGCTAACTTAACGGATTGGCAAGTGTCAGATATCTACACGCATAGTTACCACCAAGCTATTGTTTTCGAAATACATGAACGCTCAACAAGAGCCATTCCTGCGGCAGCTACCCCAAATCCCCTATGGAAAGAGTTAACTTTGGACAAAGAAGTCTTTAAGCTCTTAATGGACGACATCCATCTAACCGGCAGTGCGAATGACAAAGCAATAAAACTCATGCGCTGCATAACAAATGCATGTAACGCATCTATGGCAAAGAGAGGCCGGCGGAATGGCAGACAGCATGTATACTGGTGGACCAACCAAATTTCCGAGCTGAGAAGGAAATGCGAACATGCGCGGCGCCTATGTCAAAGAGCAAGGGGTCGTAAAAGCTTCATAGCGCTCCAGGAAGCCTATAAAATATCGATAAATAAATTAAAAAAGGCGATAGTAAGACAAGATGCTACAAGGTGATGTGTGATAAGGTCGAGAATAATCCCTGAGGACTGGGCTACAAGGTGGTTATGAAAAAACTATATAGCTACCGCCCACCAGTTACAATAGACGCAGTTAAGCTACAAGGAATAGTTAAAAGTTTCTTTCCGCAGAGAGCTGAAATAACGTATACAGTGCAAGATAGTGAGCCACAGAATGAAATACCTGAGGTAAGCAGACAAGAACTGGAAGCAGTATGCAAAGGGTTAAAATTAAACAAAGCACCCGGAGTAGATGGAATACCAAACCTGGCACTAAAGACAGCCACAGAAGTCAATGCTGATTCATTCAGGAAAGTGTTTGACGCATGTATAAAAGAGAGAATATTTCCTCAGATATGGAAAACACAAAGGTTGGTGCTTATACCGAAAGGAAATAACACGCAAGATGCATCGGGCTAGCGCCCTCTATGTATGATTGACACGGCCGGTAAACTTTTAGAAAAGATAATCAGCCGAAGACTAGAGGAAGCCTTGAATGGCAGCAGTCTTTCAGATAGACAATTTGGCTTTCGGAAAGCATACTCTACAATAGACGCCGTGGAAGCAGTCATAGCCATAGCAAAGGATGCCATTAAAGGAGACCGTTGGCTCGAAGGAGACAAAGAATACTGTGCCATTATTATATTAGACGTTAAAAATGCATTTAACTCGGCGGTTGGGATACTCCACTAGCAGCACTCCATGGGAAAAATGTCCCAAAGTACCTAGTAGAAATAATCGTAATCCCTCGGGGGTCGGTACTGGGTCCAATACTATGGAATATTATGTATGATGAAGTGTTGAGACTTGAGCTCCCAAAAGGCGCAGAAATTATTGGGAAATATATAGAAAATATAGAAACAACATGCAATGATGCGGTAGCTAAGGTAAGGAGCTGGATCGCAAGTGTAGGCCTCAAACTTGCTGATCATAAAACTGATGTCCTTCTTGTAAGCAACAGGAAAAAGATTGAGTTCATTACAATAACTGTTGGCAATGAGCGAGTCACATCAAAACAAGCAATCAAGTATCTTGAAGTAATATTTGACAATAGACTCACCTTCAAAGAGCACCTACGATATGTTGCTACGAAATGTGCTAAAACAACATGTGCGCTATCGCGAATAATGCCCAATATAGGTGGACCTAGGCAACAGAAGAAGCAGTTATTGACAAATGTAGTTAAGTCTATTGCTATATATGCAGCTCCCATATGGGCAGATGCAATAAATAAAAAGAGGTACCTATTAGGAGTAGACGCAGCCCACAGAAGATGCGCGCTCAGAGTTGTTTCTGCATTCCGTACAGTATCTACTGACGCGGCCATGGTTATTGCCGGAATGATGCCACTACAGCAGGAAGCAGAAGTTGAAAAGGAAAAACATGCGGCAAAAAGAACTGGGCTTACAAATTACAATCAGCTCAATGAAGAAGCATTGAATAAGTGGCAACGGAGTTGGGATATATCCACGAAAGGAAGATGGACACATAAGCTCATTCCAACGATAAGTGATTGGACCAACAGAAAGCATGGACAGGTGAACTACTATCTTACCCAGATGTTAACTGGACACGCCTGCTTCAGAGCATACCTTTTTAAGTTCAAACATGACGAAGACGACACGTGCCCAGCATGTGCAAATACAAAAGAAACGGTGGAACATGTGTTCTTTGATTGTCCGAGATATGAGAACCATCGCAGCTCCTTGGCAAGAGCAATCAGAGAACAGGTCACACCTGATAACATAATCCAACTGATGTTGAGATCAACAGAAATCTGGAACCTAGTGTGTGTATTTGCGAAAGAAATTATAGAAGAACAGAGAGATCTAAAAATGCAGTAAGAGATGAAAGCAATCGCTGAATCACCACCCTCCGAAATAATGCTTAAATGTGGTTCCGGAGGGATTTATGGTTAGAAGAGGCACGGTGTTAGGATGAGGTTTAGTACGTAGGCGCAAATACCAAGCAAAAGAGTAAGTCTTGGTTGCGAATCGTGCATGCTGGTAGTACGAGCTACCAGTATCTTTTGAAGGTTCCAAATCCCTTAGCTCGTATAGCTTAAAAAAAAAAAAAAAACGAACAGTTTTGTATACAAAACACTTTACACCATAAAGTGGTGAGAAGTATTAGGTACTTGAGCTTTGAAATTTCTCAAGATGTGTCCAGAATACCAAAAAGCTTTCTGCTTTATAAAAATCAAAAATTTTATTAAAGAAATTGACAAATCTGTCAAGTGCACAGAATAGGTCCGTAAGTATGCACAAGTATATTAATATAAGAATGTATTTATGATATTACATATAATAAATAAACACAATAAGGGAATAAACACTACACAATTCAAATTTTTATATGGGAAGCATTTCTTTACTGAAGACTGTTCAAAGATTGGTCGATTTATATGACCACTGCCACGTTTTATGACACAAAAATGGCGTTTGACAGCTTTTAGGCCAAAATGGAGTTTTCGGTTTAATTAGCTTTAGGGTGCTTTAAGTGGAACAGCATAACGTTGCGAGACTGATTTATTTCAATACGTTGGAAATATGCCATTCATAAAGTAACCGACTAAATGAACAAAAACCTGAATTAATTAAGTAGTGATCGATAATAGGGAATTTAATGAGAAATCGGTTGCGTTTATAGACCCCTTACTTTTGGTTTATCGTATTTGGATTCCTTAAGCCTTTTGACTAAAGCCCTTTTAAAACACTAATGTCTTATTAGCTGAAGTCTCGATTAGACTGTAACGGGCGGCTGTAGTAATCAGTTAAACAACCTCCTGACATACATCAGACCTGGCGCTTAATAGCTGACCCCATGAATGCAGATTTCGAGTTTCGCATTTTCTCCTTGGCAATGTATAACCATATGATCCTATAGTGACAATACATCTGAACTTTATTAAGCGTCACTGATTTGGAATTACCATAAATCTCTAATGAATAATCAAAAGAAGACAAAAAATAAAACTGACCAGTATCCTCTAAAACAGTTTCTGACTTCACAAACTTGCCACAGTCATCAACGGCGGCATCATGGTATTGTCTTATAAATGGAGCATATAAGTAGCTTTTCCTTGGGTTGGTACTTAGGCGTCAGACTGTAGTACTGACTCTCTTCACAATACGCCCAAATACAATACGACCAGATATGTAAAATTTTGTACTTTAAAACACCAGTTATATTTTAGAATCCCGCAGTCTAAGAGATACAGAATAAAGAGATCTACTTATAGGATTCCTATAAAAGTAGCAGTAGCAGTAGAAAACAATCGAATTAAAAATAACAACAAAACTTTAACCTTTGATAATTAAGAAAGGTGAAAATCGCTGTTATTAAAATCTTTATAAATGTTCGTAGGTAAAATTTTGCACGTTCTTTTCGTGATATTAGTTGGCGTCTGGACCATGTTAAGCTAGTTGCCATGCTTCGATCTACGCTTGGTCATGTTCAAAGTTAGTAAAGTTAAGTGGTCCTTCTGAAGCAGGTGTCCACTTAATTTCTACACCACTAACTGTTTTCTGATGACCGCTTCAATCCCAGGAATGTTGGAATCTATCCCGATATATAACAATCACCTATTATTAAGAGATTGGGAGCTGGTAAAGGTTAGTGATGCTAACAATCGTTTCAGATCGACTTTCATTATTTAAAATGAGAAATTTTTTTCTACCAAACATATAAGGCTATAGCCCCACTATCACCACATAAGGACGCCCGAAATAATGGCTTTAGTTTTGTTAAACGCAAATACACAACAGTACTCATTAATCAATTAGTAATCAATAAAATGGTGATCAAGTAAGTTCAGTTTTGTCTATATACGCTGAATTGGCTGCAATAATGCACAGTTGCCTTAGTTATTGCTATTTAATTTCATGACATTGATAAAGAATTAACAACCATTTGTAGCATTGTTAAGGTAACATAGAACTATGCGTTTGCATTTAGTATTTTGTGAAACTCTATGACAAAAGTATTGAAAATGACTTTGCTATATCTCGTATTAATATAATTTTTTATTTATTAAATTAATGTTAATTATATTTTCTATTTCAGTTAAGTTTCTTTGGTTTTGATTTAAAATAATTTAAGCTATATGAAAATAGTTTTGAATTCTATAGCAATAAAATAATATAAAATATTTCCAGAAATTATTAATGTTATATATGTATATAAAATTTTTCAAAAAAGATTTTGTTTGATTTCAGAAAAATAATAAAACATAAGGATTCATACTATATCGGAAATAATGCAGTAACGTTTTCGAGACGGAAAAAATTTATTAATTGGTTGTATGCAACTTGAATATATAAGCAGAACAAAAATTGTATGTGCATTGTTAGTATTAATTAATTATTCAAAATTTAATCAAATGGAAAAATTTGAGAAAACTTTTTATTTTTATACAACAGCGTGCAAAATATAAGCAAAAATTTTCTTATCTCTAAGCAAATTAATATATGTTTTCTTTATGTGGAGATGAGTATACACATTACAGCAGACAATCAGGCATGAAGAAACAGCATGTTGGTAATGAATAACTGCATCTACGCTTTCTAGGTAAGAACAACATTCAAAGTATCATATTATTTATATTTTCTTCGGATTTTACGATGTGAACAAGTAAACATTAGGACAGCGTGTTGTACACACAAACATAGGCTCAACATATTCTAACCATATATAGTTTGTATAAAAACCACAAGCACCCAGCAGTTTTTTAAATAGAATTCAATAAAAACATTTTAAAGTGTTTCTTTACAGTTTACATTTCATTTATATAATGAAAACAATAATAAATTGTATTATGGGATAGAAATGATGAAAATATCAAACTTTAATTATTTTAACATTAAGGGAATTTTTTTAAATCTTACCACTTAAAATTTTGCTGGGTTATTGCTGGTTCTTCAGAGTCTAGAGCAGAGCAAAGATTATGTGTGATTATAAACCAAAGAAGATAAACCAAAGATATTCTTGTTATAAACACTTTAGAGTTTAGCGATTGTCAAATATGTTTTGTGTTGGTTTTTTTAACACATTTTGTTATTGCATTTTTCCAATTAAATTAAATAAATAGGAAAGTAAAGAACAACACGTTTATTTATTAATTTATGGCACATATTTATTATTTCTGATTAGAAGTTTTCAAATTTATTTATTAAATATATTAAAAAATTTTCACAATGGTAACACCTAATTTACCCTACTCGATATTCTGGTAAATACCAACATTCGCTGCCACACCGACATAATTTACTATTTTCCTTAATTTATCATCAATTTACTCGAATTCGTACACGACGTAAAAATGTGGATGTTTATTTGCCTATGATGTGGTCATATTATTAATCATATTGCAATTCTGCGCTTTTAATAATAAATTACAAGAATTAATAATGTTAATGTTAATGTAATCTGTAACAAGTAATGAATGTTGAAAACGAATGCATAGGATAATATTGTGTATCACCTACAGAATTATGACCAATATACATTCATTTATGCAAATCAAAGTTATACGTCATTTACACTGGCCGAAAATAGCTCATTTTAGTCAAAAATCGCAAAAGGGGACGCGAATGGCTCATTCTTGCATATAAAATTTCAAGCGCGAATGAGCCATTCCATCACATTCTGTATGAATGCATCCCAACGACGTTCGCATGCGTTCCAAATATGTTGTAAATGCAAAGGAATACATTGAACATACCCTAAATAAAAGTTCTTCATGGCATTTTGACAGTTTAAGAATGCTGTTTTTGACATATTTATAAAAAAAGGTAAACAAATGTTTGGTGGTTGCATTTTCTTGAAAACGATGCACCTCATTCTAGAACTTTTAATTCCCAAAATGTAATTAATCGAAGTTAAAAATATGTTTTAAGTTTATATTGTAAGGTTTAAATGCCTATTTAATCTTCACGCAACATTTTTTTAAATCAACAGGCAAGTTGAAAAATCAGCTGTTTGAAATGAGAACAAACGAATTACAACAAATCTAAAGACTTTTAAATGGCTCATTCAAAATGAGCCATTTTCGGCCAATGTAAACGCCATATTAGATCCCTCCTATGCTTAGGGGAAAATGGGCAATTTACTAGGATGCAAACCACTTTCATTGCCATTATGCATGTTAGGTATTTATTAATATTAAAAATTTCGTGTATGCAATAACAAATATACATACATATGTGGGTTAAAATTATGGTTCTTCTTCATAAGATAATGCAGCATGTTTAATTGCCCACATGGTGAATTTCTTATAACTGCTCTGAATAAAATACTTGAAATTTTATGTGCGGAAAGCTGTTTTCAACAGATATCTGTACTATTTTATACAATACATTTATTTTTATAATATTCTCTGTTATCTTCTAAAAAAATTTGTCCTTAAAAATATATAAATTTTATTGGTAGGTTATATGTTTAATTCAAAATAAACAGAATATAAGCTTTTTACCTTGTTGGCACTGGTACTTCCGTGAGATCACCTATTATTGTAGCCTGAAAAATACAAACATTTGAATTAATTCAAAAATGTTTTACATAAAATCATCTACATACTTCCTTTAAACGTATAAATCCAGATAAAGGTTTTTCAAGAAAATCTACTTCACCAACCAAAATATTGCTTGCTTCTGCTCCAGGCGGTATTTTACGCATGAAGTGTGTATTGCCACGATGATCGCCTAACTCATGACTGCTAGAATTCCGTTGCATTGATTGATTGCTGGGACTTTTGATCATATCTTCTGTTAGTTATATACGTTAGTTACAATTTTGCGGCAGTTGTGTAGAATGACATTTTTCAATGTTAGAAAATTGAGCACAAAATTTTAGTCATTTTAATTGATATTTTTATGCAAAAATGGATATTATTTTTCGGAAAATGGAGGTGAAAAATGAGTTATATAAACAAGTCTTTTATACATAGTATTGTCCAAGCATTAAACACTAGCAAGTTTAATAAAAACATGCAAAACTAGCATTAATAATTTTCTAATAAACATCAAACAAATTAAGCTTGCAATATACCATATAAACATTATCTACAAGTGTTAATTATATATACATATACTATAACTAAAAAACAAGTACGTTTGCAAAATTTGAACAATCCAAGTATTTGATTCTTGGATATGTAGTTTTTTCTGAATTGGAATATATCAACTGAAATATGGTATTAAAATATTGTGATTTACATATATAAAGCAAACATATAACTCATCCAGTATACATGCTGGGTTTGGAGTTTTACAACCAAGAAGTATTAGTTTGATTTATGTGCAACTATTTTTGGGTGTATTTCTCCCATAATAACGTCGTCAGAACAACTGTATATAAGTCGTAAGTACTCATACAGTTGGAGAGTGCAATAGCCGTAAAAACCTATAAAATCTTACTTTTTGGAACTTGTACGTTTGTATTTCTCAACCCAGTAAAATAAATTTCACTACATTAACATGTGAAATTTACTTTAAAGGTGTTCATTACTTTTATGCTGTAGTCTATATAGTTATATTAACGCATGGAGATGTCGAAAACTAAATAAATTACTTTTATTTATAATCAGTTGAGTCAAATCTATGTATATAATGATTTATCTGTTTGTCATCTGTTATTTTGTGAATCTGTTTGCCTGTATATTGCGTTTTTTACTTGCTTAATGATAGAGTTCACTGTTCACTATCTTGCAGTTCAGGCACATCAATTATAACTTAAAACTGCCGTGCTTCTCTCAATGACCTAGCTAGGCTTGTTAAGGCTTAACTTATTTGGGTTTCTGATCATAGGGATATCTTGGACAATTGTAGGGCGGATGAACTTGTCAAGGCAGGGGCAATTCTCCCTGACATTCATTTCTCAGATATTGGCGTTCCACTTGGTACAGTTAAAGTGGCAAAGAAACAAAAATACTCGAGTATAGCCAAGCAATACTGTGCTGATGTACTCCATTGTCAGATATCTAGGTTGACTTGGTCTGATTTAGATAAGAAACGCACTAGTCAGATACTTCAACTAAGACGGAACCTGCTCAGCACCACGGTACCTGCGCTGACGGGCCACTGCAAAATAGGAAGGCATGTTGTAAGAGTAGGTCTATCCTTCAATGACTTTTATCGAGGCTGTGGTTCTGAAAAAGAGGAGGAGACCGTACTCAAACTCATGTGTTAGTGCCTTGATCAAACATCTTCGAAACCCTTTTTCTCACCGATCTGACCGAGCTATCATCCTGTAATATTAGGGACCTGACCAAATTAATAAAAATGTCAGGTTGATTTTCCTTTACTTAATGGGGGAGTTGTTACTTTTGTCGGCATTGGCTGTATACTGATTTTAATCTATGCTATTACTCTGGCGCCATAAAGGACCATTAATTTAACTCAAGTAGGCTTTTTGGAAACAAGGCCGCTACTCCAATCAACCTGTTTATCTATACTATTCCCTTATAAAAAAGTTTAATGCAATATTTGAATATTTGTATTTGGGTTGAATATATCACATTACATCCAAACAAAGGTTTAACAAGGATTAGTTTAATTAAGCCAGTCACAAATCAGTAAAAATTCTTGTCATAACCGAGATGAGTCGACAACTTCGTAATCAATGAGGTTAGACAATTTTCGATATTTTTTTTCTGAATATGTTGGAATGACTTAGAAATTGAATTAATATTAATGCCGATATCATAATATTTATAATCTGATGCTGATTTAATTTCCAATCTTTAATTGTTGGTATGTAATTTCTTGGATGTAATTCGAAACAGCTGGTTGGAATTATTGTTGACTTTATCAAGCGATTTAGGTGAATAAATTTGACTTATTTTTGCCAACATAGCAGGGTTGCATTTTATACCGTGCATCTTCAATATGCTTTTAGACAATGTATCAATTAATTTTTTTTGAAGTTTTTGAATTTAAAACTTTTTTGAATTGTTTGAAAAAGTTTTTAAGCGGAACTCTGTTGCAAACTTAATTAAAATTTAAGTTTAGTTATATATTCCGGCCAGTTCATAACAGTTAAATGTATTAATTGTGTTGCAATATATAATGTGATCTATTACATTTCACTATTTTTCTTGATAAATGAATAAATAGAAGTCAGAATTATAGTTTTGTCCGTTGAATAAATTTAAAATAGAATAATAAATAAACCAAGCATTGTTCATGCAGTAAATAAATATATGACCCGTTGGTCAATAAAACAGGAACATAACGCATGTTTATAGAATCAAATTAAAGCGGAATAAAAAAAACTTACAAGACTAATTGGAAAGTTTTACAATTTTGCTTTCATGCAGTTAAGAAATACATATGTATATGAACCGTTGCTCAGTGGAATAAGTACATTTTACACAATATATGTATGTACAATGTACATATGAGGTAATAAGAGTTTTAAAAGAACGCAAGAGCTCATCACCTTTTATATATAATTTTGAATTGGATTACGTTAGGCTTAACATTTTATTTTGTTGAAAGTAAAGTGAAGCTATAACATAGGGAAAGCTCTACAGACAGTTGTGGTACGGTTTACTAAGTTAAGTAAAAACTGACGTTTATTTGTTATTTCGCTCAAAGTTTTTTTAGTATTCTCTGTTATGTACATAAACGGAGTTTATCGTGCGGATAATCGGATCTGCTGCCATACTCAAGCATAACCGCAACAAACCACAGTACCTTACCACACAGATATGTGCCCGTCTTTATTCCACTTTCCCTTGCAACGACTCATATTGCATATTGGTTTTTTTGTGATAAATTTAAACTGTTTAAAATTATTTAAACACAAAAGATTCTTCTTTATTTTAATTTAAATTGCAAGAAAGTTAATATGTTTTTACCATTTGGCAAGAAAACTGTTTTTCCTGGTACAGTTAGAAAAGGTCCACTGTTGTCATCATTGCGATTCGCGTTATGAGATGTTATGTTAAGTTGATGCATTTGCGCTGGTAATGAGCTGTGTTCTTCCACTAAAAAGTATTTGAATCGGTAAATGATTGGAATTATTATTTAACTTAAGCTCCGTCAATAAAAACAATTGTTTTTGTTTCATTTAAGTAAAGAAAACTTGGCTTTAATATAGTCAGTGTTACTAAATTAAAATAATTTACTAAAAATATTATCGGGGGTTTTTTAGTTGCATGACAACTATCAATATCAATAACTGTGGTTTAATAGCTGAGAATGTCAAACTGTGTTGACATTTCTGTACAGTAAAGTTTGGCAATTCATCATGAGTTGTTTAACGCTAGAACAACGCTTCGAAATTACGGAAATTTACTTTGAAAAAATCTGTTCGCTTAGTTCATAGAGCACTCCGTCCATTTTACGGTTAACATAATTGGCCTGGATTGCTACGTCAATAAGCGAAATCGCCGTATGTGGAGCGAAGATAGTCCTCAAGCTGTTACACTACCTAATGATGAATCTATTAAAATTGATTGTTTGGTGCGGTTTACATGCTGGCGACATCATCGGTTCTTACTTTTTTTGAAATGAGAAAGGAGCTGCCGTTACGGTGAATACAGAGCGCTATCAAGCCATGCTAACTGTTTCCGAATTTTTGTCAACAATTTCGAAAAATTAATCAGTTAAACCTCGACGACATGTAGCATTTGGTTTCAACAAGACGGCGCAAGATGCAACTTGCCATACAGCGCGCTTAACAAACTCTATTTCCAAATGTGGCCCTGTTAACTGTCCTCCTCGTTCGTGTGATTTAACACATGTTGATTGCTTTTTATAGGACTATGTTAAGTTATTGGTTTATTCCGACCAGCAATAACCACAATAACCATTAATGCCATGGCGGACATATGTCGGAAATCATATTCAAAAAATAAATGCCATGAAATTATTAACTAAAATAAAATAAAAAAAATTTATTCCAACAATATTTCTGTCTTGTATTCTCATTTTAAGTTCTCATGCAGCTAATAAAATAGTTGATATATGCCATGCAATATATTATTTTTTTAAGATTCAATTTTGTTTATGATGTAATATACCAAGTAAGTTCAAAGATGTGCGCAATGATGTTTCTGCTTGCGAGATGTGATTTGCGCTAAACACTTACTTAACTGCCTCTTATAATCCCTTTCTGAGTCTCGTCGTAATCTAGAATTCCACTGCAGTCTTCTTTTCTTTAAAAGTTGAATATCTTCTACACGATCTTCACCTTATGTCTTTTTCATCCCATTGCCAATACACATTTTTTTGTTATTGAAGCAATGTCTTCTGTTCTTACGATATAAACAATCCATTAAAGCTATTGAATGGTTATTTGAGAAACTTCGTCAATGTCGTGATAAAGATCGTGTTTATTTCGGATAGACGAACTATCCTTAATTCTTACAGGAGCAAAGATCTTAAAAAAAATTTTCTTTTCAAGTATGCCTAGTGCTGCTACATGTTTTCATAATACAAATTTTTGTTCTGTGTCATACAGAAGTACACATTAGTGGCGCGATCTACAGCGCTTAAACTTTGTCAGCAATAGGTTTGTGTAACAGGGCACTGTTCAGTTATAGTTCTAGTACGTTTTCGAACTACAGATTTGTTTAATCTAAAAGATCTTTCTTAGCGACCATGAAGTCCCAGAGGCTACGCAATTGGTTTATAATGTATACGTTCCTACAGTGATGAATTTATATTCTTAAACCGTTCATACATCGGAGTTCAATTTTTTGGTGACAGCGGTAAAACATTCTCGGTATTCCATCGCATTAGCTGCATATTTTTAGATTATACATCTACTTCTGCACGTCTGTACCATTTTTTCTTATAGTCAAAATGTTAGATTTGAAGTTCAGAATCAGCCTTGATTAGATCATCACTCTTTCTCCTATTTTTTGATTTCAATCCCATAATCAAAAATCAGATTTGGTGGTATAGTCCTGAACGAAGACCCGTAGCGTTAAGAAATGAATTAACGTATTTAGGTCTTTTGAGGTGCATTTACTGCAGTACTAAGTACCTTTCGTTTCCTTCTATGCCCTTATGGCTAGGTACTGATTAATTATTAAAGTCAAAAACAGTGAAAAAAATTTGCATAAATAGGCAAGTGACTAAAGATCCCATCAACCAACACCCTCCCAACCATGCTGTTTGAGACCATGAGGCATAAGCCCTTCCAATTCCTTGTCAACTATCTTGAAGAAGAGCTTACTCTTTCGGAACTCTACAACCGAAGCTTTCAAAATCCCGATCGTAGAGTTACTCTTAGTTAGACTCTCATGCAAGTTTGCGTAAATTTCGCCCCCTTCAGTTATAATCTCATCGCCCCTAACTGAATACGTCTATCTATCTCCGGCTTTGATAAATTTATTTATATTAATTTATTTATATTAATATTAATTTATATTAAGTATGTTAATATATTTATTTTTAAATTAGAAATTTTAGAGAAAAACGATGAACATCTAAAAGCTCAGATTTATTGACGTTAACTTCATTCTGAAAATAATGCATTAGTAGCACTTCTTGTACTGTTTTACTTTAATTTAAAATACTTTTCAATATTTACTTTCTGACATCATTTTGATTTTTTAAAGCTATCTAACCTACGTTGTGTTTTTTAACTTAAAACTATCAAACTAAGAACTTTATCACAGTGAGGCCTAGCAATGAAACCAAAAACTTAAGATACATTTGTACATTCCTAAAGTTGCACAAGATCTTAATCGACTACACAGCAACAAAAGAACTAAGTAACTATTCTGAAAGATATATAGAGCAAAACACAAAAAAAAACAGACGTATTATAATTCTGGACGATCTGACCAGACCACGTTCCGATAAAAGGAAATCCAAAATTATCATTGAGATACCTCGTAGAGATATCAGACTTCTGGTAGGTTTACTTACAGATCACTGTTAACTAGGGAACTATTCTAGAAGATTAGGTCTCCCTTTTAATCAAATCTGTCGCAGCTGTGGAGAAGACGACGAGAGTGCCTCGTATCTATTATGTTTTTTATGTACGGCGGCGTCGTAATACCTTAGAAGCCCCTTTTCTTGAAGATCTTGATCAATTACAGGACCTGACACTAAATAGCATTTTAGGTTTTGCCAAAAGTTCTAGATGGTTATGAATCCTGAGTTTTTTCTATATATAGGTATACGGTAACACAATGCGTCAATAGGCCTTAGTGAAACCCCTACGGATCGCCGATATAACCTAACCTAATCTAGCATTCTGCATTAGTTGCATCCATGGATAATATGTTTTTTTTACAAAATAAATTTTTTTAAGTGGACACAAAGAATATTTTAACACAAAAAATTTTTTGAGGTGGTGTAATTAATAAATAATCAGGGGCGTAAAGTACACATGCTTCAGTTTGAAAGTACTGCCGGAAAAGTTTCCATTGGAGAGTGCAATGTAAATGCATTGTTTTTAGTGCAGAACTAAAAAGTGCAATAATTTACGATATTAAAAAGATGAGGTAGTGCGAACAATCAACAAAAGAAATGTGATAGGTGGTGGTGTCAAAACGAAATTGTTATTTTGAATATGTGAAAATATTTGATATCGCTGCATAAAGTATATGAAGACATCATTAGATTGTGCATCATTATTTCTAGATAAAATATATATACATATATCTTGACATGAAAATGTTTAATTAATAAATGAAATTAAAAATTAAAAAATAATTTAAAAAATTTCGAGACCGTGAAGTCAAAAATCCTATAACTTTAACTTGTAATAATAGTAGTTGAAGCTTGAAAACCACATAAGTGGTTACCTGGTGCAAACCAGTTAACTGGAGTCATAATTTTAACACTCGGAGTACACTCATAAATGCATAAAATATAAATAAATGTATATAAGTATAAATGTGTATAAATATAATTTTCTCCTACGCTACTTAAACACATTTACATTAATCACAGAAACGATTAACTAGTGCCGATGCTAACAAATCAGGGTCACAGGAGTGCGTGCAACTTTCTAAGTAGAGTAGCAGACATAAAAAAGACGCATAAGTTAAATATGTACTCGAGTAGTATGAATCAATGAGTGCACTCATCAAAAATGAATGGAAGTAATGACTGCCGATCTGGTCAGTTTTGGAGCGCCTGTAGAGTTTGTAGCAGCGCTCTTATGTATGTTTTTTTTTATGTTTGGTGTCATGTGTTTGTCTTCTTAAATATTATGTGTGCATTAAATTAGGGGTCGTTTTTGTTCGAAATCATATATACAGTAAACAATAGCTAACAAATTTTTGCTGAACGTATCTTAATACTCATGAATGACTCATAAACCACTTGCATTTTATTTGTGTTGACTGTAAGTGTTAATGAGTACCATATGAGAGGAGTATACATTAGTATAAGTATTTTCAATTTTATGTATGATTTCGGTGGAATTAAGTACACAGAAAAGAGAGTCAGAGTGAATATAAGTAGAACACAGTCAATGTCTTAAGTATAACTTGAGCGTTGAGTAGGTCATTGTAGTTCTCTGGTAACACTCTTATGGGCAAAAAAGTAATATTGCAAATGTATGTGGAAATTTGAAGAGATATGATCATACGTTCCTACCCCTCAGTTTTATCAGAAACTAGTTACATGCGTCAAATTGCCACTAGTGTAAATAACACGAAATAGTCGCACCGTAACAATTTTCATTGAATATGTTCTCCGTTCAAGTTCGACATTAAATTGAATCATGAAGTCTTGGGTTTCAAAAGTAACTCGCTGAATATTTTTTAATTTACCTGTGTTATAAATTAAATTTATATATAATATATATATATATATTATTATTATATATTATATTATTATATATTATATATAATAATTAACTTCTCTGCTAATTTCAGTGTTTATTTACAATTATTTATGCACATACATACAAACATTTAGATATATTTATTAGAGTACAAGGTCAAGGTTCGAGTATTCACTCAGTTAAAGTTTCATAATCGTCAAAATTACGTTCAAAAAACATAGTACCTATATTGCAAGAAGTATTAAGAGAAAAAAATAAAAAAATAGATGAGGTAGTAATTTTGATATTAAAACTTAATGTCAAACGATGTCTGAGAAAGAATTGACTATATATATGTTGAAACATCAAACTCCGACTGTATAGGCTCAGTTTTTGGTACGTACCGTAAGAACTTAAGTAAACTTAAGCCAAAGCAAAATGCAAAACCAACTACTTCTGTGTATTTGATAGAAACGAAATAAACCAAGTTCCTTGCTTTTGTTTATTTCATTCCTTTCAAATACACAGGTGTGGTTGGTTGCGTATTTCGCTTTGACTTGAGATCTTACGGTACGTACAGACTAACTGAGCCTTTAAGATTGTATAACAAAATAAATCAATAAAAATATATAATAAATAAAAATAAATATTTAAATAAATAAAAAAATAAATATTGTTGATGTGCACTCAACCAACAATAGCTTTTACATATCAACAAAGAGACAACGATCGGTGCATATAAAGATATAATTTGCTAAAAACATCACTTCACAGCAAAATGGGGAACCACACGCTACATAAAAATGGTACTTAGATATCTTTTAATTTAAATTTTTATCGCTTTAACCAGCTTTTATCAATATTCTATTATAAAATATTATTAAATAATCACCAGAGTTACCATTTACAGAAACTTATATAAAGATGTTTAATCAATTTTGGAGCGGATTGAAATTAATATAATTATTAAATTTTTATAAGTCAGTCGATTTCGTAAATTTTTTTTTAGCTGTCGTACACTGTTTAACCTTAAATAGTTTAAGGGACATTCATTAGTAACCTTAATAATCTAATGAAAATAAGAGTGAATTGAACTCAGACAAAAATTTCGAAAACAGTTTAATGTTAAGGGATCTTCTGTGTGCACACCTAGCGAACAACGGGGAACCCACTTTCCAATATATAAGAGTAATGCAGGGAAATCAAATCCACTGTTTCAGTATGTAAATCATAACAAGTATGTAATTCGCCTGATTTTAGCTATTATGTTGGAAAAAGCAAGAGGCTAAATATGTATAGTTATATACCATTTCGTTAGTGCAAAATAAGATTCGTTATTGTAGCCAGCGAAACTCTAAATTTTGGTCTAACTTCTACTAAGGAAATCTTTAATAATACTAGCAAACTTACTTGTCTAACCCGATGAAGAGGAAAAACTTAGAAAAGGAGTGGTCGCAATACCACAATTATTCAGTCAAAGGTAGTGCAACGCTAATCAAAGATGTTAGTAAATAGACGTTACAAGAAAGGCGGATTTTATTACTATTGTAGCTGAATATGAGAAAATAGTTGCGAAAATGGAATGGAAAATTAATTATATAACGTTTCTAGGAATTACTCCTACCACAATAGGTGATATTATGCAAAGAACTTTAGCTTGCTGAAAGGCTTAGATTATAAGTAATTTTCTTCCACGAGAAGTACATCAGTTAATATCATCTAAAAGAAATTGAATTAAGAAGATTGAAGCTTAGAATGTCATCTCTAACTGCTGCTTGTGCGATGTAAAGATACGGAATATTTGGGAGAACTTCTGTATGTGAAGTAAATACACTTATTAACTTCGAATTTATGTTTTGAAAGCAATATTAAGAAACTATTTCTATCAAGAAATCAGAGTATGTTAAACCTTTTAAGCAAATTGTGATGTTTCAATATTACAGAACGCCTATGAAAATTTTAGTTTTTCAAAGAAAGTTCTCAGAAAATAGTAAAGCATATTGGTTTATTGACAGTCAATTGGAAATTAAAATATATCAATCTTTTAAATCACAGATAATTAAAAATTGTAGAACGAGTGTCTGCAGGCTGATCTAGTTGCTAGTCATAGAAACATTAAAGGGATAGGAAAAGCATTCAGCTTAATTTACCTTTATTTGTCTATTGAAGTCGTTATTTCTTCATCTACCTAAATATTGGTAAAATCACTCACAACACGTAAAATCCTTTTTTAATAGTTAGACGGACTGCACATCGGGAAGTGCAAAAAAATGTCTAAAACTATGTAAACTTAACAAGATGTCCACGATGTCCACGTGCTATTGGGCAACCCTATCTGTTGCAATTTATCGCAAAAGCACACTGTCTTTCCAACGAAACTAATTTCATGAAAATTCTTACCTAACTACATGTTTCAGTGAATTTGGGCGAATTTTTTTCCCATTTCGGCTTTATTTTAAATTTTTTGTTGAGATATTTGTGTTCACCAGTCGAAAAAACAATACATGAACAAAGAGCGAATAAGAAATTCTGTGTTAAATTGGGTAAAAGTGAGGCATAACCGTAGAAAATATAGAATGAAAAAAAATGTGTATGGGAACGAATGCATGTCCTGTACAACAGGTTTCCGCAGAATATTATCGGGGATGGTGAAACATAGTTCGACGATTCTACCGGAATGCTGGACAGTTGAGTTTTGTTGCACTATATTGCAATATCACAGAAATTTTTAGTAGCATCGTTAATTGTTAAACAAAAAAATAATCTTTCTTAAACTGAAATTGACGATGAGAAGAAATCATTTCGATACTATCATATATATATATATATATATGCGTATATATGTATTATATAGACTATTATATTATATTATTATTGATATAATGCGCGGAACATATTAAATGCTTTCCAAAGAAGCGCTTAAGGTGCTCACAACATAAGGTGAACTGGAAGTGCTTGCATAAAGAATTTGGTATGTAATTTCAAATTATTAATGGTATGCATTACTAATTATATTGTTTTATTAAACTTAGCTTAAATAAAAAACTACTTTAATGAATACAGAAAAAGCAAATTGCGATGATTTCCGAAATACTAAAATAGTTTTGTCACATGTTCTATTATCAACATACGAGCATCTAAAACATTGCTTTAGCGGATCTATTCTCGTTTTTCTATAACAGCAGCAACTTTGGTGTTCCCAAATGCTATTAAAAAATTCTCTGCTATGCTATTTTACCTCTCATGGTGAAAATGAATTTAAATTCACCACGAGCAAGTGTTTCTCTTTATTTATTATTGCAAACGTAAAACCATTTATGAAAATATTCCATTTATGAAAATTTATATAATTCAACATTTTTTATTTCTTCTTAACATTTTAACATTCTTATTTTTGGAAAACATGAGATATGGTTTCATTTTTTGCAATTAGATCAATTTTTCTATAAAAACATAGCACATGGCCACCTTAGAGATAAAATAAATTCAAAACGAATTCATTTTGAAAGTGAAAAGTTGTAAATAATTTGAAATATTATTAAAACTATTTTGCAAATATTTACAAATATAAATTATTTCACTTACTTAATAATTTCGAATCAACCAATTAACAACATTGAATTCTTTAACAATTTCGATAGAATAACCTTTTTATTGGTTCTTACTTTTTCATTTACAGCATTTACAGACAACAACATAAGTTAACAGTGTTATATTATGTTACCACTGCAGCTAAAACTACTCATGTTAATGAAATCAAGATTTGGTCATTTACATTGGGATAAGCTGATTTATGCATGCGAAATAGCTTTTTTGTTTACATTTTATATGTATAACAGATGACATTTTTTACCCTAAATGAGTTGATTTAATTATAATGACCTCATTTATATAATATGAAAGTTTTTTATATGGTGAATTATCCTAATTGGCGGCCCAAATGAGCAAAACTGTCTAAATGAGACAGTGGAAACATAGTATTAGCGTAATAGTTTTTGCTACTGTTCGAGACACCAAATTATAAGCATGTTACAACGTTACTGTGCGAGAATAGCCCCGTAAGTGCTTTTAATAAATGTGCTTTATAAAAATGTCTTTTGGTTGTGAGGTTTAATAATTTCATGTTAGTTGAGTGTTTATAATTGTGCAATTTTGTTTTAGATAGTATCATAATACCTGTTGGAATGGCGAGGTAATTGCCTCGCTGATCTTTATTCGGGATGTGCAAGTTAGCTGAATCTAATCCAATTGACGATGATGCATTTGCATGCAGTGAAAACGTTGACTTATGGGTTTGTTGTTGTAGGTCTATTATATCGCAATTTGATTTCGTATGCATAATAAAAGAATTAAAGATATTTATTTTAATTTTAGTAAAAATACTTAGATCTTCTTATGTCTTAGAAATCAGTTGAACGACATAAGCTGGATTTGTTAAAATTGAATTTTCTTTTTTTTTCTATCCACCTTTCTCAAATAATTCAATAAGAGATAAAATATTTATTTTTGAAATATTTTTTTTTTGAAATGTTCAAACGAACGCCATTAATTATAATGCAAATTTTATGTGAACACAATAATAATGCACTAATAAGGTTTCAAATGTGATGATAACTCAAATAATATAATAAAAACATATTATGCATATTTTGTAACACAAAAAAGGAAAAAAAATTTTCCTAAATAACGAATTTAAAAACTTACTCTTCGCCGATGAGCTATTTCTTCCAACCTCGGTTAAAGAACGTATAATTGGCAGACGAGTTTTTTTATTATATTCATGCTGATGTCGATGGCGACATAACAAGGCTTCTCTTACTTTATGACATGATTCAATTGGTAGTTTACCAGTATTGACCATGTTTTCACAAATCAAGTCTGCGATAACTTCCAAATTATTTGCTTCCATATCCAACAAAACCGATCCCTTTATTAGGAGATTTCGTAGCTCAAATAAGGAATGCAATGAAAGTGTTGCTACGTGGGGTTTTGACCAACGGTTGCCTCCCTCTTCAACATCTTCTTCAAATTTTATCCAACGTGCAGCTTCTTTCCATTCAAAATCATCCCCATCCTTTACTAATATTCCCATTTCGGAGAAAAGTGGATGTGAGATATGTGCTTCATCATCGACATCTTCACCAAGCATAAACTGGACTCTTTGCGCAGGCGGGGTAGCTAAAATTATAAAAAAATATGTCCAATTTATTAGAATTAATCATTTGAAATAGCAAAACTAGGTAGAATTTTGATTTGTTTACGTGCAGAATTACAATTTTATCGATTTTCTGATTATGAGATACATTAGACATCACTGAAAGTTACAGAATAAAAAATTCAATCAATGATGTAATGAAAAATAGAGAGGACTGAATAGCTTGGGTTCCTTGGGAGAATATTTTATTGTGACACTTTATCTATTACTGCGGTTGTTTGTTTAGACACGATATCCCAAATCATACAGGTTAACGTTCTGGATATTGGGTCTGTATGGACACAGCACAATTAAAGATAAATAAATATAGGCTGATTTAAGATTATTTACAGTCTACACAGAATGAATTCTGAACTTCAGAACTAAAATTCTTGCTCTTTATGCACCCAGGGAAGCTGCACGTCAGAACTCGTGACATGTTATTTCCAAACTTCTGTGTACAGATATACATGCCGCAAAGATAGAGAAAAGTATAGGAGTGGGAACAGGCTATCGAAGAACTTGCAGGTAAGGCATTTACATTGTTTTGATTCTAATAGTGTTTTTCAAACTGAGTTATATGCAAGCAAAAACACTGTGGCTAATACAGATTAGTACCATTCGACAACTGAATATTACTATTCATGTAGATGGTCAGGCAGAAATGTAAGCAATTAACATTCTGTTCTGTTTTAACATTGTCACGCTAAAAATTTTTATATTTTATATTCATTTGTTGTGAAGTGGTTACCAGGTCTATGCGATTTTTTATAGCGTAACGGAAAAATTCGTGCCTATGCGGACAGCCCTGAAATTCGCGACTTTTCAAACACAAGCATCAGTGAAGTTATAAACAGCTATATGCTTGTAAGTTATCCAGAATTACTTTTAAAGAAGATATGACTTGTGGACGGTATTTAAATTATATCGTTTTTCAAGAACACGGTGCAAATAATATACTGAAATGAAAACTTAATCAAAAACTTAATTATAAGCAATGAATTATCATGTTGTATCGTGATATCGAGGATCGTATCTATTGCAAAATTCTAGCTTTTGCAAAATGTAGGATAAGTTAGTCTGAAATTAATCGGATATTTTTTTCGGGTTATATTAACTGAGAATTTAAAATCTGAGGATGAAACTTGAGGACGAGGATGACCGAAAAAATCGATGGTGTATCTATCTGACAAGTCCAAATAATTTTATTGTATAATTAAACACATTTTTCGTTCTCTTTTGAGTTTTAGTACTAACATATATCAAAAATTTGTACCTTTGTGCTGGTTTGCATTTTTTTCATGTAATTTCAGTATAAATTCCGCATTTTACTTATGATATTATTTTAAAGTATTATATATAATATATATATATTAAAAAAGTCAAACTCTTTTTAATAATAATAATTAAAAATAATTATACCTGTTCGTTCCACATCTGAAGTTATATCTCCATTGTCCTTACTGTGATGATGTTTTCGCCGACGTTGCGAATGACGTCTTACACTAGGAACATGAACTCCTACGTATACGTTATGTGCTCGGTGTCCTGAAAAATAATTGGGCAAAATAAATTATTAAATTAAGACCATAACTATTATAAATTTCGATTTTAGATGTTTTCTCAAATTAAAGTATTTTTAAAGAAATGTCTTAGTGTGTTTAAATCTTGAGAGCTTTAGTAATCTGGTATCAAATGACAGTCACTGCACAGACCATTATGACGTAGTACGAAATCTATTTCTATAGTATCGCATAACCTTAGCTTTAACCCACTGCAAATTCAAGCAAACTCAGATTTAAGCTATAACACTAAAAGACAAAAAAATAAAAACAAAATCAAATTTTTTGGTCAGAAAAAAATTTTTTGGTCAAAATTTTCGAATGCCAAAACGGACATAATTGGCAGTCATTACTTTCATTCATTTTTGATGACTGGACTACTGGACTACTGGATGACTGGACTACTCAAGTGATTCATATCACTTGAGTAGGTATATGCTATGGCTTATGCGTCTTCTGCTATGTATGTTACGCTACTATACCATTATTCACTAGTACTGGCACTCGTTAACGAAAATACTTATGAATCATTTCTGTGGTGAAGATAAGTACTTATAAGTTGCGTATGAAAAAAACCTTTATACGCATTTATACTTGATTTTGACGTGTACACTGAGTCTTAAAATTATGATTCGCTGTAGTTCTCTGAAGTTATAACTTTATTGTGATCCTTGACAAACATATGGTACATATCGTTTGTATAAAAACATCAGAGAGATAGGCATTTATAGTATTAAAATCAAAAGAAAAGTTTTCATGATGTTATTTACTATTATATTATTATTGCTACAAATGTTAACATTACCTTCAAAATCATTTTCAGTGAACTGCTGCGTAAAATCTTCGTCACATATTCTAGGATCCTTTGAGGCTTCATCTATTCCCAGCGAGGAATGCATACTCCACGGTCTGTAAAACAAATTTGCATTATTGAATAAATAAAATTTAAATCTAGAAACAGTCTAGAAACAACTTATTAAATAATTTTCTTTATTAGATTATTTTATTTTATGTTCAAATTAAGAACACTTAATTAAAATAAGTAATTATATAATTACATATTACGTATAAAATTACATATAAAAATAATTGTAACAAATACACACATGCAAATTGTTACTAAGTTCTTTCTGTTTTGAAACTTTTAATAAAAGATGAGAAAACTTAATGATGTGCAGGCTTCTGTAAGAAATCTGGTCACTTTCTGCTAAAAGGAAATACAAAATTCTCAGCGATATCAGTCGTTTGGTAGGTTTTCTTACAGATCACTGCAAACTAAGGAACCATGCTAGAATATTAAATGGCCCTTTCAATCATACATGCGGAGAAGACGATGAGAGTGCCTCTCATCTATTATGTCTTTGCCCAGTTTATGCACGGTGGGTATTAAACACTTCAGGAACCAATTTGTTTGAGGATCTTCATCAATTACAAGATCTGATACTAAACAGCATTTTGAGCTTCGCTAAAGGTTCTAGGTGGTTTTAAACCTTGAGTTATTCCTATAAAAACTGTAACACAATGGGCCAATAGGCTTAAGTGGATCACCTAGGGATCACCGGTATCTCGCTATTATAAAATTTCAGTTTCGTTATTTCGAATGCATATTCTTTGCAACCAGTAGCGAGGCGTCAGCTTTTTGGCAAGGTGTTCACAATTTGATCAAAACAGAATTCCAACTATAACGTATTCTCCCTACTTCTGAGTTTTGTCCTTTCCACAAGCAAATAGAATACAAGACCACAGATTTCGACATTTTTACATCAGGTACCAAATTCTTCATATCTGGAGTTGGTCTATTCATTTTATGAATTAAAACCTTTTTTCAGAAGATCGTTTAAAAAAAGATATTTGAATCAAATCTTAAATCACACATTAATTCATTTCTAAATATTATTTTTCACTTCAAATTTCTTTAATTTTTTTCTTTACTTTTACCATTTGCTAGTATAAAATTGCAATAATGAGAGTAAGAAACTCTCATGCATTCATATACTCTTTTACTTTGTATTTACTATGCGCGGTTCAGTTTTTTTACTGAACCATTTGCCCACATAAAACAGCAACCGTAACTTTGATTGTATTTGCACGCTTTGTATGAACTTCGGGTTCAGTTTAGTTGACTGAACCTCTAGTCAAATGTAAAGCGATTTTCGCTTAGTCATTTCTTTTCTCTTTTGTATTTATTTTGCATAACATTAGAGGTTGCACGCATTAATTTAAGAGTTATGATTATTTTACGTACATATTTTGCGGGACTTGTTTTCTCTTTTATTTTTATATTTGTTTGTCTGTTTTGTGTTTATTCAATATTGAACATAGTCCCAATGTGAATGTTATTTCATTTGCATGCTTTGTAAGCAGCGCGGTGGAGTTTTTATTCTGAACCTTAGTATATTTTAAGAGGAATGTGCTTTCTCTTTTATTAATTATCAGTAATGTTGGATGTAACTAACATATATATGTGTGATTTTGTTTGTATTGTACGTTTTGCGTTTATGTTAATCTGTTTAGAAAAGCTATTATAAAAAATGTTAAGTAGCAACATAGCGAAATTATTTACCTAATAAAAAAAAAAGATCTAAAAAGGAAGCTTTGTTAAGGTGTTCAGTGAACACTCTGAACCATTCGACGCCTCGCCTCTGTTTGCAACATTTATTATTTAGAGGTAACATTTTAGGTATGTTTGTTATCTATAAACATTTGATCGTTCGTTATTGAGAGGGTGCGTAATATCGGGAATTAGTTAAACAGAGAGTGTATAAACAAGTTCATTATAAATGGGCAAGTAGTAAGTGTCGACTAGTCGCACACAATATAGTGCCAGATGGTGACACTCCCTTTCAGGATTACTTAGATAGTATAAAATAAATAAAAAAAAACTGTAAAGATCTCCAATCAGTTTTCCTATTCAGTTGGTTTCCTTATATGACTTGAAGACGTGTTAAATATATGTCAGTTATTCAAAACATTCAGAATACCAAACAAATTTTTCTCATATTACTCTCAAGTACTTGAGGTGTTCATGCATGTAGAATTTTTACGCATCAGTCCATAAACGTTATTACAAAAACTATATCAGCTGTTATAATTCTGTAGACTAGAATTTTATTGTGAAATGAATACACGCCAGTATTGTTCGTCTATAGAATTTTCTCGTCAGTATGAGATGAGGTTGTTCGGCTGATTATTTGGCCTGCACTATCATCCACACAATAGTGATGTTTTTAGGGAGACAAAATATTGACTATGTCTGATTATGCAGATGAGACCTCTATGTTAGTCACATTGTTGATCAGAGTCAGAGGGAGATTTATGAGTCAAGCGTTCCTACTCTTCTCTGATATTAAGATATCCTCAATATTAATGTTTTATAGTGGCTCATACTGTCTTCTGTGAGGTTACGCTCGATTAGCACAACATAAGATCTGTAATGGTGGTAGTGCTCTGCTTTGTTGTGAACCAGTGTGCCGTTTATACCTATCTAATCTATTATATAGAGTTCTGCAGATTTTGTTTTGCATTTTCTTGGCTTTCTGCAATATTTGACTACTCCTTACAATGAATTATGCCTTCCTTATATATAATAGCACATGTGCAGCATTTTGTGGTTCGTTAATTTGGATATTCATAATATTGCATGACTATTGTGTTTATATGATATTCACTTAAAAATTGGACTGAAGACATTTGATCTTAAATATGTTCTAATTATGTATAATAATCTTCCCAACATGTTTAATTTAAATATGTAGTAAGTTTTAAAGAATGACAAAAGTGTTATGACAGTTTAATCCAGCAATTATAATATGTGTTTTTCGAAATATATACTTTCTGTTTCAAAATCTCTTATACGAGTGCTATCTTTAACAAAAATTTAAGTATTTCAATGACAAAACTACATTTTATGTATTATCGCCGAATATTGAGAAATGGGATCTTAATTGCAAGTAGCCAACAATAAAATTACAGATAAGAAATTTAAAAATGAGTTTAATCAAAAATTTATGACATGTAATAAAACTATGTTAAGGCGAACGAAAATTGTATTTAAGTTAATCACTTAATTTTTAAGCAGTTATTTGTGGTTTAATTTGGTTTAATTAGTTCATCTCATTCTTAATTACACTCATATGTGTACGCCAAACATACTTATGTATATATAAATTGCTTCAGAGTTATATTGCAAAATTATTAGAAAATATATTATTTCGTTATATAGTATAATTGACGTAGTTATTTACGATAGAACTTTACGCTGAAGAACTTTGTGCTTATTCTACTACATCATGGGTATATCGTTAGAATAGTAATGTACATTCAGTGTAAAAGCTTTTCGTTATGACTAAATTAAACATAAAAAATGTCAATCAATCAAAATTTGTTTTGTCGCCTTCAAAGTAGTCTATTGCGAATGCAGTAAAAGTATATTAGCACTTAATCGAATTCTTTATAAATTTTTCATAGACTTAATCATGACCTTCAATACCAGCGATTTTTTGTCACCTCATAACGTCGTTTTAGAGGTAGAAATTTTAAATTTTGAACCAGAAAAAAGTTACTTCGTGGTAATACTTACTTGATATTCCATATTATTGAGTTTTTTTTTACAAAAAACTTGTTCAACGCGATATTTTGAATTATTTCGTATAATTATTTACATAGAATATATACTCTACTTTTAATATTTTATACAGTTCTTAAGAAACTTATATTTACACAAAAGAGAAACACAATTCTTGTGTCTCAAGAGCGGTGTATTTCATACAATCATACATTTTTATTACATTATATATTTCGGATACTTTGTACACAGAATCCATATCCTACAATCGTTGAGGTATCTTCCATCGCATTTTAATTAATACGAGTTTTGTATATTTTTAATTTTTTCCATTTCATCACTTATTTGGTTATATATATCAGAGCTGTCTTGACCATATGCGATCGGTGGCCAATACAAATCACTATACAGATTGGAGAGCCGCAGAAACAAATACATACGTTTATAGTTATTTACGACAAAAATAAAAATTCGGTTAAATGTTAAATTTAGTTTTATTAATTTATTAATATAACTTCACTTAGTTGGTATACTTTAAAAATAAAATAATGTAGTTTTAGCAGAACACCAAAAAAGAATTTGCGTAATTGTAGTAGATTAAAAACATGTCGCGGGCCGCACAAACATTAGCCGGGGGCTGTGCTTTGGACAGCCCTGATATACATTATCAATTTAAGCTTGAATAATGATTAGTTAATTGAAATTTTATAATTTCGCAGTCCTTCAGAATAAATGTCAATTTCTTTCGATTCATATTTAATTACGATATATGATTTCATTGATTAGGAAAAATCATTTCCTCATACTTTTGACGGTAAAATCTAGTAATAGGGATAAGATGAATCATATTAACATATATGAATATTATCAATTATTGGTCAATTTATAGAAACGAAACCTCAGTAATACCTAGTAGAAACAGAGAAGAGAAGCTGCGAATTGGAATTGTTATGTCAAAAAAAAAAAAATTATTAATAGCTTGCTCATAATAAATATGTTTACATCGCTTTCCGCTGATTACTGGAATGAAGTTACCTCAATGCTGGGGAAATCTTCTCCATTTATTCCTAAGAGGTGGTTTTAGTGGGTTCATGTCTCACTCTTAATAAATTTAAAATTGCTGTTCTAATTTAATACAGTTATCAGACATTTTAACTAAATTACTTATTTAACAGTTCCTTTCCAAATGATAAGAAATTTTAAATTTAATATTATATTTACGAAAATCAGCTGTATTTATTTGTTTGTTTGTTTTATTTGTTTCAGTTTCAGTAAAAACCAACAATATCCAGCAATTTATGTTTTCCACTAAACTTGTTTTATGTTCTCTTTTGCTGGTTATAACTGTTCGAAAACGGAAAATGAGTAAAAACCAGTAAAAACAAGCACAATTTAGTACTCACACTAGTTTTTGCAATGTGAACACACCTATTATCTATCAATATGGAAAGTACAAGGTTATAAACATGTTGTGAATATTATGAGGAGCATATTAATCTTCTTGCTGAATTATTTTTTGCGTGAGGCCACACCGTATGAATTTTGAGAGTTGAAAACTCGTATAAAGGAATTAATTCAGATGAACTTATAAATTCCATATTTCAAAAAAAAATATTAAATATATTAAATATATTCCATTTACTTGCTCTTAAAACACCAAACTTTGGGATTCATCACTTGATCAACGTGACACGGCACAGAAAGCATCGAAATTTTATATATTTCCCATATCTGTAATCTGATATATACAAATGGGTTAAAACCAAAATTTTTCATGATTTTCAGAGACACAAATTATGAATTGGTTATGAATCCAGTATTTCCTGGATATAAATTTTGAGACATCTTCGGGTACAGAGGACCGACTGGTGTTTACTTTAAAGTGCTTCAAAGAGAAGTTTACCGGTTGGTGCTACAAAAGCAACAACAATATGACAATATCGTATTAGTTTGTTATGCATTTTAAATATTAAGCAATTCTAATTAAGAAAGTATTAAAATATTATTAAAATATCTCATCAAAGTGAAGTGCAAGAATAATGTCATGAATGTATTTATGAGGTTTATTCTTAACATATATAGTATATGGGTATAGAGATAACTATTTTAAACAACTTTTTCAATTACGTCCGTGTAGAGTAGTTTTCGCGATATCGGTAGTTAAAATTGAATATTTTTACTTGTGAAGTAGCGTTCACATCAAAAAACTTTATTTGTACATACACTGTATTTTGCCTTAATGAAAAAAATTTATTTGGAAGCACAGTAAAAATTGTTAAATTTTAAAATTTAGCAAATGGCACTTATTGCACAAATCTTTTTCAGCGACCATCGTTTCCATATCTGCATATTCCGAGTAGTATTATATAGGTACATTATGTTATATATGATATATAACGTTAATAGCCGGCAGACGTCTAAAATACCATAGTTGTAAGCTTTATATACACAATAATTATTATAAATTTCTTGTAATACAACAAATTTAAAATGAGGAAGAAGAAGTATATCGTTAATATATTTGTTTCGTATTTATATGAAGGCAGTGCGAACACTATTTTTCATCAATTAATATGTTCCATACTTTGGTTTAAGCAACATTTAAGTTAAATGCAACGACATGAATTTACTGAGGATGATATCGAAATGGCTATACTCAATGGCAATAGACTGCTGTCATTAGACCAATACTTCTGTATAGCATTGCCATATGGTGGACAGCTCTTGATAAATCTTCGTACTGTACTATATTTAACAGGTTTCAGCGCAGGGCTGACCTCTGTATTAGTGGTGTTCTGTGTACAACACCATCTATGGCATTAGATCTAATGCTCCACTTAATGCCACTTGACATTATCAGTAAGCAGTTGGCAGTATCATCTGCCCTAAGACTTGAGGCTACTTCACAATGGAAGGCTAGTGACTATGGGCACGGCTCGATTCTAAATATTTTCAGTTCTACTCCAAATAACATTGACTACACCTCTCCGATTCTTGACTTTGATAGATTTGATTTGAATTTATTGTTAGATTGCCATCCAGGGAAGCTTGGTTATCAGGAGGTCCCTCCCTGGGTGAAGGTCTGCAAATTTTTACTGATGATTTAAAGACTGGGAGCGGCGTTGGTAGTGGAGTTTTCTTAGAGGAGCTGAATAAATCCTCCTGCTATAGGCTTCCGGATCACTGTAGTGTTTTTCAGGCAAAAGTAATTGCCATTAAGGAAGCTTTAGCTTGTCTTGAAGTAGGTAATATACTTGAAAGGAATATACATATACTATCGGATAGTTTAAAGTCCTTGAGCTCTGTCCAATTCACATTTATGACGATCCTTGACTGCTACACATCTCTAAATGAGATGCCGACGCAGTTCAATATTTCCCTAATCTGGGTTCCCGGTTATAGGGATATTTACGGCAATTGTAAAGCAGACGAGCTGGCCAGACGTGGTGCTTCAGGGAACCACTCGGAACACCTAAACAATCTGGGCATATCGTTGACATCATGCAAATTGATTTTGAGTTCTTCCTGTGCCGAACTTTTTAACAAAAGATGAGAAGACTCTGCGATATGCAGGCATCTGTATGCAATGTGGCCACAGACCAACAATAGAAAATCGAAATCTCTCTTAGAGATGTCCCGTAGAGATATCAGTCTAGTAGTAGGTTTACTAACAGGTCATGGTATTCTAGGTAATCATGCTAGGAGACTGAATTTACCGTTCAACCATTTTTGCCGCAGTTGTGGTGAGGATGACGAAAGTGCCTTTCACCTGCTTTCTTTCTGTCCAGCACATGCACGACGTCGCCTTAAATTTTTGGGGGCTTTCTTTTTTTCAGGATCTTGACGAACTTCGAGACCTCCCTCTATATAGCATTATAAGCTTTATTAAAGGTTCTGGATGGTTTTAGCCCATGGGTTCTAAATAATACGGTATCACAATGGACCTATAGGCCTAAGTGAATCCCCTTGGGATCGCCGGTATAACCTAACCTAACCTATATCGAAACATCGATTTAAATAAGTTTAGAATTTAAACTTATATAAATGAATAATTTTAAAAGAAGTTAGTAAATTAGAAATTTATTAATTTATTTTAAATTACTGTACTTATACTAAATTAAAAATATGTAATTTGATTTGTAACATTTTTATTAAGTCTTAAAGTATTCAAAAATAATGAATAAATAATTTCTTTCTCTTTAATGAATAATCAATAATTGCAATAGTAAAAGTAGAGTAATTTAAAATTGCTTGGTTATTTATCTATTTATTTCGGCGGCTTTGTTTTGATAAAAATATTATTGTTGATATGAAATTTTTAAAAATGTATGAATTGAATAATATTAACAGCATTATTTATTTTTGTGATATACACTGTTAAAAAATTTTTGTGATATAGCATATGTAGGTATTAGAGAAAATTACTATTAATTTAATTCATTACATATTACTACAATCATCACAATGCGGACAAACTATGCGACATCGATTAATTGCATTCATTACAGTCTACACTATTGGTAATGATATGTCGTGTGTCTTCGGTACTATGTTATATCATGGCTATGTAATAATAATGCATTCAGTAATATTAAGTGTAATGCAAGCAAATCACACTGAGACATTACCATTTTGATTAGATGTGATAAATAATTTTGATGAAAATATGTGACTTGTATCGTTGTTGGAAATGATAGTTCTGGTATCTCAATTGACGGCACGTTTTAGATACAATTTTCTTTACAAGAAAAAAAAATTCAAATAATCTTAACAAAGGAAACAGAAAGTTGAAAAATGATTCATTTTGCTTAATCAGAAAATTATGAATAATTAAGTATAAGAAATAATTCCAAGACCATTGTTGATTCCAAGACCAAAATTAAATTAATTTAAATAATTAAAAAAGAATTTTTATTGTTGCAGTTCACTATTTTTCGAAAGGTCTCTATTATTTGGAAAGTCATAATATGAGTGCTGAAAAAGTATATCACATGCTTTAGCGCAACCTCGATTCTGTAAGAGGCTTAACAAGGAGATTATATAGTACTCATGACAGGCAAATTAAATTAATCTTGAATCAAAAAAGTTATTTTAATAGACTAATAATTTGTACCACAATCTTGTGGACAAGTCAGGATTTTGATTAATCAATAGTCACACGACAGTTTTGCTTCGGCGATCAGCTGTTTGAAAGGAACAATCAACGAATGAAACTTTTCATATCGTGGTGGAAAAATGGTGTTGAAGCATAGGGCGCAATTCATATATTAAAAGTGCCGACAAAACAGATGGGAGTAAATGGGCTTCAAAACTGTTAGACATGCACAACAGTAAAGTCTGAATTAGTTGTTGTAGACGTAGCGTGCGTAAAAAGAGTAAACGGCAGAACGCGAAGCAAGTGATTAGTTATGACAGATTACACGTAACAAAAAGTATATAAAAACAAACACAAATTATATCACACATAAATAAATGCAATACAATTGCTTAATATTTGTAACAGCTGATATATGATTTTAATTGGTACTATGTTTTCCCACATTTTCTCTTCAATACAAATAATCGAATGTATTGTGGAAACAGTCAGCTGATTTTCTACAGCCTTCATTCGCCTTCACTCAATTCACATCAGCTGTTAATGAACTCGTGCCGTGTGTATAGTTTGAAAAATATAGTAGACATATTATTGAATTAACTGAATAAATATAACGTTTTAAAGTCATACGAAATTTATGTTTGTTGGCGTTCTGTTTTTAAAACACTTTTAAAATTCGACTTACGGGTATAGCTCAAAATATTCCGGCCATAGTCCTTCCCTATCCATATTTATTTCTTGTTCACTCACTTAAACAGATTTTTATAGCTATATTGGCAGAATTTTTAAATTGGGATTGAAATATTTTGACTTCACTTTATAATTTTCAATGTTTATATTATAAGGAAACCACAACCGACGTTTCAAATGCGAGTAACAGTTGAGATTAATGACATATGTACGTAGTTGCTCTGTTAGCCAACTTTTAACGCGGTAATCAGTTTGAATGCCGACGCCGAGGGCCACTGTGTGCAACTGACGAAATGATTTGTAAAGAATTGTTATTTGCTTATTCGAATTGAGTTCATTTCTTATAACTTTCTTATCAATAATGTAAAATCTTTTAATTAAAAATAAAAAAAGAAACGAAAAAGTTTTAATTTAATAAGTAAAACCAAGTACGAGAAGCAATACTTCCATTATCTTAATGAGCATAATGACGAATCGAAATTTATCCATATGCACTCATTAAGAAGTACATTAAAAAACAATATTTCATTGTGTTTGATTAATAATAGATAACGCAGAAAAAAAATTTATGATCAGAATTACTTTAAATAGTTTTTAATTATAACATAAATTTCATGTGTTAACATTTTCAATTTTCAAACAAAAACCAAGCAACACAGAATGATATGCACATTATCATATAATCTTGCGATATTATATGATAATGTGATTTAAACAGTTTAAGGGCCAATTCTAGAATGCACACTTAAGTGTTGACATTACTCGGAATATGTTTAGTGATATTTCTTTGAATTTGAAGTGATACAGTAGTGTGCAATATGAAACACTTAACGGTTACATTATAAAACTCATCGCAACTATGGTAATTTCAAATACCATAAGTTCATTTGAACTTACATTATTATAATGCAGTCAAACTTCCATAACTTGAAGTACCAGTTGGCAAAGGAAAGGTTTGACTTATGGAGACTTCGAGAATTTTTTGTAATTATATGTAATTTGCTCTCTAAACCCTGTTGCGCTCTTTTTAGTTCCAGTTATAGAAAGTTTGACTGTATATAATAATTATGTTTTAATCAGTTATTTTCAGGACCCAAAAAACCAAATATCTAAACTTTATATCACTTTGTTAATAAGCATAAAATACTGAATGCAGTCAAACTTTCATAATTCGAACTTCTATAACTCTAACTTTCTATAGCTGGAACTAACCTTTTTTTTTTGCAAAATGGTACTTTGGGTTATGAAAGTTTCAGGACCCATATATCTATATATCTATTCTATATATCTATATATCTATCTATATATCTATATATCTATTCATAAAAATGTATATGTTGCAAATTATGTAAAAGGATTATAACCCACTCACAACGCAATTTCGAGGTCTAGATTAAATCGGCTTTCATACTTTCATTGATTATTAGATTTGGTAATCTGGAATTAAAATGAAACATGATCATAAAGAAATACATTATTTTATTAGAACAAAGTGATTTGGAAGAAAAGGGCTTGTCATGTATCCATAATTTGAGTGGGCATAACAGAGACAAACAGAAATCAGCTTCTATAGCCAAGCGCATGACGTCAACAACCTGCACAGAATTCCAACTATAAAACCAAAATGAATGAATAGATTATAAAAACTTAGTTATTTAGACGTAAGAGTATTTTCCAAAAAAATTGTAGCAACCGATTTTAATAGTTTTTTTTAATCAATTAATATTTGAATTATAGTACTTAAAAGTAGTTACGGCACTCTGGGTCTGACTCGCTTAGCAGACAAGACCAGCAAAATCTTTATTCACTCATGAAGAACTCTCTTGGGCACGTCAAAATTCTGGAATTACTCGCATTTGGTGTTGATCTTGACTTGCAATATGCCGAGAAGTTTTTATCTGGTGGTGTCGAATATTAATTTTCTGGACAGACAAATTTTGAACATATGTCTATTCTGGGAACATTCCTAGCCACTTTGAAAACTATCTAATTATTGAATTAGACACATAATTTATACCTTATAACCACTTAAAAATCTTAAGAACAATTGAGATATTTAATTATCTGAAATGAAATTCAGATTATTAACCGAAAAACTGTTCTAAAATTTAAGTAGCGATAAATGTTTTTTACGTAATCATGTATGTGATTAAGTACTTGTAATAAAGTGCAATTTTAGTAAATAAATTATTGTATGTTCATATATAAAAACCAATATTTGTTTAATGAGACCTTAATGTTCTATTATCATTACACTTCACACGTCAAGTGGATTCACATATTTATCTTAACAGTGATCGTAGAAGGAATGTCGACAAATTGTTAAATACTCGTTAACGCCAATACAATGTTTACCCAAATCGCCAATTTAAAATCACTAAACAATTAATATTGGGTTGACATACTTTGGGTAGGTTTAAAAATGGGTGAAATCTTCAAGATTTTTAAGTATGTGGTATGAAGCGTGTACAGACTTCTTATTTACTCAAATTTTTAATCGAAATTGGATACACTGTACTTTTCGGTATTTTAATTTTCTCTGCGATGAGTCTCGTGTAGATACAGTGGCGGCGGTACGTGGTCATCGTTTTCAAGGTTTCTATTATTGCCTTGCAAACGGCTATATGTATTTTCATATAGAATTAAATAAAATTAATAATATAATTCATATAAACTTTTGACGTTTTGGCAAGCACGTTATGTCATTTGTAACGTCATCTAACAGAGCTAGTTAGGCTCTGTCGATTTATATTGGGTCACGATATTATATATTGATTTATATTGGGTCGGATTGCATCTGGTCTGGACAGCCCTATTCTAATTCATTTAAATGTTCCTACATTGGTAAAAATTTTTTATTTTTAAACAGTTCAGTTAAGAAAAACTAGCAACAGTTAATTTTACAATTTTAACTAATACAATTTAATTGAGTTTTTTTAAGAATGGTATTAAAAACGCCGTTGATTTTATGAACGCCTTGAAAGGTTTTCAAGTTTAAGCCACGATATTTCGAGAACAGAGTATAACATTACATACCAGAAATATACCATTTGGAGAATGCTACAAACAAAGGCGGTTTTCATAGAAATCAGTTGCCAAATTATGGCATTTGGTATATAATAATCAATCTTTTCTATCATTCTTGTTGGCAAGCATATGATTTGTTTTTACAAATAATCCTCTGATTCACAAACGCCAACAGAAAAAAAGACTAGCCCGGCAAGAATTTCAAAAGCTAAAAGGCAAAAAAAAAACGATGGGGCAATCATATGATTTGTTTTTTTACAATTAAAGAAAGAAAAAAGAAGGAAAGCGTAATAAAACGATTGGGCAAGCTTAAGATTTGTTTTTATGCAAACAGTTTTCTGCATCGGAAAGGCCGGTAGAATAGCCCAGTAAGAATTTCAAATAGTAAGAAGCAGCAAGAAATGATTTAGCAAGTGTGCGATTTGTTATACAAAATATGCCATTAACAGAAATAGCCCAGCAGGAATTTTAAATGGTAAAAAGTAATGGTAATAAATGTTTAACAATACATTTCAACATACATTGATTCAAGTATTTGTATTTAATAACTAAAATCTTGATAAAATTTTAAGATTTTATGTAGAAATTTTTTTTTGTTTGGTTCATTAAGGTAATGAAATAATCAATGTTTACTTTAAATTACTTTTAATAAAAAACAAAAAATCATTCAAAAACAGAACAGTTATAGTTGTATTTATTAAGAAAGGTCGCTGAGCAACCAAAAATTACCTAACAAAAAATATTTGAAATTGGTTCTACCAATTCAAATTAAACCAATTCATTGTCCTTCATAGAAAGTAGGACATTAAATTAATATAGTAAGAGAAGATAAAAATTAATAAAACAATAAAATAAGCGGCATTGACGTTTTAACATATGTACAGTCGGAGTCATAAGTCTACGAGCAGACAGTACAAAAACTTTGTTTGGAAATATTTTCTAAAAAAATCAATTTATTGAAAACATACTTTATTGTTTTTTTATAGCATTCAATTCACAATGTTTTTAGGAAGTTTAGTTGCACGTGTTCAAAAAAAAGCCGAGATAATTGTACTTTTATCGTAAAGAGTAGCAAAATAAGCGATTAAAAGTCTACATCCACTTGATTCAGATCGAATGTTTTAAGACACATTTATCTTTTTTAACTCAAGTGATTTCAATTAATATTGATTATATATCATATTTGCAAATTCGTTTAAACTTTAGGGAAATAATGTATACACCAGCGTTAAATAGTGCTGCATTAACGCACTTTTTCAACGTTTTGTGTTGCCCCACCTCTATATATGTAATACAGTGATATGTAGAAAGCAGTTTGAAATAATCGATTTTAATGAATAAATAGTGTGATTAGTAGATTTTGTAAAGGCATAACGACTTCTTAGGATTTTCGTACTCGTATGTAAAGAAAACTTTATTGTTGCTTAAAAAGTTCTAGGAAGATATCAGTATGGTTTATCATACAAGTGATATATGTAAATTTATATATTGAAATACATGTATAGGTAGAATTGCTGTATTTGGAAATGAAAAGAACATAGTATAAACATACAAAAAAATTCACCGGTTTCCGAATTCACTGCTATTTAACTAATATGTAGTTCGAATTTTCGGTAGTGATTTATAAATGACGGTGTAAATGACAATAAAGAATAATAATATATAAAGAAAACGTTTCAATAAATATAAATATTATTTATATAAAACGTTTCCACTATAAAGTATTTCTATTTCTTTAATTATATAAAGCAAAATATTACATTATATTGTGTTAGGGGAGATTATTATGGCTGGCACCAAAACAAGCGTTGATAGACTAACATTCATATTTTAATATATTTGCCTCTTTCAGTTTGATCAAGATCGAATGCTTTTAAGGTAAAAAATGGTGTATGAACGGGACTTGGAGACAAGTATGGCCTGAGTGTATCCAGGTAAATATGCCAGAAATTAATGAAGTGGCGAACATTTGTGCATATCTCGCTGAACATGCTAAAATATCAGAAGTTGGAATCAGTTATCAGTTGATGGAATGGAAGAAGATGACATTAAAGAGCTATTGGTGACAAACGAAAATGACCTTAAAAACAAGACGAAATACCTACCTCAGATAATGAAGCGCAAAAAGAAATCAAAAAAAAAAAATGTAAAGACTGCACAAATATCAAAATTCAACAAAAAATAGGTGATTTTTTTAAAAAGATTGACAGCCATTAAATCAGACACATACAAAAGGTAATTTGCTTGCATTATGTGCACATATGCAAGATTGGCTATTTGCTAAAACAAAATATTTAACAGATTGCAACAGTGATGCCAATGTCTCGCTTAGCGCCTATAGGCCAGCAACTTGCTGTTTTTCGCCACACTTTCGAGCTGCCGAAAGCACCTTATGTTAGTGTATAAATCTTAATTTTATACCAGATGACAAAATTAATTTTATGTGAAAAATTAAACACATACTCGTGTATATATACATTATGCACAGTTTTTAAATAGTTTATTGCATGTTGTGGTTTACAGAAAGTTTTAAAAATATATTCAAACCTAATGGTTTTAAGATTAGTGTTTTTCAAATATAATGCAATTATTTATATTTCCGTAGATTGACAAATTTTTCCATCGTTATCGTTATTTTGTAGTTAAAAAATGTTTGCATCAATTTTTATATTTTCATGGCATTCTCATAAATAGATAGATATTGTCTTCAAAAATAAAATTTGAATTTAGAATTTTCTCAAAGCACCCGATTTAAGAAAGAACGAAGGTACGCGACTAATTTTACTTTTATGTTGAGTCTTTATGAATTGTAAGACGTACGTATTTTTGTCGCAATTAGTCTTGCGAACAAACTTAAAACCGCATTGTGAAGTGCCTTTTATAAAAGATTTGATTCTTTCGTGAGGGAATTTTTCTTCTAAAATTAGCATAAATCCACCTACTTTTAGAAGCCTGTTCGCTTCTAGAATATGATACTTGTGATCATCTCCCGAAAGTGAACAATGGTATATTAGAACATCTTTGCTGAGGGGTTCATACGGTGTGTACCAATTCGCCAAATCTATTTTTCTGCATCGGAGTAGATTGCTTACTTCAAACCTTCTGAAACCTTCATTTTTCCTCAAGATTCTGCTTCCAAATGTAATTACGTTATACTCCTTTCCTAAGCCCAACAAAAATCTTGCCAGTTTGTCTTTTTCATCTGGGATATTACTTTCGGATGTACTTTCATTTAAAGCTGGGTTTTGCTTGGATTGGGTTTCACCAAAACAATTCTCTAACCATTTAACGCAGTTTAAAAAACTATTAACAAGAGAATCTTGAAGCTTGCCGAGAATTGGTTGTTGAGTAGAAACAACAGTTGCTGTGGAAGAAGTGTTTTCATCCACACTGAGACGCTCTTTTGTAGAAATACATCTACGGTTGGATCGAGCTGCTTTGCGATTTCCACGCTTTGGTTTAGCTTTGTTAGGAGCCATCTTCAACAATAATTAAGCTAATTTAATTATTAAATTAAAAAAATTGAATATTGAATTGAATTGAATTGTTACTCACGTTTAAAATTTTCTACTTCAAGATTTAATATACGCCGGAACAAAAATCTGAACCGTACGTTAGCAGAAAAATTTTTATATGACGTACATATCTAAACTATATATTTAACTAATTTAAAATAAAACTGAAAAAGAAATTTGACACTTCTAACTAATGTAGCTACGTTAATTTGATGCTCATCAGTAGAAAATAAAAACATTTTTAAAAAGCAGTATTGCCAATGTCATTAAAAAAGAAATTAATTTACATTAAGTTTTTGCATTTCGATTGAAATTGTCAATTACCAATAATAAGTTTATGTAAAAATAATTTGATATATAAAATACTAATATAAAATTAACTTTAATCGTGTACGTGAACTCAAGACCAAACCAACAATGATTTTTTTTTAAATTATTGTATAAAATTAAAGGTCTATTAATTTCCTTTATAAGTTCCTTGGCATTTCTTCCAACTATATATCATATCAACCTTGGTTACTACTACAGTTTTTGTAAGTATCGTACGAAAGTGAAAATTTTTGTCCTCTCAATTTCTTTAGTTTGAATTAGAAGAATTAACCATTAATCCTATTAATCCATTATATATTGTGTGCGTGTGAATGATGTTACGTAGATTTGTTGTAGACCAAAATGTCAAAAAATTCAAATTATGGTGTATATTTTGGTGTATTTTGCAAGGCGTTAGTTATCTATATATAGGTTGTCTCTGGTATGAAAGTCTTAATTCAAAGTTAAAATATACTAAAAATAGTGTAAATAAAGAAGCGAGTGGATGGAGGAAGTCTATCATGTTCTAGACGTAATTGATAAAAACAATTGGTGCCAAGAGAAATGTGTTCTACACATCCAATTAATATAAGTTCTTCGGGGGATATCATAAGGCTGTGATACCGCAAACGTCACCTATGCTTGCGACGCCACTGTATCGTATCATTGGCATTATAATGTTAATATCGTTTACAAACGGAAGTATTGCATTTATAATTCTTGAAAAGTGGTTTAAAAACATGGATTGGAATTAAAATTCTTGACATTGAAATGGATTAGAAGAGGCACAAGTAGAAAATTACATTGCTGGAAACTTAAGATATACTTATGTTTATCAGATAATCGGTTTGTAATCTAAATTTATGTTTGTTTTTGTTTTTTTTCATAATTTTTGACATTTGTAACTATGTTAATATAATTGTTATTAATATTATTTGTGATGTAGTTAAAAATTCCGAATATGTAATATGCAAATACAGTATTTACAATTTAATGTATTTATTTTATACTTTGTTGAATGAATGATTTTCTTACCAAAATAAATTCGTAGAGACACTGAATTAATATTTCCAAAACTCAAGAATCAATCTGAATGGATTGATTAATACAACAAATTTCTGGATTGTTTTATTCACATTAGGAGGATCCGTTTAAACGTGGAGATTTTGACAGTTAAGATTAAAGTCGTTTGGAACAGTTACAGGTTTAGATTTTTTTTTAAAAGTAAATAGGAAACAATGGCAGTGCTTTATTTTTTATATTACTTAATTTCCGTTTTCATATAATTTTTAACTAAATCAACTTTTATTTTTAATTATTGATTTCCGAAATCTCACAGCTGCTGTACGCGGTTCAATGGCAGAGTTGCCTGTCTTCGGTTCGGTTTGAATGACTTTCACTCTTTTGATTGTTTTGAATAGATTTACTCGATTTGTACTTTTGACAATCCATTACTTAAAAATTATCGTATAAAAGTTATATTAATTTTTAATTTATGCACATATATATGTTTAAAGATTATGAACCTTTTATTGTTGTAACTTTTGTTATTGTTGCTGAATTGTTACTAAGGTTGCGCTTTTGTTTTAACTTTTTTTTTCACAAGAAACTCTACGTGAGCACTTTTCACTTCCATGTACAAATATGGCATACTTTTGCAAAAAGTTAAAAGTTTATGTTCTGCTTACTTGAAAGTGTGACATTTACTTGTTCGCTAAAAAACAATAATGAGATGTCTGTAGAAGACGAATTCCTCTCTGTGTCTTCACTACGCAGGCTCTATTTTAACATTAACCCATAATACTATCGATTTAAACACGAGAATTCTGTAATATTAAGTAGGGGTACGCGTAATGTTAAATGTATGAAGGAGCATTCGTAGAAGAAGAACAATTTTCTGTGACATTGGCACAGTTAACCTTTGCACAATGCCTATGTGTACGCGCCCAAACTTTTAGATTAAGTTTAATATGAGCTCTACGTCTGTTTTATTATTCAAAGTTTAGTATTAGTCTGCAAGTGATGGAGGTACTGAACAGTAGGAGCTGCCATCGCTCTTACAAACGAACTCTGTTATATTTCATCGTAACCTTTCTAACATAACAGTAGCACATTTACTTGAAAAATGCTATTAAAAGGATAATGTTACCGTTCTCATTAACTTTGTTTAATGATTTATTGCACTTAACAGTCATAATGCCGAATATTGTGTGTGAGTATTTTCTGTTAATAAACGTAAAAGCCTTATAAAGAAGATGCGGTAATGTCTCACTTAGGTGCTAAATTATCAAACTCGCTATTTCAAATCTGAATATTATAAGTTTTATATTACATTATTTGTTATATACTTGCTATTAAACGATTAATTATTGACTGCTCTTTGACGATGTCAACTACAACTCTACTTAATATCTTGGCATTAGGTATTTTATATATATAATATTGACTTGTTATTGCCGGCATTTGAACTATGTTTTGCATTATACATGTATTAATATTCAAGAGATCTTCTTGAACAAAGAATATTCTACTAACTAACTAGTAAATACAAACTAAAATAAGTCTAACTTTTAATATATCGAATATTAGTGTTCTGTGAAAGTAATGTGTATTATATTTCCAACTTTATAACTTATAAAAATAATTATGTTGTAAAGAACTTTTGGTGATAATAACGCCACATCCATTAATAAGCACCCATTCAGGCTGCTTTCAATTATGACTTCCTAGCCGCTCTAATTTCTTGATATAAAATTTTTTCTCAAGATATTAGATTGTAAACTTATTACATTGTTTATTTACGAAACTTACATTATACAAGTAGTTGCACCATCTACCGCCAACTAAAACATAACATTTTCATATTGTATAGAAGGCATGCGCCATCTAGTTTTTATGTAAAAATTTGAAATTTCGAAGTCCCATAATTTGATAATAAATCTATTTTGATAAATACAGTAGTAATAAAAGTTTCTTCGAATAAAAACTTTTATAAAAAGGCGTTGTCAAATTACAGACTATCAAAAACCGAACTTATACCACCTGCTAAGTCTAGTTGTTTATAAAATAAAAAAATAATATTTTCATAGAAAATCAGCTGCTTTATGGTTGACCAACATTACGATAAAAGGATTATGTTTTTTTTTCTCTTTTTAGTAATTTTTACGTTTCTCTCTTGTTACTCAAAAATGTATAAATTTAGTTTATGTTAGAAGCTTTTAGATTTTCGACATATATATGTTGATTTATTGAGGCTCAGTTAGTCGGTAGGTACCGTAAGAACTTAAGTTAAAGCGAAATCCACAACCAATCATAACTGTATATTTCACTTTGGCTCAAGTTCGCTTAAGTTCTTACGATACGTACCGACTAACTGCGCCTTAATCGTTTCTGTGAATTAAGTGATAATAATTTGCAGATTGATCCAATTAAAAGAATCTCGTCTGGGTGTAAATCGTTAACTAAGTATGCAAAGTTCTTATAACACTTTGTTTTAAAAATTTCCTGTACTAGCTGTCTAGTATATCCTGTACATCGCAACTATTTTTTTTGTTTATATTATCAATGTCTCTTCTATGTCCCTAGAATCAAGCAAATGTGGTATATGTCCCGGCAGCTAAGTAATTAATATAAATAAATTAACAAATTTAACGACAGCTTATAAATAAATAAGAAAATTGCTGTTTATAAATTGTTGTCTATGCATCATCAAAATTTTTCTAGTCGCACTAGTGTCTATTAATGAAATAACGGTTTCAGTCGGAAATTACTTATATTGGACGTTTATCAAAGACTATGAAGCTATAGAAAGAGCACTGAGAGGTCAACTTATCGACAGTGAATTTTAACATCTAACCATTGATGTTAGAAACTAATAGTATATATTATATTATAGATATTATAACTTCAAACTTATTACTGTACCTATATATTAATTGCAGTTGTATCTGCTAATATATATAGGTAATATTAATCAAATTTGGTAACATTCACATTTTGGATAGGTCTCCCATTAACAACCAAACTGTCCCCAGAAAGAGGTCGTTCTCTTGAAGTTGAGCAAAAATATGAATCATCACTCGTATGTCAGCTATGAATTGATCACCTATATTTTTAATAATGAAAAAATAATTATGTTGGGGTAAGATATGAAGTTGCAAAACACGTGGAACTGCTGATATGCCATTGGCTTGTGAGCACCTATGTTGAAAAATCGGGTATATTTTTCAATCAAAAAAAGCTGCAAGAAAGAAAGGAAAAAAGAAAGAACTGAAAAATTTCGTTAATAGATGTTTATAAACTTAGAATCTTGGGTGGCATTCAAAATAAACAATTTTTTGATCAACTGCGAAAGTTGGTTTTAAAACTAAGATTTACATAACCGGGTTTTTGTTTTATTAGCATGGAGCTTATATGCTCAGAAGAAACAGAAGAAAAAGCTTACCGCAACTAAAACCAGATAACAAATGGCAAGTTATTATTATTGTTAGGGGATGTAGCACTGCGACCGTCGGGTCTATTGTGCTCCCTTCTGGGCTTAGAGTAGGTCTTTAAGCCCTGTTGAAATGGCAAGTTAATACGTATTGATATTGTAATGTAACTAATTTTCAGTTTTGACATTTGAATAAATGTCAAATAAAATTATTTGTTAAACTGTTAAATAAGACTCTATGCTCCCTCTTATCTGCTGTCTGAAAATATATTTCTGCAGGTTTGGAAAAGTAATAAATCGTAGTTACTCTTGAAATATGCTACATAAGGAAGGGCATTCGCATTGAAATTCCTTAGATATCACCGCAGCATATTTTCTCTAGATGAAATAGAAACGTTCTTCGCTTGAAATATTATTGAAACCATTCTAAGAGTAATTGCAATTGATTGTACCACAATTATACCACATGTATTTCAAGGACTATGGATTTTTCCTTTCAAACCGATTTCACAATCTTTACTTTCTTAAAGGCAGGAATACCTTATTGTGATTACTTTATGGCATCGAGTACACTGTAATAGATTCATTTTTTGTCTACAGTCCGAAAATTTTAACTGATTAACGATAAAGTATTGTTTCTAAATTGTCAAAAGGGTTGCATCTATTGAATATATTTAGCACCCAATCTACCAAAAGGATCTTCATAATAAATTGGTGATATGAAATTGAAATCGTTGTACCATGTGAAATGCCTGTGCCTTCTGCAATTTCATATGCTTTGAACCTTTAAACAATTAAAACTATATTAAAGATGTTTTTAGGCGTATCAGTTTGAGTAAAACGTCCAAAACGAGGTGTATTTAATCATACTGAGTCATAAACGCAGTTAGTGATGTACTGTGATGTACTAAACATTTGATTGCAAGAAACTAAATTTTCATTTCATTTTGCAAAAATTCAAAAATTTTTACTTCCGTAGAATTGTGGCGAATGTTAGGCATACAACCGCAGTTAAGAAGGAATAAGGAATAAATATTTTTTTTTTATTGCAGTTTGTATCTGTAGTGGGTGCTTAATAACTGCGTAGATAAACCGATTTTAATGAAATTTGGTAAATGCATCGATAAGTTTTTGTGTGCACCACTGGCTTTATTGCAAACAATGTTGTGTCAGGCTGAGTTCCGGAAATTGGTTAGTTATGTAACTAAGATTATAAAAAAAAAAAATAAAACAAAAAGTTTTGTTTGCTTACTTCGTATTACCTGGTAGCTATCAGATGAACTCAGTCCATTTCAATCATTTCAGTAAATATTAAGTCTCTTTTTTTGAAAGGCCTACTCGTATCTATCGATTTTCAGTTTGATAAACAATTGAATGCATATGATGAGGGCAAATACATGGACGGACAGACGGAAATGAAGGAATCAATTTATACTGCTTAGATAACGTAAAAATCATAAAAGATTTTAGGCGGTTTATACGGTATATTAAGAACATTTTGACAAACTTATTATACCCTTTACGATGTTTGAGGGGCATGATGGTCCCAAAAATATGGATGCAAGTAACTGATAATAAAAGTAGTCTCATATTAAACAAGTAATCAACCAATGGTTTTCTTTTTGTATCTGTCCAATACGCTGAAAACCGTATGTTAACTTTGTTGAAATGTTTGTAACACAGAGAAGGAATATACACTGAATATAAATTAAGCCATACTTATTCCTAACCTGGATGACAACATGACCCGATTTTGCATTGACTGTCACTTTGTGTGTCTGATTGTGTACCTATTTTTCTGTTTAAATAAAACTGGTCTTTTAGATTTTAAACTATTTGAATAAGAGTTTGGATAAGGACTGTGTGAAATTTAGCAAATAAGGTCAATAAATGAGTGTAACTAGTTGATTTTATCACGAGACTTTAATAGACAATTACTGTAAATTTGCTACAGTATTTTATACTTTTAAATATGAGTGAACAAAACTTTAATACAAATATTAAGTTAAAAAAAGCTTTGTTAGTGAATGGAAAATAGTTGAATGGCTACACTACCTTCGAGACAGAATTAGTTGGTTGGAATGTATGTAGATGATGTAGAAAAGGTCGAAGTCAAAACAATAAGTGATTACGTGTGTCATACCACACACAGCATAAAATAAAAATATTGGATTCATACGAGAGTTTTGATTCTAATTTTAACCATCATTTCATATAATCCTCCATTTCGATTCCAAAACAAGTTCAAATCAATAAAATTTGTATGGGAATTTTGACAGCTGAAAACAGAATTGAATCTTAATTTCTACAAAATCAAGTTGATTTTAATTTGGACAGTTAATAGTAGTACAGTAGTGTACAGTACAAACTTGTGCTATTGTGAATAGTTTTCAGGAATGAATGAAAATTTTATACCAAATAAAAAAATCTATTATTTATAATACAAAGACAACAAATGTGCAGAGTATACATTTTGAGAAACACATATGATTAATCTGACAATCGAATTACAATGATACGTTGTGTGTATCTATATTTTTGCTGGATTCACAGGAGAGTTTTGTTTGTAATTTTAGTTGTCAAAAATTTTACATTGAAAACAAAAACATCTAATTTATTTATAATTAATGTGCAAACCATTAATTCACAATAAAAATAAACTGATATCTTCCGAAGCTTCTTTAAAATATTTCTTAATCCAAGCATTTAGATCAATTATTTCATTATTTTCAATTATTTTATTTGATAATTCTTTCTTCTCTTTTAACAAAAATAGGAGCAGCCCCTTTCAGTTTTTGATTTCCTTCAGTATCAGAAAGATTATCATGAACAAATTTAATTGTTATTAATTGTTCTATAGTAGTAGATTTTGAGTTACAAAACTGAGATCTGAATGAAAGAGAATTGTCAAAAAGATGTTGGTGTGTAAGGTGAAAATGCCCTAAACGTAGGCGGATAAATTAAGGGAGCTCCTTGCGTGTGAAAGGTATATCACCATTTGCGTAATCATACATGTTGTTTTTATGAGGATTAATTGTTTTATAGTGCGGATTAGAGAGGTCCCAGATCAATTCACATTTTTTTATAAAAAACTTTTGATGAACTTAAGAGCGTCAGATATGTTGTAGTTTGAATGGTATACAAGGAGGTATTTTACAACAACAGCTAATATTGTAAACATGTCAGCTGAAATAAGCTACATAGTGAGTTCTATCATAGTGAATCCAGTACAACCAAGTTCAATTTGAATAACAAACATTTTGCGCACAAAGACATACTCAATGGTAGTAACAGTTGATATATTTTGTCTACGTTTATGTTAAAAATCAAATTTCAAAGTGTTCTGCGTTTTCCTTACTTGTAGGTGGGCTGCTATATATATTTCTGAAAAAATACACCCTCTTACGTGCACACTCTTATGTACACCCATCAGTATTCCGACTCAACGGAATCAACCGTTATCCCAGGGCATAAAATACAAGTGCAACCTGAAGTTTGTAAAAATGTTCCTGACAATGCCAGGACAACTTTCTATCTGTTTACGATTTCTACGCGACTCCTTTTTTCTAATGCTGCATTTTTAATTCAAGAGAGCACGTGAATAGTGCTGGAAGTTAGATCAAAGATATAAAATGCCTCTCATCTAGTGATTGATGTTGATTGAAAGCTGCACCGCTTGGGTGGGCAAGATTTGAACAAGAAACGCACTAGTCAGATGCTTCAACTAAAACTCAATCGAGGTTGGTTTTCCTTTACCTAATTGGGAAGTTTCTACTTTTTTCGCTTTGATTGTGGAGCGTAGAGCTCCAGTGATTTGTAAGGCAGATATCCTCCTTGCTTTGTCAATAAGTTTTGAGTGACATGCCTTTTCAGTAACTTGCTACCAGAAAACAGCACCGTAGAGAAGAGTTGGTTCAATGGCGGCCGTGTAGAGCCAATTTAAAATGCGAGGTTGAAGACCCCAGCAGCGACCTATAGCTCTTCTACAACAGTAAGTAGCACATGTACCTTTACCAACTCTCTCAGCCAAGTATGCCTTCCAGCTGAGTTTAGAGTCTAGTATGAGGCCCAGATATTTGACACTCGAGCTTAAGCTCAGTGTAATGTCTTTTACCTTGGGAAGGAAGAAGGAAGGAATTTTGTATTTACTAATGAAGAGAATGACCTCCGTCTTTTCGGGGTTGATATCAAGATCAAATTCCCTACACCATAAAGTTACCGTGACGAGCGCGGAGTTAACGTTAAGAATACCATATGGGCACACATTGTTGAAAGCACCTTCGATGTCTAGAAAAGTTGCAAGTGTATATTCCATAAGAGAGATGGAATGATCAACTTGTGAAATGAGTGCATGAAGCGTTGTATCGACAGACTTGCCTTTAGTGTATGCATGCTATGATAAAGAAAAAAGTCCTGGATTTATAGCGTTTCTGATATGAAAATCAAGAACCCTTTCCAGTACTTTCAGAAGGAAGGAGGACAAACTAATGGGCCTATAATCCTTGGTGCAGGTGTGTGCCGTTCTCCCTGTTTTGGAAATGAATACTACTCGAGCAGTTCTCCAGCAACTGGGGATATACATAAGTTTTAGATAACTGGTATATATACTAAGAAGCCAGGGAAGAATGACAAATTCACCTTGCTGGATGTCGGCAGGAATGATGCCATCCAGACGTGGAGATTTGTATGGTTGAAAAGTTTTAAAGCCCCACTTAAAAGGGATTGGAGGTGGCCAGAGGAGGTTGCTCGAACTGTGTTGATGCGTAAGCATCGGAAACTACGCTCTCTGGGAAGTCAGTGTCTAGCAGAATATCTCAAATTTCCTTGCTAGAGTTAGTCCATTGACCATTAGGAGCCCGTATACAATCTAGGGTCATCTGGGAGGAGTTGAGAATCTTGCGTAGTTGACTAGACTCATAAAAAGTTTCTATGTTACTGCAGAAATTTTTCCAAGCTGTTATTTTCGCCCGCGGAATGGCATATTTAAATTCCCTAAGTTTTTCCTTATACAGTGCCCATTTACCGGTTGCTTTGGCTTCATTGAAGAGTTTCTGCAACATTTGCGGATATCTACAATAGCTAGATTCCACCATGGAGGCTTAGGTTTGCTACGAAATTCTGACGATTTACAAGCCGCATCTGTGGTGCCTTTAATTGCTGTTCTGAGTAGGTCGACTGTCCGTACGATAACGGAGCAATTAAGTATAGTGGGGGGGGGGGAAGGGGGTTGTAAGCTAGACTTAAGAGTTGATCGAAAAGTAGACCATTCGGTACGTTTCCTATTGGCTGGCTAGGGTGATCTAATTATTCACCTAGGTTAAAAAATATGTATCTATGGTCCGAAAAGGAGCAGTCCTGTGATACAGACCAGTTTTTGAGAAAATTTGAGGAGTGTTCGCTAATGAGGATAATATCGAGTACTTCCTTCTATTAGAAGTCATGAAGGTCGGTTCACTGCTTTTAGTAGCGATCATAATACTATACGGTATCCGTTTGCGTTCAGACCGCAAACCCGATTATTAACAACCCAAGGCTCTTGGATCAGATGGCTCCTTTTTCAGCTAGGCGGAGGATTAACGCTGCCGAGGCAGATTTTGAGTGTTTGAGGTTAATTTCCACAACCTTCAACATACTTAAGTGTTTTCGATAACGGTGCTGTTCAGCTTGTCCTCGTCCGGCATCGGTGAGGGTTAGCGGGACAGCGCTATACTTGAAAATAGTTCGCCAACCAGTTCGGATGACGAGAAAATACTGCCTTCGTCGTCGGAGGAAAGGATGATGATTTTATCACTAACACCGTCTTCGGTGATATTGGTATCAGCTACCACGGCCCTGCCATCAGAGACCGGATCTGAAGAGATAACCCCAGAAGGTTGTTGTCGAACTACTTGGGTGTCGCTTTTATAGATTCTGACGGTGACCGACCCGAAGCCATAGTTAACCACCCGATTTCCAGTTTGAAGGGGGGCGAGCGATTGTTCGTTAAGAACGATTAGAGCCTCTATGAAGTCACCCTTGGGTTCGCTGACCTTAGCAACCTTCCAGTCGTGGGTTAGAAGATCGGGGTTGCTTGCCTTAAGAAGTAATAATATTTCCTCAGGCGAAGAGAGCTCCGAAGGTAGCCAGACTTTGGAGCGAGGGCGCTGTAGAATATTGTCCATAGAAACAGCTTTAAGCTGTGCACCGGACCAGAGTTCCGCAAGTCTCCCAATTGCTTCTTTGTAGATAGCCGCGGAGCGTTGATCAGAACAAGCAATTATTTTTATATGACCCTGGTACCAGCCTGCTTCACGACAGTAAGGCGAAGGGCCAGGGTTAAGGGCCATGACTTCCATATAGACTTTCAGGTAACGCACTAGCCCGCTCGACCTTCTTTCAGTTTACTGGAAAGACGGTGCCGTCACTGTTGCCAGTGTCAATTATGACCCAAGTCAGACTCTCCTTAATTATCTCACTGAGGGGTTTGGAGGGTTTTGAAGGTCCCAGCTTGTGGCGCTTCCAGCCTGCTCAATCGACCTTTGTCGTTTTTGCACTGGAGCAGAGGTAATTTTAGTAAAATTGGCGGAACGGACTTTGACGTTCTCCCTTGCCCAAGTAATTTTTGCCTTGTCGCTTTCTGTTAGCGAAGAAGGGTCGGTGGCGTTTAGTCTGGCAAGAATACGGTGAGATAACCTCCGTGTTCTGTACGCCCTCGTCGAGGGGTTAATATAGGATTTCACACCGGAAGTGGAGTTGGTGCTGGTTGCTGGTGGACCGGTTAGCATATTCGTTTTGACCGGGGCACCTGCAGAGGAACAGGAGACAGCGTTGCTACCTGGCATAGATGTCGAGGTGTTCGATGACGGAGCAGTACTTGATTTTGCCGTCTGAGGAAGTGGTCTACACGAATTAACGGATGCTTGCCTAATCAAGCCTGAGCGTCCCCTCGAAGGGTTGGAAATTTGTTTTTTTGTATTGTTGTTATTTTAACCTACACGACCAACTTAATGGTGACGGATGCAGATGCGTTCACACGCGGGTGTCACCCCGGTGCTACCGTGTCAGAAGACAACTAGGTCCAGAAACCTATAACTACCAGCCCAAGGCGATCAAAAAACAGAAAAAGTTGATCAATAAAGAAGTCCATGGACGAAAAAAACGGTCAACGAATACTGGAGCCCATAAAAGGGACAGTGTCCGAGGAGAGAGATAGATCATTTGGCGTTATCCGGGGTGCACCACGTGGAGGCGATCTGTGATGATTGTATACTGATGTTTCAATCTATGTACGTACCAATTTTATTCCTGTGATACCACAATGGGTCATGGGTTAAGTTGAAATGGGCGTTTTGAACACAAGGCCGACACTTCAACTTACCTACCTACTTACTGTTAATAGTATCATCTTTTTGCAGAATTGCTTCCAATATAGTAAATTGCATACTGTTCTTACATGCAATAGTTATATAAAGTCATTCTTCATATAATTTGAACATGAAAATTATTCCTGAATAACTAGCGAGATAAAGTAGGGTTGCTAATATTGTACTATCCAATATAAGCAAAATTAACTTACAATTTAACAATACAATTTTGTTCTGGGCAATATATGAAAAGTATTGAAGCCATTCTGTCTTCCCGGGACTCATTCCAAGGTTGTGCATTACTGGGAATGAATTACATTTACTATTTCGCCAACATCCTTGTGATGTTCCTCATTATCATCACAATGCTTTCTAACATCAGAGTAATTCTTTTGGGTTACGACAATCTTTCTAATGCTTGAATTTATATGTGTTTAAATTGTTTTTTTTTATTTCTTTTTTTTTTTTTCTTTGTTTGACCTACTAAACAAATCTACAGCACACCTTTACAGCTGGTACTTGCTACTTATTTCATGATCAGGCTATTTCTACTAGCCAAGTGATATGAAAAAAAGTCACAAAGATATTAATATAGTTCAAAAAAAATGTTAATGTATAATATATAATTATATATATAGTTTGTCAAGTATGAGTTTATACATTCAAAAAAAAAAGAAAATTTCAACTTCTTATTTAAAAAAAAGACAACTTTGTGTTTTAGTGATTTTATATATGTTTTTTATTTTATATACAGCCATAGTCAAAAGTATTTACACAACGAACATTTTTGTACATATTGCATAAAAACATATTTTTATTGTTGTTGTTGGACGTCAGTTGCAAAAAATTCTTTTATTGTCACTTAGATTTATTTATGAAGAACCAAATAAAAAAAGAATCGGCAAGATAACTGTTCATTTGACAAAAATATAAGCAACTGCGCTGATGCTTATTAGTTGTCAAAAGTATTTACACATATTTTTTTGCGTCAAAAGTACACGAAGATGAGGAGGGAAGGATCCAATTACTATTCGAGACTTACTTCCCAGGATCCTCTAGCACGGAGGAACAAGAAACTGAGAATAACAATCAGGAAGTTTGCCAAACAGCAGATAAAAGAGCCTGGGCTAAGAAAAAGTTGTGGATAACTTCATCAGAATGACAGCACTTGTAATTACCCTATTACATTACATTCAACCCGACCGCTTACAGGTCGGGGAGATTCAACACGCTTACATGATAGGGGATTGTATTGAAAATAAGGAAACAGCAACATGCGCCTTTCTAAATATAAAAGGTGCCTTTGGCAATACTTCACATGTCGCTATAAAGAGATCACTAATAAACAGAGGAATAAACTCTACACTGGCACGATGGATGAGCAACATGCTTCGGAGAAATACGCACTAGTATGGACCTAATATGGATGAACACCAGGAAAATTTGAAAGTACTCTATACGACAGGATAAAATATGGATTAGAAATCACAAGAAACTGGTGCATCAAGTTAAGACTGAGTATATACCCAGCTTAAACTACAGTTGTAACCTTTACAAAAAAATACAAGCTCAAACATCTTAGGCTTCAGACTCGATGGAATTGTGGTAGAAATAAAGAAAGCGGTTAAGTTCTTGGGCATGCATCTCGACCAAAAACTCAATTGGAAACACCACATTGAGGAGGTCACGAAGAAAGCCACTAGGGCTCTTATGACCTGTAGATCCATAGCAGGCAAATGTTGAGGCTGAACACCAAAAATATTGCGATGAGTATGTTCGGCGATCTTCAGACCTATTATCTCATATGGGACACTCATCTGGGAAAATGGAACCAGACAGCAGAATAACACTTGCGCACTAAACAGGCTACAAAGACTGGCGTGCGTATGTATAACGGGTGGTATGCGGACTTGTTCAAAATTATCCATGGAAGTCCTTCTAGAACTCACACCTTTGCCGATATTCATCAGATGTTAAGTGGAAATGGCTGTTCTAAAAATGAAAAAAGGAAATATAACGGATAGTTGGCTCAATAGTAAGAAGTTCGAAAATTTTGCCAAGCAGCGTTCGAGACTTTCAATGCCATTGGACACGACGAATCCTAAGTTCAGCTTTACTAAGCTTTTTAAAACTGAACTAAGCAACAAAAGAAGTTGGGACGACATCAATCAAACCTACCAACAAACGAATGCAAAAATCGCGTGGTTCACTGAAGGTCTGCTTATGGAGAAAGGTGCTTCTTTAATCGTCTCAGGCAAACACTGAGCATCTTTCAAGCGCAAACTTATGCGATTTTAAAATGCTTACTCATCAATATTGAACAGAATTACTAGGGTAAAAGTATTGCAATACTGACAGACAACCAAGGTACTGAACTCGCATCAGGTGACCTCAAGACTGGTGTTAGACAGCCTTGATAAGTAAAATCTGCTTGGCGAATTAAATCAGGTGTCAATTCTTTGGATACGTGGGTCAGGAAAGCAGCAGTCACACCGATAATGGAGCCGGAACCTTTTAGTGGACTAGGAAATAGTATGCTATAAAGGAGAACCAGAATAAAAAGGATTATTGGGATAATATATTAGGATTAAAATAATCCAAATCACTTATAGGTACATATAACAATAATTGAAATTAGAATTGTATGAATCCATCAATGAATCCAAAATACTTAGAATAATCACAGGAATCCTAACAAGAGAATGAGGAGACAGCCACACATGTACTCTTAGAATGCCCTGCGGTAATGCGCATACGAAATATGCTCCTATAAATGTATATTTTTACGCAAGAGTAAGAAAAACTCTGTACTACTTTTTATTGACGCAACAGGACGTAAAGACCTACCCGATATCCAGAAGGGGGCACAATAGACCCGATAGTTGCAGTGCCACCCTAACAATAATAATAATACAGCATAAAGAGTTTGATGCATAGTCATGTCACATTTGAGTTTTTTCGTCCTAAACGCATTATTCGTGAGTGTACTAACTGTAAGTTGTTTACATATTATATATTAAATAAAAATTTAGCAATTTTTATATCACATATGAACTCCACACTGATTCCATGTAGGTTGGAAATTGGTGATTTTAGTTGAAACAAATATATTACACTATGAATTGCAACAATATCGCACTGAAGAGATGCAAGCGACAGATGCTTTCGGCAATAAGAAACGAAAACCTTTCTACTTACTTTTGTTAGACTTCTGTGTTACTAAAGGAGTGTAACAAAACGACGCGTCCTGTAAACCTAGCTTTCATATTTCGTCAGAGCCCTCTCCAGTTTTATTACGGATAAAATCGAATATGCAACTTAAAAATGCTATGCGTGCAACAAATTAACCAACTGGAATACCTTTAGGTATACACTTAAGGTATTACTTTATTTAAAACTGACCCTTAAAACAGACGCAAAATTGCGTTTGCAACCGAAAATCTTATATGGAGTATCCAACATTCAGCCTGGAGATCAACGTCTCCAAACATGCAAAAACTCGCTACACTATTATGCAGCACGACTCAAAAACTTATTAGAGCCAAAAAAGCAGCGAATAAACGCTGGCAACAAACCAAATCTCCAAAAGATAAAAAACTTTTCAAGCGCTGATCAAAAATCTTAAAGATCATTTGCAAGCAACCGGAAATTTGGAAATACACAGAAATCTCCAACGACTAGACGCAACTACTTCCACCAACTACTCACTCTGGCAAGCAATAAAAAAAAGCATCAACGCACAGCCCACCAGTAAAAAAATAGCTTGGGCAATGGGCCTGAATAGATATAGAAAAATGCAAAGTATTTACGGACCATCTGTTGACAGTTTTTATTCCAAACATTAATGAAGCCTCAAATAGTATAACTGAAGAGATTGTAACGACACACTTTTTGTCGTTGATGATGCTGAATTATACTTAGCCGTTGTCCAAACAAAGCAGCAGACGCAGATGGCCTGCCTGCTGAATTGTTCAAGGCCGGAGGCGATATGCTGATAGGGTGCATGCATCAGCTTATCTGCAGAATATGGTTAGATGAAAGTATGCCCAGCGATTGGAATCTCAGTATTCTTTGTCCTGTCTTGCAAAAAGGTGACCTGACGATTTGCACCAACTATCGTGGGATCAGCCTAATACCTGTCGCGTACAAGGTCTTTTCAACTGCACTGTGTGAAAGGTTGAAGCCACATGCCAACTCACTGATTGGGCCTTATCAGTGCGGCTTTCGACCTGGTCGCTCCACCATTGATCAGATATTCACACTGCGACAAATCCTGGAAAAAGCCCACGAACATAACATCGACACACACCACCTTTGTGTCGATTATAAAGCAGCTTCCGATAGCCCCATTAGGGATCGCGTTAACGCCGCAATGTCTGAGCTTGGTATCCCTGCAAAATTAATTCGACTTTGCAGAATGACGCTGAGCAATACCCGTAGCTCCGTCAAGGTAGGATCGAGTCTCTCTGAATCTTTTGATACCGTGCGAGGCATTTCGTCATGGAAGTGATCATGCGTAGGGCAGGTGTTCATCGTAATGGAACAATATTCTACAAATGTGTCCAGCTCCTTGCTTACGCCAACATCATTGGGCGTAGCAAGCATGATGTTATAGCTGCTTTTGCTGGTATCGAAAACGAATCTGCAAGAATGGGTTTAGCGGTGAATGAGGGAAAAACAAAGTATATGTCGGCTACTGGTAGGAATGTGCGTCGCTCGGACACCGAGCTAGTGGCTGGCGACTATACTTTCAAATCTGAAAAGGATTTTATCTACCTTGGCATCGCCGTAACGAACACAAATGATGTCAGTCTGGAGATCAGACCAAGAATCACCATTGCTAATAGATTCTACTATGGGCTCAGTAGGCAATTGGGATGTAGAGTTCTCTCTCGACAAACGAAACTTACGCTCTAAAGGTCGCTCATCCTCTCTGTACTTTTGTATGGCGCAGAAGCATGGACGTTATCACAGAATGATGAAGCAACACTGGCAGTATTCGAGAGAAAAGTTCTTCGTAAGATCTTTGGTTCTCTACGAGTTGGCGAGGACTACCGCATTAGAATGAACCACGAGCTGTACGAGCTTTATAACGATATTGATATAATTCAGCGCACTAACATCCAGCGGCTTCGCTGGCTTGGTCATGTCGTGAGAATGGATAAAGATGCTCCGGCGAAAAAAGTGTTTGAAGCAGTAGTTGGCGGAAGAGGTAGACCGTGTCTCCGATGGAGTGATCAAGTTGAGGGAGCACTAACTGGACTTGATATACGAGACTGGAGAAGGCGCGCATGCAGCAGAGGCGCCTGGGGAGACATGCTGCGTCCCGAAACTCGGTAACGGGTTGTTATGGCCAAATAAGTAAGTAAGTAAGTAATAATAATTTCAGATGTATTCCGTGTGTTACCCATGAATGTGCGGTGTATTACTTGTGAGTTATTTTAATATATTAAATAAAATTAATCTATTTCATTTTAGATCATATTAAAATTCTTTGTGAGTGAGTGAAATTAAATTATATGTTAAGTGTTAAACATAGTGTATTGTGATGTGTAACTGAAATGTCTTTTGAAGTTACTAGTATAGTGTTGTTGTTGTTGATTGTTTATATTGAATCTATGTAAGTTGGAAATATGTGAATATTTCCTTCCTTACAAGATTAGAGATTAATGAAGTACTCGGCTATGATTTAATTCCTTTAAAAACATTAAAGAAGTAACCGGATCAAGTAATATTATCACTGCGAAACATTTTTAATTCTATCATCACAAAAGACTTTATCCTTCCTCAATTCAAGGTGGCTCAAATTAGCATGATAATTAAACCAAGAAAAACGGCGGAAGATGTTAAGTCATATAGTCCAACCAGTCTTCTACCGATTATATCCAAGTTGTTGGAAAATTTATTCCTTTCTTATTCCTTCCTTTATTACTTATTAATGCCTATTGTCAATACAAGAAGATTAATTCCGGAACATCAGTTTTGTTTTAGAAATAAGTTTAGTACAATAGAGGAAAAACATGGAGTGGTTAATGTTATAGATACAAAAGGAAGTTCAGCACTTCTGAACATATCTCAGGCGTTTGATAAAGTTTGCCATAACGGTCTATATTTAAATTTAAAACGATGCTCCAAATTAATTACTTCATTTTCTTTAAAGCCTACATCGAATGTCAATATTTCTTTGTAAAACAGGGCGAAAAAATGTCAACGTTGCATCCAAATCAGGCTAGAGTGCTTCAACGCAGTGTTTTGGGACCTGCATTATGCTTACTCTTCATAAGTGATTCACCATTGGTGCTGCCATTGGAACTTTTGCCGATGATACTGTGGTAATTGCTACAGATGAAAATCGCCAGTTAGCATCCAAAAAACTACAGCGAGTGGTAAATGACATTTCTGTGGCTTAAAACCTGGAGAATAAAAGCAAATGAGTTCAAGTCTTCAAAAATAGCTTTTACAATGAGAGGATATATACGCCCACCGGTACGCTTTAACAATGTTTCAATCCCCCAATTCACCCAAGCAAAATATTTAGTGATACACTTTGACACAAACCTAACTTGGAAGTATCATATTCTTACAAAAATAAAAGCATTTAACATCAGACTGCGGAAGCTCTATTGAATACTGAATAAAAGTTCAAAGGTCTCAATCGAAAATAAACTTATCTACAAAGCCATACTTCTACCAATCTGGACTTATGGCATTGAACTCTGAAGAACTGCTGTATCTTCGAATAAAGAAATTATCCAAGCTAGAAATCATTCAAAACGTGTGCAATATCATCCTAACCATTTCATTAGTACATTTATAGCAGAAGGAAGAAAGTTCACACGTCTCCGCAAACAAACGCCATCTCCGCAAACTTTAATCTGTGACGGACTTCTACAGATGGATGTGCTACTGAGCACATTCCATTCAAGTCCACAAAAATTTTAAGTATTTGGTCACTTACTTTTATATATTGTTCATTGTTATTCTTAAGTGACAGATCGTAACAAAAGAAATTAAATTAAGAAAACGAAAACAAAAATTGGCAAAACAACTTGACAAAAGTGTTTAGACGGGTATAAACATTCCAAGTTCAATAAAATTTTTATTGAAATTAACTTATACCATAAACAAAAACATTTTTATTTCAAATATAGCTTCGAATGTAATTATATATTTATTTAGTTTTAAAAGTTTTATATAAATAAATCTCTTATAAACTACAGCGATATATAGAAACGATTGTAATTGTTGATTAAAAATTAATAAAAATGATGAGTACTTGACAATATTCGAAACAGCGTTGTATGGTTAGTCAAATTTCAATACATTAACTAAATTTTTGTTGTTGTCTTTTCATTATTATTCGATCCCTTCTAACAGTTCTTCTAAAAAATAAATTTTTTTTGTGTCACTTATACTAATGTTTGCCTAAAACAACCCTGAATTTAATATGAATAAATGTATGTACAACATTCAAAAAATAAAACAAAATACACGTGTTTATAATGCTTACAACAACAACGTACATAACACCAAACACAAAAATAATTAGAGCAAACACAACAAAGTTCATACAAAATTTGTACGAATTCCAAAACTGAACGATACGCCTTCACATTGTGTTCACTCATTCTTTGATGAGTATACTTATCGATTCATACCACTCAAGTATATGATAAGTACTTATTAGAACTTCTGCTTACTTAGTTACTACTTTATTAAGTAGTTTTGTGGCACCGATTCATTAGCACCGGCATTTGTTCACAAGTACAAGAATTTATCTGAATCATTTCTGTGGTGAGTCTGAAGGCGGATAAGTAGCGAATGTGAGACATATTTTTAAGCATTTATACTTGGTTTTTATGAGTGTATTCATAGTATTAAAATTCTCTTTGACTATTTGTAGTTCTCTGAGAAACAATGATCATAAGAGTAGACCGTAAAGTCTATCAGCCCATTTGAGTCTTTTGGAAAATGGCTTTTTAAATAGCACATCAAAATTAATGAAAAAAAAGTGTGGAAGTCACTTTTACGCTGCGCAAGAAATCGAGTCTTTCTTTTATGTTGAACAACATAATCATACCCTAACCAACGAGAGAAAAAAGGTTAAATAATATGTGAATCACTGCAATTGCAATGGCTTACGAATTCGAAACTAATCTTGAAAAACAAAATTCTAATTTACGATTAAGTCATAAAACCCATTTGATCCTATAACATTAAAGTATGGAGTTCGGCATTTTCCTCTAAGCGGTGGTTCACTTATATATTACCAACAATACGAAACGAAATTATGTCTGTATCGCAGTCTAATGTCAAAACATCTGCTTCCTGGTTTCACGGGTTTCAGATTAAAATGAAAAGCGATCATGCCATCGTAATCTGATAGCATATCCACCTTTCTTCCAAATTCCTTTAATTTTCTCTATTCTTTTTTTATTTCTCTTTATTTTTCCGCCTACTTATTATATTACAAAATATGCGATTTTAAATATATAATAATAATCAGAAATTTGTTCCGTTTTCGGTAAGATCATTACTTATTTAGCTATTTTCGAACGTTATGTATTCGAGGTACGGTAAAATATATATCAATGGCAGTTTAAGTGTAGAATATTGTGTCCGCCATTCAATATATGTAAACGGTATTGATGACATAAAAGTTGAAACTTTTGTATTTTGAAAATACACTTAATAAGTAAATAAATATATATAAAACAACTGATGATGAACGGTTTTCCTGTTTTGCCGAGTGCATTAGAGAAAACATGCCATCTTTTCCTTTCAATACTGCACTTACTGTTATATTGTAAGCTAATTGTTAATTATTTTACTTGCTTTTATTGTAAAATAAGTTGCATGCAGTGCGTTTTATTTTTGGCTTAAAAAAAATAGTTATATTTACGTTTCTTGTTTGTAAGACAAGAACAATAGTTATTTATGTGTGTGAAATAAAAGGTATAATGTGCATGTTATTCGTGCGTGGAAAAGTAAAAGACAAATAATAACGTTTATTTTTAAATTTTGTAATATAAGGCCAATTTAATTATTATTATTTTCCGTTTTATTTTTAAAAGCAAATATATATTATATAAAACATGTATTATATGTAGAAGGAATGTTATTATAATAATAATTTTTTGCTAATACATAAACGTTTTCATTTTATTCTTACGTTCATTGTTAACTGAACTAATAATAAAATAAATAAAAGTCACAGTAATCATGTTTGTAGCGTGTTTATTATTTCTTTATATATAATTTTTGGTTTTTTATTTATTTTTGCTTTGTTGCAATATTTTAGTTTTAATTTGAGACATTTTTTTTTAAATTGATTTTAAACTTTTAATTTTAATATTTAAAATTAGTATATTTTGCTACAATATTTTGTCAGTTTTTTTATGAATAATTTTTTCGGAGCTACATAATAGATGAGTGGATAAAGAATTAAAGAATAGAGGTAGAGAATGAAAAACGATAATATGGAATAAAAGTGACAATTTTTCTATACAAAATATGACAAAAAGTAATCATATATAAATAGGAATGAAAATACTTTAGAATGATGTCTATTTACAAAAATATCTGTCTTCGTAGCGTTGACAATAATCGCATATTAGTTGACAGCATCGCCCATTATTGAATCGACAGCGACACTTTTCTACTTGCTTAAAGACACGTGTCGTATAGCCACGACCACAACACAGATTAGCACAATTGTCTGGATGCAGACATTGACGATCTTTAGTAACCGAACAATATGTAGGTGAGGTCTCCAAATAGTATAGTGTCGTATATTGTGATTGTTGCTATAAAAACAAATCAAAAGAGGACTATTGAAAAATAATTAATTGTAGTGATATGTGCTCATACTTTTTTTCGTCGTTGTTTTGGTTTCTTCACGCGACTTGTAGCTGCTTCGCGTCGCATAGTACGAGTATTTGGTGCTTTTCTGATGGCTTCATTGTACTTTTTACGAAGTAATGTAGCAGTAGCATTAAAATCAGAAAGTTTTTTCCAACAGGTTTTCATAGAACAGGAACCCGAAACTCCATGGCATTTACATTTATCTTTCATCAACTTAGACACAGCTTCAATGCCAACCTAATTAAAAATTTAAGGAAAAAAATATTAAAATTTTTCGTCAACATTAAAAATTATGAAATGATACTCATCGTACTTCTGAATCATGCCTCAATATTTCAGTTACTTCATCGCCACCTCCATCACGTAAGTCCAAAAAACTTCTTGCTACTCGCTTTCCATGTTTAAGGTTATCATTACAGCCACCCCATTGAAAATCTTGATCCACACGGTTTTGTTTCCTAGGTCCGCAACTACATTTTGTCATTCGTCCTTCAGCACAAGCCCGAGCTATTGAATGTGTCATTGCCGCTGCTGTTAGAGCATGAACAAAAGCAGTTTCTTTATAAAGCTTTTTAAAAATATTACGCTTTCCGCGAGTTGCAATCGAACAATTCCATCGATCATAACGAAACTGATCTTCGCAGTGTAGATTGGCTAAACGTCGTGCTTCTTTAATGGTATCCGGTAAACCAAATTCTTTACGACATTGATGATTCTGTCGTCGAGTGGCAGGCATGAATCTGCAAGGTCCACCTATTTGACCTTGGGAGGTAAAAACGGCCATTATAGTGTGCTCCGAAATATAATGTTCGCTGTAAAGAAAAAATAAGAACAATAGAATTAAAACCAAATTTGAATAGAATTAAGCAGTAAAGCTTGATTTTATTGTTAAAAATATTTCAATATTACAATATTAAAATTAAAAATTGAACATATATTTATTGTTATAAATTCACTTGAAATAACCATTGGTCGAATATATTTCATCAAGAGGTCAGTAAACTAGTCTTTTTACGCCAATAAGTAATTTCTCAGTTTCTAAGTTCAAGGATACATTCGGTTTCCAAACGCTTGTAAAAAAATTCGAGTGACTTACAGTACCTCGAAGTCTTACTAAACTTTAGAGAATAAGCAGTGGTCGACATAGCCAACAAACAATATTTTTGTGCAGTGATATCGGACAGCTCAAAGAAGCCAACTTAATATGGTTGCACAATATGAGGTTTGGATAAATGCCTCAATTTGTGACAACAAAAATAATTTTTATAGCGCCTTTATATCAAAGAAAATTACAGATGTAGTTCTTTTGTTTTAAAATCTTTAGTATACCTTAACTAGACACATGTCCTTTTATAGCTAAGATGTCAAAGATTATAACCTAAAATTATGGGTGACTATTACAGTCATCTTAATCGGTAAAAGTAAAAGCCATTTCCCTTTATATAACAAACTCTTCAGAGCACTAGTGGTGAATTTGGTGGAAGTTTGAACTTTAGAAGAAGTCACGACTAAGACCATTACATCTTGGAAAGTTTAAATAGTTATAGAATTATAATCAGAGGTGCTGAAAATCAACTGATAATAAGGGGGAGCAGCAACATTATCAAAAAGGCAGAGCACCTTTTATAGCATTTTACGTCAGTAGAATTACATATAGCTATTAAAAAAAGGGTTACAAGCCCACTTCCATCAAAGCAATAGAGAATGAGATAGAGTACAATATGTACTATGGGAACAGTATAGTCTTTATGGAATTATTCAGTAATTGACAATAAGTCCTTCTCTAAATATCAACATATTGCATTTGATATTCCCGGTATATCCGATTAGCAGAAAGAATGGTTTTTTTGCGAATTGGGACAATTAAAATATCTTAGCATCTGCTGGAAACTTCCCTCTGGGTAGATGATATAACTACAATTAATCTCCTTTCAGAATAGCACGGTTGCTGTGACCACTTGAAATAAAATTGAATAAAATTTATCATTGAATGAAAAAAGTTTCATGATGAAACAAAATATTAATAATTTCTTGGTTGAGCTTGTTTGTTTTTACTAACTTGGTAGGCTTCTTCTTCCTTCAGTAAAACAGCGCTGAGATTGCTGGCACGTTACCTCAAAGTGTTCATGGACTGTATTACCATATAACTAGCTAAAGATAGAGAACTGGCTACAGATGCCAATGAGATGAGACCTGTAAATTGTTACACCCGACATGTTAAACTGACATTTCATGTTTTATTGTATGACTTAAGTTCAAATTACTCAAGTTCAGTAAGTGTTGTCTTGTTTCTATTGTAATACCAGAGGAATGTATTACAACCAACATATATACAAATGTTCATTAAATTTGGACATAACTTTAATTAAATGTGTTATTGACTTAGAATGGTATCACTAAATAGGTATGTTCGATCGACTAGATGATTTACTGGTAATTTATTTGTTATCAGAAGTGTTTTTATTAATATAAGGTTCTTCGTTAATCTATATATTTATAAAATATGTATAAATGTTGCGTATATATTTAAATACAACAAATCTTTTAATCAAATCTTATTTAATGTATATTCGACATCTAAACAGAGTGTACTGCAATATTGATTTGCTTCGAATGTCTTTGTTAATAAAGACATCAATCTATGCTTTATTGTGCTATTTCATATATATATATTGCTATTTCATAAATCAAAATTTCTCTTGTGGTATGACTTGGTTTAGATCCCGAAAAGTTTGAATTATTTTAAGTAGTAGTCTCTCATAAAGTTTTAAACATATCAATATCCAGCATACGAGCCTTTATTGGTATCACTAGGAATATGAACATAAACAAACATAAATCAGGTTGCAGGTTAAGGTTGGAGTCTTTCTCCATATATATAACTACTAAGAACAATTGATAGATACTATATATATTATAACACACTTTTATATGTGTTAATAAAAAACAGTTTAGAAACTATAAAGCTCATTAGATTTGATACGAATTTTCTTTATATATTAAGAAGGTATCCTTATTAGTTAGGAGTTGAAGTGCTTTAGTAATTGTCTTAATATATTATGTATAATATATTGTAGGTTCAATGTTATCATCACCAAAGTTGCCTTCATTGGATTATTTACACACTTTTCAACAAATTGATTAACTATATAACATATATTTACAACTCACTTTAAGTCAACCTTTGACTTTAATTTTCTGTATTACAGAAATCGTTAACAAACAAAGATTCTTTAATAGGAAATGCAGAATTATTGCTAAATAACTAGACTATATATACATGTTTTTCACGTCGTGTATGGTATTTAGTTGACAAATGTATATAGATTTATAGTAAAAACATAATTCACACTTCTAAATATAAGGACTGTTAAATAATATATTTAATATTTGAATATTGTTGTGTACTTGTAAACTGTCATTGAATATCATTTGATATAAATTCCAATTTCATTCAGGAAATATCTACATACCAAAATTTTTACTTAGGTATATGTGCACCCAGCAAAAGGTAACTAGAAATAGTTCAACATTGAATATATTACAATGTTGATAGATTGTATTGCATACAATAATATTGTGAATTGTTGAAAAATAACAATGATTGTATACTAAAAATGATTAGCAGTGCAGGATATTATTTCGGGGGACTGGTTTTATGGGACTGAACTACGTCCCTACTGAACTACACAGACATCTTAAAAAAAGTGTATTGTTATCGACTGCTTTTAAGTAGTCCATCATTTTGTAAATAGCCTATTTACTCATTTTTACCTTCCTACAATAATTGAATTATTGAAGGTATTTACGTCCTCAGAACCGTTTTTAAATAAACTCAGTCCATCATGGTTGGGTAAAAGTTGATTAGTGATTATTTATATATGTATTAACAACACAAATATAATCTAATTTTAAACAGACTTCACCTTACCAGTTTATATAATAATCTATATACATAAAAGAAAGTTGTGTTAGTTACACCACTCATAACTCAAGAACGGCTGAACCGATTTTAATTATCTTTGATTTGTTGGAATCGTCTCCGCTCCGAATAGCAGAATACATTATAAAATATTGGAAAAATCCACTAATTTTTGCAAAAATAATAAATTTGTAAATGCTGTTTCAAACTGTTGACAGTTCGACAGTTTGAGTGATATTGATTTCTTTTTAAATTTTTTTTTCAAATATTTGAAATATTTGAAATTTCAAATATGATAAATTCAAATATAATAAATAAATATTGTTGTCAAAATACCATCGAATCCACGTGACCTGTGGAACAAATATAAGGATAATATGTCAGAAGACATTTTACATAGAATTCGTGTCAGTTCAAGAAATCCCGATCTTGAGGAGAATGATGAAATGCATAATCAGGCTTTGCTCTTGATCGAAGACATATGTTACCATACCTGCGGTAGTTTGTTAGTCAGATTAGCAACCGATATGTAATATTGCGAAGCATTCTGCAATGGCTAAAGTTTTAGTAGCATCTAAAATCATCATCTGGGACGAATGCACAATGGCGCACAAACGCGCATTAGAAGCACTTGACAGAATATTGAAAGATCTTCGCAATGACTCGAGATGTTTTGGAGGCGCAATGATTTTACTGTCTGGCGATTTTCGCCAAACACTCCCAGTCATTCCAAAATCGACTGCTGCCGACGAAATAAATGCTTGCCTTAAATCATCAAATCTTTGGCGCTATGTGAAGAAACTTCAGCTGATAACAAACATGAGAGTTGTATTGGTAAACGATACATCTGCTGAAGAGTTCTCCAAGCAATTGCTGTTAATCGGTAATGGCCGTGTAGCTGTTGAAGAATCGAGCGGATTAATTGCATTTCCTTCAAATTTTTGCAATTTCGTCTCATCAAAAGACGAACTCATCAATGAAGTATTTCCGAACATCATTGATAATCATAAAAACAAAAAATGGTTGAGTGAGCGAGCAATTTTGGCAGCTAAGAACAAAGATATGAATGACTTAAGCTTTGTAATTCAAAATCAAATCGTTGGTCCTCTGCATACATTCAAATCTATTGACTGTGTAACAAACGAAGAAGAAGCTACCAACTATCCAACTGAATTTTTGAACTCCTTGGATGTGCCTGGCTTACCACCGCACAATTTACAATTAAAGATTGGTTCGGTAGTCATTATGCTTCGAAATCTAAACCAACAAAAACTATGCAATGGAACGCGTTTAGTGATAACAAAACTGATGGCCAATGTGATTCACGCAATGATACTCAAAGGAAAATTCAAAAGTGATGAAGTTCTCATTCCGAGGATTCCAATGATCTCAATCGATATGCCCTTTGAGTTTAAACGAATTCAATTTCCTATTCGGCTTGCATTCGCTATGACTATAAATGACTATTTTTCACATGGTCAATTGTACGTGGCATGTTCACGTGTAGGCAAACCATCTGCTTTATTTGTTCTTGCGCCTGATAAAAAAACAAAAAATATCGTATATCACAAGGTTCTTTATTGAAGAGAATCAATCGGAGTGCAACCCATAAGTTCTTGCTGACAGACCATTAAAATAATTAATTATGTATCAATATCCTAATAAACTATTGAATACAATAAATTTTTTGTATTCATTTTATTACGTTAATAAATTTCTAAATTTAGTTTACCTATAATTTAATATAACATTTATTGACTGTTACGCGGTACGAAGTTCGCGGGGTCACCTAGTTTCGAATAAATAAATAACTCTACAAGTACTCGTTTTCATAAGTATTGCTTGTATTGAAATGCTCCTAGTGTTAAGAGAAACTGTGATAAACGTCTTAAGTTTTCCATTATGCATGTGTAAGATATGTAGTCACTAGTTTCAAATTAATAATAGTTTAATTTTTTGTTTTAAGATATAACTGGAAAAAGTATCAAATATTATATACAGTAGTAATAACGCTGTTTCTACTCAGATTAATAGCTTTTAGGATTCTCTGCAGAGTCCCGTCCACAAGAAATTTATACTCTGTAGCACAACTTGGGATATATAAACACAATTTTTATTTTATATTTATATTACTCTTTTATTAATTTGTTTTATTTTAACAATTCTTTTAAATATATTTCATTATTTGGTTGGTCGATGTTGGAATTAAATTTAGTCTTTAATAAATATACATACTTTTCGGAGACGTTCATGGTTTCATGTTAAACTACCGGCATTCACCTGGTTTCTATCTATTACAGTCAAAGGTACTACACCGACAGTACCATAGCAATGGGCACAGAAGTTAGTACTAACCTAACTACTAAGTAGAGGATCTCCGGCTAACTGTAGAGTGTATAAAGGCTTCTACTTCTTTCTCGAAGATAAATCGTTTATAGTTTGCATATAGTCGTTATAGATTTGAGTGTGACTCTAACTTACTGTATTCGCGATGTAAAGTGATGCTGAAGATTGCGTCTACGTAGCGTCATGTTAGAAGTGCATTGTTATTAGAAATTGCCTTTTGTACACCAGACTCCGTACACCTGTGATATATTTTATTGTGTTTGCGAGATGAAAGATGAAAGTCAAGAAAATGTTAAGTTTATTATTATTATCCTCTTTAAGGGATATTGTCTGTAATTGCCATGAATTTTTAGAACAAGTTTTTTACTTTTGGTCAAAATTACAATAAATGCAAAAGCTATTTTGTGTAAATTATGCGTTATATTTTTTTATTTAAATTTAATTTTTTTATGCTTCAATTTTGGTGGTAATTCGCAATCGAAATATTTTTACTATTTGTACTATCTCAGTAAGATCTTTGGAGTTTGTATGGTTGCACCCCACACTGTTAAAAACTCCGTAAAAACTCCGGAAATTAGTTATTTGATCAAATGGGACATTAAGTTCAGTAATGTTATGGGACATAATAGTGCAATGTGGGGAAGTGATTGTTGATTCGGATTAAAGTTTATTAACGTTGATACTAATTCGATTCGAAACTCAGACGTTGGCAACCTATGTTGGTGATTGCCAAGAAAATTATATAAAATGCACAATTTCTTATATTTCTTGTACATTCACATGGATCATTCACATTGCATAATAATTCCATATTATTCATGTCTTTTGTTGTTTTCTTTGTTCTTACTAAACTGTTTACTTAAATTTGACTTGATTAAAATAGTAAAAATCATGACATAAAAACAAAAATCAATTTCAATCAAGTATATATTAGTCATTATAATTTATATGTTTTCTTTATTTCTCGGGTAGTTTTGTAATTCCATTTGTGGTGTACTGGCAAAAACTTGGCTAAATGATTTTCAAATTCAGTCGGTTAATTTTGCATAGTCCAAAATAACTAATAGTCAGTGGTGCAATGTTCGGACTACATGGTAAATGTATCAAAACCTCCCAACCAAGTTCTGACAAATTTGTCTGAGTCATCAAAAATATATGTGGCCTGACATTATATATAGGAACAACTCATTTTCTTTTGGTTCATATTTGTCACATTTCTTTGATTACTTCGTTCAAGCAATCGAGATGTAGAAGTAGAGGACAGTATTAATCGTTGCACCACGCTTATAATAGACAATTTCAGTCAAGATGTTCTTGTTTGCTGTCAAAACAGGTTTTCAAGTCGTTTGTGAAAGATTCCTGGGTTTTGATCTTAATCGTTTTATTTGGATATTATTATATATTATCTATTTTTATTGCCCGTAATAATTCGATTCAGAAATGATACGATTTCATTGCGGTTCACAGTGGTTCACAGTGGTTCACTGAAGGTATTTTGGTCAATCAATTTCTTTACGTTAATTTATGTGGTACCTTAACATCAAGTGTCTTTGGGTAGTCTACTCTTTGTGAAGATGATATTTAGTTCCTTCGTTAATTTCATGTCTTCTGATAGCTTGCGTACACAACTTCATTGGCTTTTTTAGTAACTGACCGACCAGAGAAATATGTATCTTTGGACCGGATTCAAGCAGACTGGGTCTAGTGTTCACTCACATCATCCTTACTGTATACTTTAAAATTTAAGTAAGCTCTGTAATATTCCATACTTGAAAAAATTATGAGTTTTGTTTTTTAGCTCTTTTTTTTTTTATCGCATCAGCTGATACGTACAATATGCTTTTTGGTTTTTTTTTTTTAATTTTTTATATAAATTAATTTAGTTTTACTTCTCGGTTTTATGCATTTTTTCAATATCAATATCATATATGTTATTATTTCAATATCATATCCCTGATGTTGTGTTATAATTTTTTTTAATAGTTGTTTTATATTTTTCATAAATACATAGATATATTTATTCAAATCACAGTTTATTTGTCAAATCATATAAAACAACTGTTAATTTCAGGGTAATCTTTCTACTTTGGCAAAATATCTAGAGTGCTATAAATTAATCTCGAGTGTTATACATTTCACACGTTTTTAGATTTATTAATCTAAAATTGTATAAGGCAGTAGATTAATTATTTTAAACCACAGAATTAATTTTTTGTGGAACAAAAAAGTACTGAAGAAGATGTCGATCCGAAAAACTGTGGCCGAATTATAAAGAAGTGCGAAAAGGAAAAAAAAATAAGGTTGCTTTAGTTTTATTTTACTAAATATATCAAGTTGAAAAAAAAAATACTGTGAACAATATCCTTCATTTAATTATAATTTGCAATTAACCTCGCTTAATTTGTTGTAAACAATATTTGCTTGTAAACAAGCATTGTATCAATTTTAGAGAAAAATCGTAGGAGTCATGTCTTTCCCCTCATCTTCCTTAAGTTGTCATATAACTCACAATATACTTCGCTTCCAGATAGTTTAGGTAATTTCAAGCATTCCAGGAGCAAACGCGTGGCATTTCAAATACCACAATATATTTAGTCCGCATATTGTTCGAATTATGGATTAGGATATATGGCATATTTTTGGGTGCAGAAGTGCTACAACACACTTTCCTCCTCACAATGCTCCTACTGCTTTGAAAGTCAGATATCTTACTGTAAACATATATCGAAATTTTTGTTTTTTTAACTATTTATTTTTTGATTTTTAAAATATATCCTATGTTACTTACCACTGATATTTTTTTGCCACTCAACCTGCATAGAATGGTACGGAATTAGATCTGATCATATTAACTTATGTTGACTAGCTATTTTTTAAGCTTCGCTGGCAGCATTTTAAGCTTGTGTGCCATAAATCAGAACGCATAAATTAAATTAACGTCATTACTGTGTTTTACTACTACTACTATAGCTACATTATTAGGATACACATTTCTATACAACAGTAGATATTTCTTATCTTGATGAAATATATACCGAAATTCCGTTGACCGATGCTAAAATGGTGCGTTAATACATGCAGTATATTATCTGTATTTCGTAACAAGTTGGATCAAAGCTTTTTATCGTGAAGTTTATTGACTTATAAGATATTTGTCCTCCACTTTTATTTGTGCAATATATGTTGTCGCAGTCTATCATAGAATTACCATTCTAGAGTAACAGTAACCATTCTACAGTATTATATCCATATAAACATATGGACAATATCCTTGATTGATAGATTGAGTAGTAGGGTAAAAATTTTTCCTAAGTAGAAGTAACCAATTTGGCCTTTTACATTCATTTATCTACCGGCACACGACTCCTGTGATTGATGGGTCTGATCCAGGCGCATTGTTAAAATCTTCGCTTTTAGCAATCCTTCTTCTTATAGAAATCTTTTGGTATTGTCTTTCTTCTATTTCAAACATTTTAATACTGTTAAACATCACAGACATTTTTATGAATATATAAAAACTATTAGCCTAACGTCCATTATGTCGATAGTAAATACTGGAAAGCACTGTGCTGGTGAGAAACTGCTTTACAATTATGCTTTACGAACAAATATAAAAAATCAGAATAATAAAAGAATATTTTGAGACTAATCTCATCAAATCTGGGCTGGATTGTTTAATGTATGATTTTTTAAGAAGTTTTGCATTTTTGGTATCGATTTATAGATAGCAATTGCCTCCAATGTAGTTTACTAACCGGTACATTTCTGATTTGCAGAAATTTCACTTTTACGAAACGATTATTTTTTTTTTAACAGAGAGGTACTGTACTGAGTACTGAATTCAAATAACAAAAAAATTTTATTTTTTAGTGGTGTTGATCTTTGTCATCAGTGGTCTTGGAACTATAATTTATTTGACTATTTTTTACAATTAATGTGTCCGTATGGTGTCAATGGCTGCATAAACATTAGATTCCAATGCTTCAAATGTTGATGGTTTGTCGGCACAAACCAATCACTTAACATAGCTTAATAATTACATAAATAATAATAATAATTAATAATTGCACGCACGAGGAAGCCAGGTAACAGAACCACTTCTGGAAATAAAGTTGTTATGGAACCAAACGTTGTCGATATTTCACTGAATAATATTTGGAAATAAAAATTCAGTCAGCATGGCTTGATAGCGCCATCTTTTCTCTCTTCGAAAGAAATAAGGACCGATGATGCCGCTAGCTTGTAAACCGCATCAAAGAGTGAATTTTAATAGTGACTCGTTAACACCTTGAGGATCATGTTCGCTCTATATACGACAATTTTGGCTATTGATATAGCTATCTAGGACGATTATGTTGACCGTGAAGTGGAAGAAGTGCTCTTTAAACTTCGCGAACGGATTTCTTTTCAAAGAAAATTTTTATGACTTGGGAGCAGTCATTCTTGAATACAATATATTAGAATACATTTTGGGAAATGTTTTTAAACAATTTTTTTGCAATTGTGAATATTTTTAAATGCTTGATTCAAACAAGAAATAATATATATTCTATTTAAATAAAATATTTAAGTAAGCTATATGAGCGAAGGGTGTGTAATCATCAAAAGAAGCTGAGACTTGTGTTACCAATATGGATGATTCGCAATCAAGACTTACTCATTTGGTTTCATATTAATGCCTGCGTTCTAGACCTCTTCTAACCATATATCCCTCTGGAACCACATTTTAGCATTATTTCGGAGGGTGGTGATTTAGTAATCATCTATTTCTGCAGTTCTAGCTCTCTTTGTTGCTCTTTATCTATCTATTGTATCTTTCGCAAATACACATACCAAGTTCCAGTTATTATCATTATTATTTTATCAGGTGTGACCTCTTCTCTGGTTCCTCTTGCCAAGGAGCTAATATGGTTCTCATGTCTCGAACAATCGAAGAACATGTGTTCTACGATTTCTTTTGTATCTGGGTACTTGTCGTCTGCATAAAAAGATATGCTCTGAAACAGCCGTGTCCAGTTAGCATCTGGGTTAGGTAGTAGTTCATCTGTCTATGCTTTCTTTTGGTACAATTACTTATTTTCGGTAGCAGCTTAAGTGTCCATCTTCCTTTCGTAGGTGTGTCCTTACTCTGTTGCCACAAAAATAAATGTGTGTGTGTGTCGTTTTAAAACATTATAAGCATTAAAAGTGGTCCTAAATATCCTAAATAGTGCAAGTTTTAATAACTCAAAACAGCATTGTATGGTCAGCTAAATTTCAATAAATTTCAATTAACTAAAATTTTTGTCTTTGTCTTTTCTTTGCTATTCGAATCCGTTTAACTTTTAGTTTCTTTTCGTCATAAAGACGCGTCCTTCTCGGCAAGAAAAAATTAACATTTTTTGAATAAAGTATTCGTGTTGCTGTAAAGCTAGACTTTCTTTGTATAGTGACAAAGAAGCTTTATTAAAATTTAGAGGGGTTTTTGAATAGCAAAGAAAGAAATGAAGGACAAACACAAAAATTTATTTTAATTTTATTGAAGTTTGGCTGACCATACAACGCTGTTTCGAGTATTGCCAAGTACTCTTCATCAGTGGTCTTTGGAATAATCGAATTTTTATTTAATTAGTTTATAGTCCGTATATAATTTGTGTGGACTGCAAGTGCCAGGCTTAGAACTCGTGCCTGTCAAATTAGAAGCGATAACTAATCGTGTTTAACCACAAGAAGCCAAGGCTGCACAAACTTTGAATGCTCAAGTTCCAGGTTTTATTGTCACTTATTTTTATTTAATTAGTGACAACAACCAAAGCACTTGCCGTGCTTTAAATTAGAACGACCTTATAAACTACAGCTTTATTTTGGAAACACAAGTTCAACGAATTGAAAGTTTAACTTTTTGGGTTTGCTAATTCTTTATTTCTTTTCAAAGCTACTCTTTTTTGTAGAGACATTTTGTAATGCATATTGTTTTACTTACTATATGTAAAGCGACCATTTTGGTGCTTTTTACAAAGAAGCTATGCTATGTTATTCTACAAATCCGCTTTCGCGGTTAGGAAAAGCTGAACAATATTATATTTTAATTATTAAAAAATTAACATTTTATATTATTTCTGTTGAGATCTAGAATTGTCAGGATTAAATTATGAATTAATCCGTAATATGTTTGTTGTGAAAGAGAAAAACAAAATGACGTGAGTTTTAAAAAAGAAAAATAAGATGATATGAGTTTTAAAAGTAAAAATAAAATTAATATAAGAGAAAAATTTCTAGTTGAAAACCTCAAATAAAATATTTTCAATGTTATAATCTACAAAAATGCAAGCTGTTTATAAAAATGTTCTAATATTCGCTTTTATTTAAATCTTCCTCTATAGTAGAAATGCCACTTATTTAATCACGCTTTTCGATACTAAAGTACTTTTACGAGCGTAATAAAGTTTGTGAATAAAACCTTTATTGGTGCTTCGCAATATTTTTTGTGTATGACAAAAGCATTAAACTGTGGGCAAATATGCGATCATTGTTAAAAACTTTTGCATTTTTATTATACAATAAGTAAAACAGTAAAACATCTAAAAAGGAATTTTGGTACATTACCAACTCGAATTTTGTTGCTTCGCATTCCACCCATCCGAAATGTATGGATTTTATTGCAGGGGTCCATTTAATGTTTGCCAGGACATTACCAGCGAAAGAATTGTAAGCCATATTAATTTATGCAACCCTGCATTTTGACGCATAAAAATGCGTTTTTATGACTGTAACAAAATTTCTTTTGTTTGTTGTATTAACAGATACAGATACACGCGTAACTCCGATAAGATAATAAATGAATTCTTGAAAAGAAATTGCAGTGGTGCGTGTGTATTACATTCGCTATAATTCATCAGTAACATCCCTCAATGATGTCATAATTGCAATATGACCATTTTTGCGTTATCTTCTATATATTGAATATATATATGTATATATACATAAATAGGATATATGTATAGTATGTACAATATATAGGCATGGATACATACTCTTACCATTTGTTATCAAGTATGGAGAGCACAATCCTTCACGTACGAAATGTGTAATTAAAACATATTTTATATGGTACATAGCAAATACATAACTATGTATTGCGTTATATATAAAGGAATTGTATTCTTCTTAGTTGAAAAAATTATTTATCTAAGCATATTGCGGATCTAATGAAACGGTGATAAAACGGTTTGAAAAAAGGTTTCTAATCAATCAAGCAATAATAAGAGTTCTAATGATTTCAAAACTTATTTTGAAAAGTATTTTCTATGTAAATTTATTATCAGCAAAACAAAACGTTAGAGTAAGTAGTATTTAATTAAAAAATTATGATTTGTTAAAATCATTAAATTTGATGTCGAAGCCCCACCTCTCCAAGTGCTACAAGTCTATTACAGACTTCACAACCAACTTCACTTTATGCGCATTTCGCGTTGAATGACTTGGGGAGGGGAGTTCCCGAGTCAAGTTTATTAAGTTTATACCCAATTTTTTGATACGCGGAATGGCATCAAAAGCAAGCCGCTGTTCAGCAAAAAGAAATTATAATTATTTACACAACTATAGATTTACATACAATAGACAGAAACAAATTTAAAGCGAACAAATACTAGCAACACTAGTGGCATCAATCTATCTCATATAATACTTTCTTCATATTATAAACTTATCAGTGTTAAAGCGAAAAAAAAATTATTAAATAAATTTTAGTTGGTTTGTTCATTGCAGAAAGTCAATTTTTTTTTTTTACATACTGCCGACACCACCCCCGTTTAGTACAATATTTATCCATGATTTTTGTAGCAGAATTCAGAATATTGGCTTTCTTCTAAATTTGTGTCCTCTTAATATTGAGCTGCGTTTAAGGAAACAATTATGAGAGACTAATCACTGATATAAGTCATATATCATATATATATATAGAAGTCATGGACTTGAAATATGTGGTTAAGAATTAACTGAAAAATAGATTCTTTATAATTTATCAGAGACTGGATAAGTTATAATGACAATATTTGGGTTGATGCGGGAGAGATGATGGTTATAATCCGATAAGTTTTTTACATATACCATTGTTTCTCCATCAAAATATAAATGTCCTACTTTATTCTATATACTGCATATATATTATACGAGTATCATATATGTATATAATTTACAGCACTCGTTATATCTTATGATTTCATATTTTGAAATGATGTTACATATTGTATGTATGCTTCAGCGGTAGGGATTTGCTTACAGGATAACATATTTTTGCAGTAAAATGGAATACAAGCAAGGCAGGAGATCGTTGTTGATAGAATTGGTATGGTTGGTTTTGACAGAAATGTGCCCAATGAAAGTTATATTATAGGTATTGTTTGCAGTTTAAAATTTAGACAACTAAAAGAATCTGATATGTTAGTAAAGACATTTGTAAATACATAATAAGATGTTCTGTCATACTTGATACAGACGCAACCATTTTTAGAATTGTAATAGTTTCTGAATTAATACTTTGGGAAGCAAAACTATATACATACATGTGCAAATTGTTTTTAATTTTGTTACGTCGAAATTATTCCCCTATATTCCTAATATTAGAAGTTCTCCTAATGAAGACAAAATCGAATTTTCTGAAAGATGTAAAGAAAAATACTAAAAATTAACGTTCGAGATAAAAGTTGATATTCTTAAGAAAAAAAAAACCGTGTGGACTTAATCTATAATTTTATCAATATAACGAATGGTTTAAACACTTCAGGACTTTTCGGCACTTGTTTTAAATGGGACTGCGATAAACAGAGTCATGCGATTAATCACAAAATTAATAACATTGTTTTTCCCAGGAACAACGGAACTAATCTATATACCTAGTTATTCTACTGCATACAGTGGAGCAGAGCGGGAAAAATGTGTCGAAATTCAAATATATTGTAGAAGAGTTTAAGTTTCCCTTCTTAATTTGATCTTTCATATTTTCAGAGAGAGGAAGTAACATTCTTCACAGTAACAGTCTATTCTAATGGGTTTACTTACTTTACTTTCCATATACTATATATAGTTTTTTGTAGTAACATTGAAAAAAGGTCCAATTAAAAATTATAATCGTAGTAATGCTTAGTATTTGATTATTAAAACAAAATAACACGATCAAAAGAAGAGTTTCCAAAAAAGACGATTATATTGAATGAATCTTGAATGACTTTTTGGAATTGTATCCCTTAGAACCTTGATTCTGAGGCTCATGTATCTTAATATCAGAAATAAAACAATTTCATAATTTATTTAAAAGATTCTGGATGATGTAATCATAGAGTTTTATTACTAAATCGATGAAATTCCTTTTTTATGAACCAAAAAATAAAATAAACTTAAGACGTTTCTTGATAACATTTCTAGGCTTTTTTAACATTACACGGGTGATGAGTTCGTGCTCATTTAAGTAACCGAAACGTTTCACTGCTTTGTATCAATCCTGACAATTTGCAGATTTCTATGTTGATCTTACTGTCTGTTGTACTACAACGACCTGACTAATCTCTTTCATTAAAGATGGATTCAACAAATTTACTATAGGACAGTGTATAGGAGATGTTAACATGATTTTACTGTTTTTTATATTTGATTTTTAATTATATTGAAAATAAGAAACATTTTTTTTTCCATTTTTTTAGTAAAGTTATTATACAAAGCTTTTGAAGTTAGAAGCTTAATTTTAAGCAAACCATCATACATTTTGATACGACAATATTTTTTAATGACTCTAGAGATTCTTATTAATTTTTTTTTTTTAATTTCATTGAAAATTTTATGGAAAATTACATTACCTTTAACGTAAATGTGTTTAGTATTAAAAGTCGTAGAGGTTGCTTTTTAAGTTCATGTTATCACCTACACTTTGATGTCTGGAAAATTTTTATTTAGTATCGATTATTATATTGAGAGTTATACACACTCTTTATTATGTCTCTTCCAAGATTTGAAGCTGCTACAAATAAAATTGAGGCGTCCATATTTTTCCAAACGGAAAAAAACCAATTTGTTACCGGAACTATGAAATAATATATAGAAGTTAAAGAAATTGCCATAAAAGTTTCCTTACACAATTGACCATACTGTAATAAATATTTTTCGAATGTAAAGGTAAGATTATTAAAGAAACTTGAAGAACATATATATCTATATCATATTCCAAATCAGTGAATTAAAGTATAAATTGTTGCAATAATCAGCCTATTTATCAGATTCAAATATCTCTAACTTTTGATATGTATTGCATCTTATAAAATTTTATCGTAAAAACGATTTTCATCAAATCGATTTTCCTCTCCCCAACATAGGAAATAATGTTGCGGAGAGGGGTGTTGGGATTTTTATGTGAGTTTGCTCAAGATCCTCTGGGAGCGAGTACACAAGGCAATGTATCTGATTGCATTAACTTGGAAAATACCAACGCAAACCTTGTTTTTCCTAATTCTAGTTTTCGTTCACAGTTTCCACGTGGCAATTCTGGATAGTAACCTGGTACTCGCTGAATCATAATAGTGCGTACAGCGAGTTCTATATTTGGGTTGTGCAAATTACCTAACTTTTACGTGCACACGTAAGATTTTATCTTTACATGCAGACATAAGATTCTTTTGGAATTGAAATACGAATATAGTATTTTGAGAGTCCTCCGGGAAAGTAGTACATGTTGGTAGCCATGAATTGAGGGATCGTTGTGGTGAGTGTATCAAAATCAAGGAAGATTTAACTTAAAACACACTTTTTAATCTAAAATTAATTGCTTATTTTTGTGCTGCGAAATTATTGAACAATTCAGTATAGTAGATCTCATATGCACTATCAAGCCAAATCGATGTTTCACGTTTAATGAACTCTAATAAATCGAATCACTAAATTTATATATACGTTTTCGTATCTCTGCTCTTAACATATATTAAATTAATATAGTTAGTTGTGGTGGAGAGAGGACGAATCCTCCTCAAATAGCTAAGGATGAAAGCCGTTTTGAATCCACAAAAACCTCGTAATAGTGGGTAGTAGATTAAATTAATATATTGTTTGAAGAGGCCGAAAGTAAAAATGCTTATAATTTTTGAAATAGACGTTCAATACTAAAATAGTGAAGAATATTTGCTTTCCGGAAAGCGTATAGGTACAAATGAAAACGAGTGATTGTGCTGGCAAAAACTGGGAAATCAATTCTCTACCTGCAAAGTTCATCGCTGCATAGACAGGAATTAGTAATAACAGAAATTCATTTATGAATTTAGGAATTTTGAGTTTAACTTCCGACTGACGACATTTCTGCCCATCATCGCAATTCTGTATATAAACCAACGAAATGCCATGTACGAGCGTTCATGCAGATAGGCAGCTAAAAAGAACAGTACTTGCTATACTCGCATGTATAGTGTAAACTACAAACAACTGTAAAAATATTTGAATATAAATATAAATGTGTAAGAGTAAAATGGAAATTTTAAATACAGAAATAGATTTTTATAAAAGAAAAAATTTTAGCATGAACTTCAAAGAAGTTGTGCCGCCGCAACGCAGCGCTTCTTCTAGTGAAAACGGAATACATTCAATCTATTTTAATTTTCGAATTTTAGTGCCTTCATGGATTACTGCATTTTATATGTTATCCACAAGGGCGGGTAAGCAATGTAAATAGAGGCAGAAAATAAATCAAAAAGCATTTGTGACACTAAAGCTATTAATTGGAGTTGATGATATGTAATCAAAGACGGAATATATGGAGAGGCAAGTTAAGTGCTCAACCTGCATATGTGTTGTTCGATAAGTATTTATATGCAATTGAGCTGAGGTGGTTGAGGTAGTTGAGGTAGTAGAGATAGTTGAGCTGAGTTAAGCACAGTTGCATTGCACTGCACCTCGCCGTGCTGTATTAACATTATGAAATCTGACCGTCTACGGTAGACTCACATATTTTTCAATTCCCTTGAATTAAATTTTATAAAAGCTAAATACCGACAAACAACAAGGTATACAAATGTTATTACCAAAATAAACAAATATCTACAAGTGCAAATAAGTGTAAATGCATCAGTATGTAGGAGCGGCTATGCTAGGGCGCTTGCATACTCGTATCTGTGAAAATGAGTATGGTATATTCTAATCGTGTAGCAAACAGTTAACTCAAGAAATACATGGGAAGCATTTTATTTTTTATGTACTTATATGAAATCAACGTTTCCGAAAATACATTTAATAGCTTCATATTTATGTCCTCCAGCGCAGAGATTTTAATAGTTTGCCTTTGTGCAGGTGGTACGGAAAACAATGAACATAAATTGGCACAGATATTGTCTGGTTATGAAAGTGCTAGTTAGCATCATATAGCTTATCAATACAGAGTTTATAATATCATATATCCAGATTTAGAATTTTAGACTTAAACTACATACATAAATAATAAGCAGTATGCTCCCCATAGTCAAGAGCGGTAATCAGATAATTAAAGTGAAGAAAACATTACAACATTTTTTACTTTTCTCCTCAATTTTATTTTCATACTTCCTATTTATTTTATACGTAGACGTACGATTTTATCAAATATTTTCCTACTTCAGCCATTAATATATAGACTTGTGTATGCATTTTTTTTGAAGATTGCTTGCAAGAATGATGGATATCTCGTATAAACAAACACAAAATACGTATTATTTGATGACTACATTATATACACATACATACGTGATAGTTTTTTCATTATTTGTTAAAATAAAAATCTCTCGGTTATTCAGATATTTTGGTAATTAGAAAAATCTAGATTATCAAGAGCATACCCTATTTGTTATAGTTTTTAATAATGATTAAGAAGTTATTAATTTAATGCATATATTGTATGTACGAAATATCTCCGTACTTTCACCATCGTAGTGTTTTTTTTCCGGTTATGGGAGATGTCCGTTTGCACCAAAATGATATTTTGTATGAAGTCGAAGTTTTAACACCGTATCGTACGATGTTATGGGCTCACTTATTTCTTCATTAGATTCTTCTTCTGAACTTATGTCCATAATATCACTTTGTTCTTCAAATTGATTTCAACATTGTTGTCTTGTTGTCGCAATCATTTGCCAAATCGAGACCTTCCTGAAATTTAATATAAATTGCGAGCGAAATGTCGTCTTCGGGATCAACATCGGCAAGACTTTTATATATTTTTTAAAATCCTGCTTTACGGAAACAATTTTAGATTGTTATTGTTTCTACTCTATGTCAAAATACTTTGAGGAAATAAACAGTTTCATGCACATTAATAGATTTCGACTGCTCTGAGGCTGATCTTGTAGTGTCAATATTATATAACAAGTGTTTTAGATATAAGATTCTATAAAAAATTTTAATATTTTGGATCGCCCCTTTGGGGCAAGTGGTGCATTATACAAGAACAAAAGAGTTTTTCAATTCTAAACTCTCATTTTCTTATTTCTGCTGCAGCCATTCTTTTATTATATCTCGAGTCATCCATGCTTTTTTATTAGATTCCCAATCCAGTGGCAGTTACGTAATATCGTTCGAGGGTATCGAGGTGCTCGAGGGCGGGTTGCTTTACTTATAACTAAAAGTAGCTCTATATTTTCAACCATATTTGCACAAAACAAAATTGTGAGTCTTTTTCTTTCGAAAATTTACTGCCGATGAATTTTTTGGATTTAAGAACGACAATTTTGTCAGGTAATACGCGAAAGAAAAGCTCTATTTCTGACCTATTTTGGTTGAAGTTATTTGTAATTTATAAATTATCTTTAATAAATTATTGGTGACTAAAACAAACCATTTTTTACACAAATAAAAATAGAATTTGTATTATAGAAAACTGCAGATTTTTAAAAACTTTTTCGGAATTTTTTTGAATGTTTTTCCGGTTTATAAGAGGTTTTTTGATCAAAATGGATTAAAATGTTGTGTCGGCTTCCTGTTAGTAGAACGTCCGGTTATTAGAATGATATTTGAAGCTATGTTCACAAAATTTGTCTGGCTATTGAAGCTGTTTGGTTAAAAGAATTGTCTTTGAAATTAAAGAGTTTGGACGGTAGGTAAATTAAAGACACCTACTCGAAAATTTTGCAACAATCCCAGATTCAGTTTATTAGTAGTTACCCAACTTCCCAACAGACAATCCTTATGTCTCATTTAATATAATAAATACATAGCTTAATTATGAAAAGACTGAATACAAAATCAAAACATGTTCTTAGAGCAATAAGTGGGACTCATTTTTCGCATTTTTAATAAAAATAGTACTCGAATTCAATAACTATCAATTGCTTTGACTTTATTCAGAGATACACTAAAGAGTGAAAATAAAGAAAAGAAGACCGATTCAAATCAGAAATCGCTACGTTACTCTACGCTGTTATGTATACAGATAGCATCTGAACAGATATAATGAATTTCAACAAGAAATCACACTGACATTGTAAAACCGGTTTTGACAGTTTTCTTGTTTAGTGACCTCTTCTGTTGGAATGGACTATATGTCTAAGCAAAGAACAGTTTACGTACGTGCGATTTACAAAAACAATACACACAGAAACTAAAAAAACACATATTCTAAGAGCACAAGACAAAAAAGGGAGCAAGGAAAAAATTTTACTGAATTATCGGATATGATAAATATACTGAGGTACATATAAAATTTCGACCTGCAACTTGAACCTGGGTTACCCAGAATAGAAAAAGAAACTCGTCGTATTGTTAAGCTGCAACCTATTGAATCTCAAATAAATACATCCTCTTAAACACCGAAAGACATTCGACCTCTGGTCCCGAACTTTTTAAATTCTTTAATCGAGTAAGTTCGCCTTAAGAATTGATAGTTATTTAGGTATATTATTATTTGCTGTTTTTTGACACTGTTTTATTTATTATTATTTCATAAACTATCTTAAAAAATTAAATATAATTAAAAAAAAAAATATATGTTTCGGTAATTTTAACTTTTTAAAGGTTGTAGATAATTAAATTTATAAAAATAGAAAACTTTAAAAATCGTTATTTTTATTAAAAACTGTTTATTTCAGAACTTGACACTTCGCTGAACTATTTGACTTGAGATATGATGGATTTTTCTATTTAAGTGTTTTCATGGAAAATATGAATTAGGTTTTTCAAACTCTACTTAATTGAGTCTCTGTATATGCTCTTGAGTCAAGTAGGTTGCTTCAAGATCCTAATTATAATCCATGTTTGTTACGTATTGTATTTATCTTATTTTATGTATGGGAAATGAAATTTGTGCTTAAAAGGAATTAGCTTTCCATAAAATTGAGTTGGTTTATTTGTAGATGAGGTATATAAAAGTGGAAATGACTTTTTCCAGATATTAATTTCAGGTATAGCTTATGAATATAACTGATGTAATTAACTACTCCGTGAAATCAATTGTTTAACTTCAATAAATGAGGTTTAAGAAACGGGAGTTCCGTGGATAACATCCACTTTGTAATCAGTAATAATAGTAGATAGAAAAGCTTAAATCAACTATTCCCAAAAATGATTTATTTAATATGTATTAGGAAGATATAGTGAAGTCAAATTGATTTGATGGGTTGGTCAATTATATTCATAAAGAATGGGAGAAATGGATGTGGTTGCCCCAAAAAATGAATTACTTAATATAAAGATTTAGCTGATTGGAGGTCTACTGTGACATTAGTAATTTTACTGGTGAGTACGAAGTGATTTTTTTTATAAATTTTGGCCAATGTTAGCACATATGATTCCACATCTAGTTTATTTCGGTCATGTAGTTTGGTGCACATTGCCTTTTGTTATCACTAGACCAGTTCATTCATGCAGTTGAATGCCCTACCAAATGCCCCGCAAACTTGAACCAAAATCGTTTGTTAAACAAAAAAATTATAATAATAAAACGTTTTCAAAATAATTATTATGACAAGCCAAAGCTTGTATATTTCGGTTTGTTTTAATTTAAATAATGTTTATGAGTTGGACCGTACCATTTTAAAATAATATTGTAAATATATTTGTACAAAAGAGTTTTTTAGTCCGTATTTATTTAACCAGTAGTTGTGTTTTTATACAAAAATAAAATGATTATTTATTTTAATTTTCTACAGGTTATTTGTTTTTGGTTTGGCAAATCGGTCCATACAATATTATCTCACCCTTAATAAAAAAAAGCTGCAAATAATGTATTTGTATTATATAAAATGCAAGAAAATTTTATTTTTTATTTCATATACATATGCAAAATGTTTTCGATTTAATTTGACACAAAGGCGAGAAATTATTTATTTATCCAAGAAATCAAAAAAAACATATGGCATTACAAATATACTTTCCAAGCTAAAAATTGCTGCAATCAATTTGTGTCTGTCAGTGTTATATACCTAGGCCAAAACTATATACCACTAATTGCTGAAAACTGTCCAAAATCTTTAATATACTTCATTTTGTCATAACGATACTACAAGAAATTGAAGAAAATAGATAAACTACAAAGGAGACATATATACTCTATTATAGTGAACAGTTTTGAATGATTCTGTAGGCAGTTTACACTCTGTATAAAGAACAATTCTAATCTCAATATCTGTTAATTTAACGATACAATCTTATTGTTACTTCTTCAGTTCTACAGAAATCAATCTGAATCTGAACAAGTTCACACAGCGCTAAATTTTACAATTTTTCTGTAATTTAATATCTGAAGTACGACATGTTTTATTAGCTCTTTAAGATCAGATTAGGGTTTCGAATAGAAGCAATATATAATCTATTATCTGGGTTGCGTTAGGTTTAAGGATAAGTTACGAGAGAGTCCACGTAGAGCACCTATGGATCTATTGCGTTACCCTAAGACACTCGTTTTTAAATGATCACCACCTAATGATATGTTTTTGGTAATACGTATAACACTGATGCTCTTAAATTAGGAACCGCTTTGAACCGAATTGAATAATGGTTCGGTCTCGTAAACGCGACTGTAGAATTCGACAAACCAAGATTCTTCAACATGCCTGCAGAATACAAGCACTCTAAAGAGAGTACGTTGAAATATTTTCTACAAACAATAGTGTTGCAGTTTCAAAGACAATGGTTTGATTAAGTTAATTTATATAGTTGTGTTTTATGCGTTGGTTCTAAATGATATCAGAGCAAGTACAGTTGTTACTTTATATTTATATATAGATAAAACTCTTAAACTGAATAATGCAAATTAGATGCAAAGTTGACAGGGTTCAATTTCCTGGCATTGGCAGTCCAATAATATAGCTACACGTATAAAGTGCCAAGTTTTGTGGCTCTTTGTTCCATATAGGATCTACGGGAACTAAAAGATACACATATGTAGTTTATACATGTAAACTAACAGATTTTTCCAAAGACCACTGATGATGTGTATTTTGCGATATCCGCACTCATATTAGCTGACTATTATATGAATATAGCTGATTATAGACAAAGAAATTAAACATTTTCTCACTATTACACTCGTTTCCACGACATAAAATTTTTAATTAAAATTTTGTTTTCTCTGGGAGTTTTATGAGGCTTCTGATAGTTTTTTCCGTTTGCGGTTGTAAAAAAAGGTTTTCCAAGCATTGTAGGCTGTCTATCTGCACAATAGACGCTTGATTATTCTTCCTCATTATATTGGGGAAAGCTGAAAACATCGTCAGTTAAAACTCCAAATCTCTGTGAATGCCTGCCTATTGACCAATGACCGGTTGTAAGATATATTATATTGCCGATTTTGTTTCTATTCGATTTATTTTCTTTTTAAGTTCTACGTTGATTTATGGATGGCCATATTTGTTGAATCTATCATCTAAAACATTATTATTTTATTCTTATTAACTCTAGCTTGGCGTCACATGATTTCAAGCTGTCTCTACATTGGACATAGGCTAACTACAAATTGCCTCCATCTTCGCCTTCCTTCTGCCACTTCTCTTAGCTCAACTATATAAATGTATGATGCCAAGTTGTGTGCAATGGCAGTTAAAATCGTTTAGTGTTTATCTGCATTAGGTAATCTAATGCTTTCCTCTTCTTCTACTGCCTTGCGGATTATACGTAAGGGCTTGAAATCAAACTTTACTTGACGGCTTTCGTAAGGTGTGACTAATCCAGCCAAAACTTTTTCTTGCGGATATTTATCTACATCTAAAACACTGAAAAATTAAATATGTAGTCCGATAACTAAATTAATGTTTGATGTTTCTTAAAGTTATAGTGTAATATTTAATAATATACAGGGTTTCTCAAATTTATTAATTTTTTAGTCTAAGAAAAAACATTTTATATTGTTGGTCCATGGTTCAAAAATATTAAAATGTGAAAGGAAAAGAACTAACCGTTAAAAACTTAAAACTCAAAACATCATCAACAGTTTTTAGTCCATTATATTTATAAGTACTGGATAAGTACTGTTAGATGTTTTTGTACATTAATGTAATGTACTTAATACTTTTAAAGTGAGTTTTTCTGAAAACTGCGAGTGTTTCCAAATTTCTGTAAATTTTTATTTGTTTATTTTTAGTTAAGAAATTCCCCAAAAAATGCTATTATAATATAGAAATAATATATATATTATTATTATAAAAAATTAGAATATATTATAATATATAACTGTTATAAAAAATAACAATTATAGAAAATAATGAACAAACATTTAATTCTTCATTTAAAATATCATTTAATTACCAACCCTCACAACGCAATCGAACATGTTTGTCAGTTGTAGAGATCAGCCTGCACAACTCAAGCACAAACGTAAGCAATCGAACCTTTCTCTGCACATGAGTTTTAGGTGTATTTTGTTGCATCAAACCAATTACTTGTTGTGTTGTTGTGTTATTCCTAATATTTTCGTATTAATCACTGTTATACGGCATGTGTGTATTCATCATGTGTGGCAAGTGGAAGGCGCCAGCTAGCTTTTAAGAGTTATACTACTTGCTTCTACGGACGTGTTCACACTATTTTTTGTTCGTGTAATATAACAAAACGAACACATTAGGGGTATTCACACGAATGTTTATTTGCTTAGTTGTTCAAAACAAACACTATTTAACAAATCACAATCAATCATATTATAATAATCAGTTTAGCGAACGCTTTAAAATGCTTAATTTACTTTCTTTCGTATGCAAAATTTCTGGCACAAGGTGCAATCACCTGTAGGAAGTATATAGCGTTAATAGTAAAAATCGAAAATCGAAATTTGTTAGAATTTATTGAAATTTTTATGCTGATATTTAAATCAGCATAGGAATAACTATTATATAGTATTGTCATCATAATATTTATTAATAATTCTATAGCAAATCATTTCTGATTTCTTAGAAAATTAAAATATAAATAAATAAATAGCTCTTCTTCATCTTTGTTTATATTCATTCAGTGGTTTATATGGTTTATATGGTTTATATGGATTATTTGCCGGCACTTTTTTTGCAAGCTGAACAGCAGCACTCCTAAAGTGAATAATCAAATTGGCATATAATAGCTGCGTTCCATCAAATAATGATCTAAATTTTCATTGCGGAAACGGTACGGATCTAATGAAAGTACTTGATTCTAATACTTTGCTAATTTGTCAATTGTTTATTTATTTTGAAAATTTAATCTTACTTTATGCTTACGACTCCAAGTTTTCATTTGTTGATTGTTTTGTATTTTGACAGAAACGTAGTATCATATTAAAAAGTTCTATTGTCAACGATTTTAGCGATAAGTGAACCAAACCAGCTCAATTTCTAGTTAATCGCAGTGTTATTGTTTTGCGTGCTCGTTGTTTAGATTATTGTTTGCTGAAATGCAGCTCAGCTAAAATAGCTAATTATTTTTTTTAGGATTTCCTCATTGAAATGGTTTTAAACGTCACAATACGAAACTGTTCATTATCATTGCTGAGATTGTTAGTTTCTTCAGGACTTTTAAATCAAAAAATTTTTAATCCTGGTTAAATTTAAACAAAAATATGTCAACTGTGAAACGGTTTTTATTCTGAGAAAAATTTTTTTTGGGTTCCTGGATTCAGTTATGAGTGAACTATTTTTTTTTACTATATTTATTTAAGAAAATAATTACTTTATCATTAATTTTAAATTTTTGAATTAATGAACTTATTTCATTTATTTAAGAAATAATAACTACTATTATAAATAAAACTTATTTCGAACTTTTGGTTTTTATTGATTATAATAACCTTTGAAAAATTGAAACTTAAAAATTTATAATAACTTGATTAATAAATGCAAATAGATATAAGTATTTATTATAAGATTTCTATATTATATTTATATAATATTATTATACTATATAATGAAAATATATAAAGAATTTTGTGAAATAATTAAAGTTATTTTATTATTATTTTTTTTAAGTTTTTTAATCAATAAAGAAGCTTTTCGAAAAGTAGTGAACTACAACAACAAAAATTCTTTTTTTATATTATTTTAATTAATTGAATTTTTGCCTGATTATACAGCGGTTTCGAGTATTGCCAGATACTCATCATCAGTGGTCATGGCATTACTTCTTGTATTCAATTATTTCTAAATAATTTTTTGAGATTGCAAGTACCAGGGATTGAACTCGCGCCCTGCCAAATTTGAAGCTCAGAGTCAACGCTCCTTAATCAACTGATCCAAAGCCGTACTTGACTTTTATGTTCGCATATTTTTCTGTAGTTTTGTTAATTAGCTGTGATAGTTTTATTAATAAATTCATTTGCTGTGTTTATATTCGAACGAAATCATAAATCAGTTGTAGATTAATTGAATTAATAAATTATAGTTTTTTTTTTATTGTTAAATTTTAATACTATTCTCTTTAAATATAATTATGTAAGCGAATTAAAAGCAATAATAATAATGCACGAAATTTTAAAATTTTTCTTTACAACAAAATTAGTTATAGTAGTAGTGATTTCTTCATATTTTCTCAAAAATTTTGTATATATTTGTATAATTTTTTTTTAAGAATTTTGAAATTTGTTAGACATTTGTAATGAAATTTGTAATTTTAGTTTACAAACAGTTTTTGACAGATGAGTGCAAAGCCTCATAACACTTCGCTTATTGATCTAGTAATATTTTTTTCTGCAGTTTCTAAGATGATTAGAGACTTTATAACTAGTCTGTTAGTGCAATAGAGTTGTGTTGCAATTCTGCGTATAAAGTAGAGACATTATTAAGAGACTTTTTGTTTTCTACCGCATTTTCGAGCGGCCGAATGCAGCTATTGCTTCATTGTTATATGTTATAAAATAGTTTTGAATATAAAACTTAAATAGTTTTTTATTCTATAATTCTTTTATTCTATAAAGAATATTGTTTTATTAAAAACACGCTTATATATAAATTATAGGTTCAGTTATTTATAAGAACGTTTAGAAAATATGAATAAGAGTACTAATCCATTTTTTAAAGCATTTTGATTGTTTTTAATATATTATCAACATTTTTATTAACTATGACCATTTATCCATCTATCAGTCTAGTAAATAGGTTTTAAAAATAGTATAGTAAGTATAAATATACATATGACTTCTCTTTGATTTTTTATAATGACTTCCGTAATCCGAATTCCTCAGTAATTCGAATTGACCACAATTATAATAGTTTCAGATTAGCGGAGTTATACTGTCTACACAATATATTAAATTTTTAGGAGTATTTATATATAAAATAGAAAACCATAATTGAAATAATAATTATAATTAATAAACCTTCACAAAGTTAAAAAAACCGTATCCCAATATATTTTCGTATTTGCTTTGTAAAGAAAGAAAGAAAAGCATTTAAGAAAATTAAATACATTTGAAGACCTCACCTAACCACTTTGTAAGACATTCCATACTGTATCTGATCAATTCAAGTAGAAGTTTTGCGAATGGCAAACCAAATTAATTAATTTATTGTTTGATGCAACGGAATTTGCATATGATTTGTGTATGGAATAGGTTCGTTGCACCATCGTTGATGTCGGAGTTGGATAGTCTCAAGTTTGGATTGCTCTCTTCTTGAAAGTAAGTCAGACTTAGTACCGCTCTGAATTTATGCTTCCGCTTCGGCATATATCAAACCAATATACAACACATTTCATGGCGAACAATATATTTACTAAAATAGTCCTAAATAATTATTTAAATTTAAAAAGTTGTAGCAAATGTTTTAGATTAACATGCAATATTTAAACATAAGGAAAAAAACCCTCGTTTTTGGAAAACTATTTATTAGTTTATTAAGCCAAGAACACATATGTTTACTTCTTAATTATTTAAAAATTTTAAAATATATTAAAATCTTTGTATAATAAAAACATAATTATTTTTTAATAACAGAATATGTACCGGTTTGTCAATATTATATATCAATAATAATTATTTTACTAATTTAACTATTTTTAGTTCACATTTGTAAATAACGAAAGCACTAAAACGCACCGACCTTTGTAAACAAAATGCAGGATCGCACACACATCACGGATATGTATGTATGTCAAAAATATCTAAATCTGCAAAAACATCACAAACGAACGGAATAAAGAAGCTAAACATTAGCGTACACATACCTTATAAATATAAATAACTCAAGATTCAAAAAAACCAGATCTAGAAGTTATAGAATTTTGCTACCGTGAGTATACAAATTACTGACGTTCAGTTTAACAAGTGGTTATGAAACGGTATATTACCATCAACATGTTTTACGTAGAAATCAGTGAACTATGTTAGTTGCAATCTGGTGAAGAGACCACCCGTTATACTAACTTTATGGAAATAGGAGTTCATAGTGTTCATAGGAGTTTAGTTTTGGTTAAAACAGAAATCAATTTCTATAGTACTTTTGTTATGAAGAAATCTTTTATATACAATTTTAATGAGTCATTTCTGAATCTATTTCTTATATATAGTAATTCATAATCTAATGAAAGACTCTCCGGTTGGTAACAGCTTCTAACCATTTAATGTTAGTCAAATGCTGTTATGTTATTTCCTTAACTGGTTTGAGAAAAAATTAATATGTTTTGTTTGATTTTCTAAGAGTGTAAGATTATTTTATATTAGTTTTTATATATAACTAAATTATTGCAATATAAACTATTCTTTTCGCTCATAATGAAGCTCTTCGCTATTTGATAATAATATCTTATTTAATTTATTGTATATAATATAGATAGAAAAATAGATATATGCATATATATTTTTTTCATATCTTCATCATTGCTATTGTGATCGATCAATAGGTATACAATATATTCCCTAAGCTTTCAGTCGGCATTAAAATTTTCCAGAGAAGTTACACTTCATCTGTATTTGAACAGCTTTTTAACAAACTTTTCGTATAGTTTTGATAGGACCCATTATTGTACCACTTATACCAGACGCCCTTTTATGTAAATGTTATAAACTTAGAAGACGATTGTTGGACTGGATTGTTGGAGTGGTATTTATTTTCTATTTTACCCGAAATAAAAGTTGTTGAAGCATTATCTAATAACCCCAATACCTTAGAAATAGTACGGTATATCAAAACAAATTTTTTGCAAATTATATTTTAACGATAATAAGGCATTGGTTTATGGAGAAAACAGAAAATAAATTAATAAAAAATGTTGTGTCAACGAAGTTTCTAAAAAAATAAATCATTATTTTACAAGGACATTAGAATAGAATCGCTATTATACACATATCGATATATACACATATGGATTAGAATCGAGAATCATTAAATGTGAATATTAAATTAATCAGATATCAGTTGAACTTTTTTCGAATGAAAAAAAATAAAAATTATATTAATATCTATGCCGTCTCTCAATTATGTGTTTTTGTTTCCTGTATTATGAAATTATCTTCTGAATTGTTGTTATATAGTTAGAAAATATCGCAAAAATATGCTTAACGAAATACACAAATTCCAATAAGTAATACTTACGTATACAAAATACTTTCGGACATTTTTGTAACAATCAGATGATACAAATCTAACCAAACGTTTTTACAAGCTAACTTTCAGTACCTTCAATACCTCAGACCTTCTTTAGAAAATCTGTGTGTTCTTTTTTGTAGTATTATCATTTCCAACATTCTTGGAAACCAGTTTAGTCATCTAATAATATAACCACTCTCAATATCCTTTAAATCTTTATTGTTCAAATAATTGAAATACACCGATAACACAATCATTCCAACGATTCTTGAAGACTTGCGTCGTTCTTCAGGCGTTTTATTATTGTCATTTAAAGTTAAAATCAATGGACAATAAAATCAATAGTATGAATCAATAATTCTCACTAATGTTGTTTTGTTGTATATTTCAAATAGATCATCTGATCTATCACTATTCTCAAAATGTATGACTTTATTATCTATTCTATATTTTAATCACATGTCTTTGTTTCTTGTATTAAGGTATTATCTTCTTAATTTATGCTATTTAGTTAGGAAGTAGCCCAAAAACGCGCTTAGAAAAATATAGTAGAGTAATGCTATTTTATAAGTTTAGTTTTGTAGGAATATATAAGTAGTTTAATCTTCACGAAATAAATAACACTTCAGTACAAGCTCGTTAAGAGGTGGAAAATTTGCCACCTACTGAGTAATATGGAACGCATGTCCTTATCTACAGAATTGTATATCGAATATAAGTTCATTTTCATATATACATATCTAATTTTTAATTTATGGACAAACATTAATATAAATTTCAAAGGCTTGGTTCTTTTAGACTAAGTTAATATCATATATGTTTTTATATTAAAATTTCCCTATGAACACATTTAATGTGCTTTCAGCAAGTTATAAAAAAGATAGAATATATTATTATATATACCTTTTATGTATAATTTAGTACAATTTGAATGGTTTCACAAAGGTCTTGAAGAATAAGGTGAAGTAAAGTAGAATTTTTATTGCTTGCAACTAATGGTAGTTGCCGACTATATATACATATACAATTAATGGACCAATACATAGTACAAATGAATAACATATAATTATACAAGGTCCTTGTGCCTTGTTAAAAGAAATGTGTCTTTTCCTGTAATGGTTGCACTATTCGTAATGAACGTAAGCTACGTTAATATGTTACGCCTTTTGCCGACAACACTATATTAAATCGGAGAGTTAACGCTGATAGAATATGAAGATAACATTGTAGCTGATGTGATAGCTGCGCGGCCTTATAGGTCTTTCAATAATAAAACCATAGAAAAAATTAAACTGATTGTGCTTGCCAATAAAAGAATTATTACTGAAAGTTTTCTAAAGAAATTGGAAATTACAAACAATTTTTAAAATTGTTTTGAGTATGTTTTTTTTATTCCTTAACAGTTCATGTAATGTCGCAACACAGATATTCTTCAAACATAGCATATTGCGATTTTTTTTTTTGATTTGCTAAAATCATAAACAATAGTTGAGATAAAGACTTATTGAAGACTGAGCTCAAGGCTATATCTAAAATTGCGTTTCAATTGTCTTTCTCAAATTAAAATTACGTTGGTATAAATGCGTAGTGGGAACTGTTCTGAAGGGGATGGAATAAAGATTAAAGATGAAATCAACGAGTTTTAAAAAAAAGTTTGCTGCTTTTTGATCACATCTCGTTATAAATGTTTTTAGGGTTTATTTATTTTAAAATCTACGTGTTAATTACATAGTGTAAAAATGTCGTATTACTTTGATTACAATTTTTAATCTGATACCATATATTGTTTATAGGAAACAAGTGAATAAATGGAGAGAGGTAGTTCGTTCACTATTATGTTATGAAAATAAAGTAAAAAAAAATGAAGTAAAGAATATAAATAATAATATAGTAGACCAGAAGCATTATTAGGTTGTAACCTATAGTGATCTCTTCATAATGTCATTGCGTTATATACCTCTACGTCCTTAGGATTTATGAGTCGAATTTCATATTCAATGAAAGCGTTATTTCACTACTTTAGTATTTTATTTATTTATTTTTTTGAAATTGAAATACGCATGATATGTGTTAAGACTGCCTGGAAAAAATTTTCTTTAACTATATTTGCCTCAAATGATATCATTTCGAACACACTGTTGTAATTTTTTAATAATCTGCATGAAGTGTTTTGGTAGATATTGTTCTACTGAATGTGAAAAATTCAATGGTAATTTAACTTTTCCATTTGAACAACATAATCCTGATGCTTCGAGTAGAAGCCCCAATACAGTGCAATATTGACAAATTGTGCTCATTGTTCCAAAATCGACCGATTTATCACCGTTGTAATCGACTGTTGAATAATACATAAACGCCAAAGGTTCATAGATACTTGTTACGTTTGAACATATGTTTAGTCACCCCTCTCAGCTGAACTTGATGGATTCTTCCTGTGCCGTAATAAATCTCGCTTGAGAAAATTATAATTTGTTTGCATGCCAACGTTGACTACACTTTTCTTCAGTCTCATTGTCTCGTAGATTATGAGCTCTGCTTGCGTTTCGCATATGCCGCCCGATATTTTGACGCCTCACTGCTCGTATTTTCCTATCCTATCCTATTTTTATATAATACGACGATAAGCCTCTAAACACACGTCAAAACACCCGAAACCTCAGAGGAAAGAAGAGCATGAAACGTACAAAGCTTTGCTCTCACTTTGCAAAAGAAACGGTGATTCAATATGAATGAATGTAAAACTAAGAATACATCGTTTTTGAAGTTAATAGCTGCTGGCTGAACAACTGAACGTCTATTTATCAATATTTTCTTAAAATTTTGAATATCTTCTCAACTGTCTTTTGTTACATTCACGCCTTTATTTTTCATTTTCATTCAAGTGATTTGAAAAACCTCATCGTACGATCTTTTATAAAAATGCAAACCTTGTCCTGACAATAAGGAATACAATGAAAAAAGATTTGATGTAGTAGTTCTAAAGTTATGCACGTATATATGTCGGCGATTCATTTTTATGTATATAGATTTAAAAAAAAGAAAAATATTAAACTATATTAAACTATATTAAAAAGAAAAATATTAAAAAACGAGATTTAGCATAAATTGAACATTTTGGGGTCTCTGCATATATAAAGTTCATATAGAAAAACCTGTCCGAAATCAATATAATAAAATTAATAATATATATAATAATATATATATATATAATACACACATTTCATATATATTATTATATTATTATTCATATATATTACTCATATAATCATATATAATAATTATGATTTTATATATTTATTTGAAATGTTTACTATTTAAAAAAAAGAGAAATATTAAACTTTAATTTAGGTTTGTCCCACGACCTAGTACGAGACCACAGTTCCATATTAAGGGATATTAAATAAAAAAACAAGATTTAGCATAAAATGAAAATTTTGGGGTCTCTGCATATATAAAGAAAAACCTGTCCGAAATCAATATAATAAGATTAATAATAATAATTAAAATATATAATCTTGATTTCGTTTATTTGTTTGAAATGTTTACTATATAATATTTACATTTAAAAATTTTTTTTTTTAAACAATAAAAAAAAATAACGAGTTTTTGTTACTAATTTTGTGTTTTGTGATTTAAATTAATTTCTAATTGCATATGTGTCATAATAATAATAAATTTAACAAAATATAATAGAATATGACTACACTTTAAAAATCATCAAACGCTTGATATGCAGATTTAGAGCAGCTCTATCAGTTGAGCGTATTTACTCAAAAACAAAACTAAACTTGATCTTTTAATTGTGGCAATAGCGCAGCTGGCTAAGGGGCTTGCAATCTTGTGGTCGCGGTTTTAATTAGCAGCGCAGGCAGTTCAAATGCAATATCTTTATATGCCTAATGGCTTTACTTTCGTAATACCGGAATCTAGAAAAAATAAAAAATTAAAATATCCAATAAATATTTTTTTTTATTTTAAATAAAATGTTTTTTTTTTCAATTTGTATAAATAAAATTAAGACTAAAATAATATTTAACATTAAATCGAATTTTGTTAACAATTTTTCTCTTGAAGTGTTTATCAGTATCGATTCCTGTATCTCCCATTGTAGCATAAGGCCTCAAAAGGTTTATACGAGAATTTATAATTATTTTCCAAACCAAGAACGTTTCATTATATACTTATTTTCACAAATTTTTAAAATAAATACAGGGTGTTTTCGTAAAATAATGGCGAAGTTTAGCAGTTGAAAGAAAAAATGAGCAAAAAAAAGTCAAAAGTTCTCTATTCGATAGATCGCTGTATGGCATTAATGATTAAAAATGATTTCAATACTGGAATGTCACAAGAACTACGTTAAATATATAGTTTGATACCGTAACTTTGAAAAAAAAACTCTTATTTGTGTGGCTTATGCGCTTGGAAACAATTGTTTTTAATATCCTTACAAACGGCATAAAAATGAGTATTTTTTGGTTATTCGAAAAACTGAGGGTCCTTCATAACTCTTGAGTCCTTCATAAAAAAATTTATAGTAAAAAAAGTCGTTTGTAGTTAAGATGTTCAAACGTTAAATTATAAAATTTATGACACAAACAATAATTATTCAACTTCAATTCTAGCATTAAATTAATTGTCTAAGAGTCATATTGAAAAACTTGATCACTAAAACCAACCAACCTCTAAGTTAAATAAAGAAGTTGTTATAAAATCCACTTAGGGGTGTTCACGGAACTATGTTACATGTTGCATTAGCAACTAATATGCTTTGACTGTTTAGTATCAGGTTTTGAAAATAAATTTGTGTGGTTTAATTTCCAACAGACGTGACAAATATTTTGACAATCCTGACTTTTCGAAATCAACGATTGTTTACTGAGTTCAAACGTGACCGTATCAACATCGATAACGTTGACTGCTTTGGACGCCCGAATATGGTGATTATTTCAGAAAATATTGAGAAATTTAATGAAATCATTTTCAATAACTTTAGAGTAAAATTTACAATTTCGAATAATTTTTTCCCGATTTATTTCGCAATAATCGTAGAAATAAATCGATAAAATTTATTTGAAATCGAAAAATTTCGAAACATTTGAAATTGGACATTATAATTAAGTTATGTCCACTGCATATTAAATTGTTCAAATGAAATTATATTGTTGTTAAGTTAAAATATATTGTTGATTAGTCCAAAAAAAATAGGTTTTTATTATTAGGGATGTTAGTGAATTCATACCTATACTACCTATACCTTTATCAGGCATCACATAGATTTCATCTTTTTTTGATTGTTTAGTGATAAATAGTCTGCAAAATAAAATTTGCTGACTGCAATATAGGAAGAAAAGGAATCACGAAAAAAAGGAAAAATTGCTTCAGATATTTTAAGATGTCCACCCACTTGACAACTGTAAATTTGACTAATTTTTAATATAAAGTTTTTTGTTTAAGTAAGCAAATAATCAGTTGCGTGAATATCACCTGGAATGCAAGTAATTTTGAGGTCTGAAAGAAAATTTGCAAATAAACACCAAAGTACTTTTTTTTATAAAACTTATTACAAGAATCAAGTGAAAAGTGTATCCACTTCAAAATCATCGAATGTGAGTAATAGATTTTTGCGAAACCACATTTAAATGTTTACACTACCGCAACAAAATTAGCAGAAACAGCAGAACAAAAACAAAAAAAAACAAACGAAAAGCAATTGTATCGCAAAATATTTTAAGTTCAAAATTCACTTAAATTGTAATTAATAAAAACTCATTAAATGTTAAATAACACGTAATACATAAAGAATTAATTTTTACTTCCGAAAGTGCAATATTTTTATATAAAATACAGCGTCATTAAATAGTATTAAGAAATTTTTAATACTTATTAATGACGCTGGTTTATAAATCGTGGGAAAGCATTTCTCCACAAGACTTACATTCATTTTAAAAATGTTGAGCGTAATTTAACCAATTTAAGACCAAAAGAGCCTTAGTGCTTTGCGTGAATAGCATATCTTTATAACATTACAAATGTAAACAGGTAAGATTTCATATAATTAATTTATTGCAATGTGAACACACGCTTGATTTACTACTCAATATAGATATTTGCTCTGTTTAAAAATTATTAATTAAGTTATTAATAATTTTGGTTATTAAACAATAAATTATTAATTTAATTATTAAATGAGGTATATGCTATTTTGTTTGTTTTTAAAAATTAAGTCTAAAATTTCAGTAAGTCAGTAAAACGTTAATTTAAATGTTAATTTTATAACAGTATACCATCTGTCCACTTCTTAATACCTGAAATACAAAACTTTGTTCTAACATTTGAATTACATTATTTCAAAAAAAAAAAAAATCATTCCTAACAATGTGGATAACCTGTGTATACTCGACCAAGTTTATTAGGCATAATAATACTTTATTATCATATTATATTTTATATATATTATATATATTATTAATATATTATTATGTCATTATTTATCCGAAGTTTAAAGTTATTTTAATGAATGGTTTTACCATAATAATATTATTCCAAAGTTTAAAGAATAGTATCGTTGTGTAACCAACTACTACAATTTCAAGTCTATGTGTTTTATGTTCATCATCCTCGAAATAACCAGTGAGTTACTGAAAGTAATGTGCGTTATATCTTATATCTTAAAAGTCAAACTTTCAGGGATTTCTTTATCATTGCTTATGTATTTATCAAGTGGATATTAACATAAGCATTTACACGTTTTAATAAGTTATACCAAAAATGGTCAAGTTACTTCTTTCGTCAATATATATTTTACATATGTTCATAAGGCTCATGTAAACGTGAAAGCACGTCAGTTCACGGTTAAGCTGTCCATTATTTAAATGTGTTCATTATAATATTATTCAAAAGGAATTATCCATTTTGAGACTTGAATTACACGGGACATCTTGAAGTACTGGATCTTTTTGTGATAGTTTTCTGTGACTTGTTGCATAGCTGCGAATAGTTCGGCTATAACTTATTGGATCTTTGTTAAAGCGTCGATAATTTAAGGATTTTCTGCGATCCTTTATGATATTACTCGATATAAGTTCTTTACTGACAAATTGCATAATAGTTGTGACCAATTTATATTGTATTATCTTTACTTGAATCAGGTAAGCAACTCTGGACTTTACAAGTAATTCTCAGGAAACATCGTTTATATATGAGTTCAATTAAGCGTTTTTTGCTTAGTAGAATAAATTTGTTTTCTTTATAATTTATGATGTTAAATATTTTTCGTATTCATTATTTGAAAATCACAAAAAAAAAATTGTGATTAATATTATTGATTCTTGATTGGGTCAAGTAGTGACTTAGTCCATTAATAAAACTAGTGGTACGCATCATTTTGATACCACAATTACGGTAACAACTGTTTAAATAGTTGATTGCATTTGTGCTCTGTTATGTCTAATCAATGCAGTTTATGAGTATATTCCGATTCCTAATGAGATAATTGAAGAGCGTTTTATTTAGAGTGGCTGTGACAGATCACAATCACTTATAATTTTAATTAAATTAAATATTGTATCCGTGCTAATTAATTTAAATATAATACTAAAGGTATTTATTTGTGTAAGTATTTTCTTTTTAAATAGTACTCATATGAGTTTTTTACATGCATGTTTAGTTGGTAGCTACTCTCAAAACAAGCAATTATTGGAGATCTATTTCAAAATAGATCTCAAAAACTATTTCAAACGAAAAAACAATTATGTTATAACGTTTTTTTTATTGTAATTTCAAAAATAAGTTTTATAAATTTTTAGTGTCACTGATTAGATGAACTATCATAAAGTACACTAAATACAGTATATAGGAGATATAGCAACCGCACATACGTGTAACATATGTCTGCTATTTAAGACACATACAACGCTAGCTATATGGATGTCGTCATTTATTTCTAAAAAAAAAATTACAATTATACGAATAAATACATATCAGCTGAACCATTAAGAATAAGTGCTTCAGATTTGAAATCTGGAATAAACAAATTTTTCAATAGAGGCGCCCACGAAAGCGCCATTATTAGAAAAGAATAAAGTTGTTTCTTCGCTACAAAATCTAAACAAATTTCAAATAGTCGAAAATGTTTGTATGTCATTTGTGTGTTTATATTTGAGAGGCAGGAATTGTTATTATTTTTTGTTTTAATTGACGCATGCCTGGTGCATTTTATTTGTTTTGATTTTTAATTGAAACTAGTGTCAAGTGTAGTTCTATTTTTTTTTCACCACTAATTATTGTGTAAAAAGGGAATATTAAGTTTGTTAAGGTGTTTGCGACTTGAATGACAAGTCTAACACCTTCTATTTACATTGGATTTATTTTGATATCAGCTATTGATCAGCTATTGAGCTAGCGATGTCCGTCTATCTGTCTGTCTCTCGGCCAAACCATCTGGCTGTCTGTCAGTCTATATGTCGCGAACTTGTACTTCAATGTTTGTGTTAACCTGTTTTGTGTCAGCACTTTTTTTTTTAAACCTACGTAGATATAGCGCATGATTGAAGGCACTTGATTGATTTAATATTGTAGCTTCTAGACACGCTAACTATTCATATCAACTATTTCATTATATGACATACATACGCATTGGCATTATATTTCATGCGAAACACAAAAAACATTAAATTATTTCTTAAATTATGTATTTATTAAATATTCCTTGATTTGGGCTTCGAATCGGTTTTGGTTCCGGTCCAAAACAAAAAAAGTGTATCGGCTCGGTACCGGTTTTCGCTCCGGCAAAAAAATCGGTTTTTTTCGGTTTTCGGTTTTCGGTTCTATTCGAATTTACAGCCCGATTGTATATGAATGTACTGATGGTATAAATCCACATCAAAACTATATGTATTGTATGAATGTCATAAATCACCAAGAAAATTTAATGCCATCACTAAATAGTACTAAATCTGATTTCAAAGCTAGAGATTCTATCACAAATTATTTTCATATATTGTAAAAGTAGAGTTTCTTAAACATTTATTACTCCACAAAAATAATAAATAATTGTGTATAACAATAAGTAAATTAGTGGAATTATAGCCTCTGTAGGTTTTTAATTTGTTTTAGTACTTTTTGTATAAAGACTCTTTTTTACTTAAACCTAATTGATTATCTAGTTGTTTATATCTTTAACACGGTTAAGTCCTGTTCATGCGGTTTAGTAACTTCTGGAGTTTGTTAATATCAATTTCCACTAATTCCTCTAAATTGTTGAGAAGAGAAACTCGAATCTAGTGCTAATATCAATTTTGCACGAAAATTTGACACAAAATTCTACATAAAAGAAAATTTTTTATATAATTTTGACATTGTAAATGTTAGGGATTATGTTAGTTAACATAATGGATATTAGTACTAGGTTAAGTAGTAGTTTTTGTTTGCATATGTTTACATAAGTGGGAGAGTTAAAAAAACAAGTGATCTTTTTATTACTTATGTCTATTTATTATTACTATTATTAGGCCATCGTCGGGTCTATTGTACCCCGCGCTGAATTTTCAATTTCATAAGTGCTCTCAGACTGAAAAAGTTTGACAATCTCTGCTTTAAATTAACTAGCTTATTACCTACTCGATTCCTACTCGTATATATATTGCTAAGTTACAATATATCAAAAAACTTTTTATATTACAATACAACACACAGAAGTTTTTTTAAATAGTAATAAGGTAATGATATAGATTGCGGATGAGTTTTATCAAAAGCAGTGATATTACCACTAAATCAGCGGAAATCTTTGTGATTCGACACGATCCGATAGAATTTCAAATGTTGTGGCTTCACCACAAGCGAAATGTTACATATATAGGATAGGATAGGATATCCATGTTAGGCCAGTTTTTTTTTAATACAGATATTCTACGTTATTATCTAAGATTGGGCAAAGAATTAGTTTATTAGAGGTTGAATTTATATTTTAGGTTGAGTTGTGCCTAAATATTCCCACTCAATTTTACTACTATGGTTGCTGTAAACGTAGTTTACAGTTTACAGAGTGATTCATATATGATATCGAAGCATCTATGTAGTGACATAGCGTGCCCTTCTATTTCGCAGTGGTCTATCAGCACAGACACCGTAGTACTGAGCAGGTTTCGCCTTAGTTGAAACAGCTGACTAGTGCATTTTTGGTCGAAATTAGATCAAGTCAACCTAAATATCTAACAATGGGGTTCATCAGCCCAATATTGCTTGGCTCAATTGAGTTCTGACTAAAAGTTATATTTAGCATATTGTACTCTAAGGCAGTTATTTTAAAAGTTTACAACTTTGGGTAAGTTTGCTCATTAATTGCTGATAGCCAACTTAATTTATTAGAACCTGACACATTAACCATCTTCATTCTCCAGTTGATCTATTCTGTCCAAAATGGTTCACTGCGTAACTGCCCCATTTGCGTTAATTAGTTGGTCTCTAAATAATCGACCGGGAAAATACAAGTTCATTTTTCTATTCGTAATAGTTTAATAATAGTCTTATTCCCCTAATTTCAATTTCTACAAGTTACCTTTAGATATATACCTTTTTTCTGATGGTCATTCAGCGCACACTTTTCCTTTTGGGATCACTGCTAGCCTCTTTATTTTCATTATTTTATAGTCTATATTTATATGTCACCTTCAGCATTTAATCTACGCAAATCACGAGTTTCGACCTCGAACTTGATGGCTTAGTTTCGATTTGGAGAGGTGTGACTATTTCTTATCTCTTTGTGTGATGGTAAGAAGGGTTTGGTTAGTATATATTAAGAAGACAACTGTTTTAATTTCTTACGGTTCGATGCATGATCATTGAATTGAACATTTTTGAACTACTACACGAACGATTCAAATGTAACTGTAATGGCACTTCCTAACATATTTGATCGTCAACTAAATGGCAGGTTCTGAATGTACCATCTAAGCTAGACCGAACGGTAAAACGCTTATATTGATTTTTTTATTAATTGAAGATATTAGAAAATAATAAATTTTTGTAATTTATATGTTAACTATTTAAGAAGATTGAAACAGGGACAATGCTTTTATAAAAGCTAAAGCTTTTTTAGAATTATCCATATAGAAATTGAAGTCCTATAAATACTTTATTTATTTGTTGTAAGGAATTAAATTATCTTTAGGCATAAGCTGAGTGATCTGGAATATAGCTGCGTATAAATTTAGTAGTAATAGTAGTTTAGTTAATAATGAAAATGACTATAACTTCAGTAATAGTTTTGTACTTTAGTACGCTTTAGTACTTAGTACTAAAGTACAAAATTATTTCAAACTTTTGGTTATTAAAATATTAAATTCAGTATTTTAGTAAATTTATTTTATTTATTTTTTTATTATTGCCTCTATATTAATTGCAGGCTGTCTTATGAATAACAAACGATTAAAGTATTAATGTCTATTATATATTGTACTTATGCATTAAGTGACATAACATTCTACCTGTTTTTTGACTAAATTTAAATGTGTATATATTTGGGTTACTGTTTACATTGTAGACGTAATAATAAAATAACAACAATGACATTGAAATGATTTTAATTGTTTTTTTTTTAAATATTCTTCTTTATGATCTATACACATTTGCATACATTCGAACCATTTACCAAACCACCATATCTATTCCACTTGAGAGACCTCCAAAACATGATTTTTAATGCATCAATGGATTATTCTGCCTACGAAAATCGTTGTCTAATCATTGAGTGTCAAATCAAAATTATGAGTTACGGCCTGTACGCTTGAGACCCCATTTTCTGTCGAAACAGATTATGTTTAATGTACGGAAGCAAAAAAAAGTCATTGAGCTCCAAATTAGGAATATACGACGATTGACACATTAATTTAATCGACTGCTATGAAAAATGCTTATTCGTGTTGAAGAATCATCCATATCCTAATTTATTCGTAATGGTGAAATAAATATTTTTTTAACTATTTTTAAAATAATAGAGACTTTCAAAATTGTTTTTGCATTTGGTCATTATTAAAATAAAGAAGACAATACTTAAACAAAATTTGATTTAAGAAATCGCAACACATATATTTCACATAAGGAGATTTGTCTCGGGTTACTCGCCTTATCACTTGTTGAAAGGATTTTTTTTAATTAACAAATTATTGCAAAATCATTCTAATTCTAAGTCCTACAGACTCTGATTCTAAGTCAGCGTATCACTAGTACAGTTTTGCAAACGATAACGGAAGTGAAGAACATAATGTGTCAAATATGATGGAAACAATTTAGGATTGCATACGAAACATTATATGCAGATATAATAATAATAAATAATAAAGTAATAATAAATAATAATAATTTTAATAATAATAAATAATTAACAAAGATACGTATGTTTGTTATTACTGTTATAACTACCAAATATAACCATAATATTTAATTTGTTTCCTTAATACTTCTTTATTCATATAATAACTTCCGTTTGATGGATAAATGGGGTTTTCATGAGAGTACACAACCTAGTAAATATATAGGATATAACAACAAAATTGAATACTATCGAACTTTGTGCGTTCACAAAGGCACTTTAAAAGTAGCAAACAAAGACACAATAGTAATAACTAAGGCCATGTTAACAGTTGGTATTAACTCATATCACGTGAAGATCATATAAAAGTCCATTAAACTTTACAATCAAGTATGGTTATTGCTGAAACCTACTGTAAACTTTGCAGAATTCCCTCGTTATAGGCGTATTAGTCATGCTAGAAAGGAATGATATTGAAAACATTCAAGATTTGGAATTTTTAAATAATATATCATATATAAAGTATTTTAAAAATAAACAATTCCATTTAATAGATGAAAAAATCGTTTGTGGAAAACTTGTACTGACTATTTTTAAATTAGAACAAAAAGAATGTGATACTTGCAACAGTAGGATGAAGGATTCCTTTAAAGACTTGCTTCTATTCTAAATTGTGTGTGTAGGGCGAGAAATGATTGAGATGGATCTGCATGGTATGTACTGGGAGTTAGAGGCATCCTTGGGCATTAGTGGGAGCAGCACACATTCAAGTTAATATATACGTAATGGTTTGTAAAAAAAATATAATTAAAACTTACCCTAAAATTAGAAGATAATCATCAATTTATTATTTTAACAACCTTAAACTTAGATTGAACAAGTGAAGTGTTAACTGTTTATAATATGTAATATCTATAATATTTATACTAAGGAATACAAAAGTAAAAAATAACTCACAAAGTCTTCATGTTACACATAATAAAATATTAGTTATATCGCCAGAGATACCCTCTACTAGTTAATCTCTTCTAATGTATAACTTTAAAAGTTGATTTCAAGAAGATTACAAGCGCCAATTGTTTTCCTTCAATTTCGGTTATTTTTTGTTGCTTTTTTATTAATTATTAATTAATTAAGATACAAATTATCTTATTTAATAGAAGCGTAGACTTTCAGAATGGAAATTGTTCTTTTGAGTTGTAAATTGTTAACCTTTTCTTATCATGTGGCTGATGGATTTAGATTTTGTTTTAAATACCGTACAGCTTTCCCAGTTCAGCGAAATGATCATAACAGAGGGAAATAGCTAAGCCGATTAGTTTTTTTTAACCGATTACGATTAAGTATAATTTCCGAACTCTTTTCTACTCATACGTGAAAATAACACTCACATAAGTTTAATAGTGCTACAATAAATTATATAAAACGATAGAACAATTTATAATTCTCTTTTAGTTTAAATATTTCATGCTATAAATAACTTCTTAAACTTGTTACACATAAAATTATTTTAATAAAATTTTTGAATTCTCATTTTCTCATTCTGGAACATTCTTATGATATTCTTGCACATTTTTAATAATAGTAATTATTATTATTACTTACACATATATTATTTTATATAGAATTTCCTGCAAAATCAAAAAATTTTTAATTCTGATTTAAATAGTAAGCAATTGCAAAAACTTAACACTTGATTTGTTCACTTTTATTTATAATTATAAAACAATAATAATCTTAAAATATTGACTTTTAAAAGGTTTAAGATTATAATTCACGAATCATCTGTCGCAGTTGGTTTTAACTTAGTTGCTAATTATTACTTTTTTATATGCAAGCATATGTTTTGAATAAAATACGCAGACCCTAGCTCCTGTTTAATTTAATATACTACCCAAACTATTTTGTTCAGACTAAATTGCTAATATTTGACGTTTCTGTTTGGATGTACAACCTTATAAGTTCCTGAATGTCATTTAGTTTGTTTTAAATTATAAATAATTTTAATTCTATTTTCATTCCATATAGTTTTTTTGTATCTTCGCATTGCTAGCAATATCATAGGTCAAGCTTATTTGATTATTTATTTGAGTATTTGCTTTATATTTCATTTTTTCACTTCTATTAAAAATAGTATCACTTTATCAAATCGTAAAACTAATATACATAGATTTCCTTTTAAGGCTTACGTCTAGGCAGAAAAATCAGCTTAGATCAACATTTGGTGATAAAATGAGTTCCAACCTGGTCGTCGTTTTTTTCACGATTAATTTTGTGAAGGGCATTTGAAAACGGGTGGTGTACTACAAAATGTCGAAAATAAGGTTGAGGTAGTTCAAAATACGTCTCGAACAATTTGCAACGGTCAATTCTGCGTAATACAAAACCATTTATTATATTTATTTGCCGGAAGTCTTCCGAGAATTAAGAAAAACCAACTAGCGAATAAAAATCATCCTGTATCACGACAATGAGAGCTATTTGTTCCCAAACATTAGAAAAAAAATGTGTGGCGATCGTTTTTCTACGTCCGAAAGGATCGTTGAGACCTGGTTTTGGAGATACCAACTTCGGAGTGACAAAAATGTTTCTAAAATTGATTCTATCGCATGTTAAAATGTATTAATCATAATGAAAAATACGAGTACTTCAAAAAGCAATAAAATTATTTTTACTGATTAATCACTGATTTTTAATTGTTGGGCGCAAGACTTAAAATGCAGCCCTCATAATACAGTTTTATAAGTACTGCTTAATAAGTGCATTTAATCAGAAATTAGGAAAACTGTATTATAGCATGTGATCCACGTTTCATTACCTGTTATTACACAAGAATATTTTAAAGGTATATGAACCATTCTTTGCTTTCCATTATAAATGTATGTACGTACATACCTGCACAATACACAAAAACCCTTATATATATATATACCAGTATTAAAATCAATAAAAACAAATCTCAATTAACCATCAATAACCCACTTATATCTCATTTGTTAAATAAAAATGAACCAATTGACAGTTTATACTGGACTCCGTTCGCCATTTGGAAAATATGACAAAATCAATCAAACAGAATAATAAATTCTAATTTAAATATAATTTAATATTATATAAAACACAATTAAACACAATATTTATTACATTATATTGTAATATAATACAATAATGTTTACTAAAATATGCAGAAATTATTAATTATGAAACGCAATACCGTAATTAATACTCGTCTCTGAATATGTCGTAAGTATATTAATTGATTCCTCCTTCCCTGTTTATTGTTACAGGCATTATTGGCTTACAAGGATACTGATATACTATTTATTTGTCAATAATTTGAATAGGTTTTGTCATAATTGCATCGATTACCAGAAATTGATGCATTATTATTATTAATTGTGGCCGCATACAAACGCAAAATCCTACTCCGCTAATTCTTTTGTCAAGCAGCACACAGGAGCTGAGAGCTAAGAGCTGATAGAGGGATGTGTTGAATATTTCATAATTGCCGCTGGATCCTGACAGCATTCTGAATGGAAAAGGCCTTACACAGCTGGTTTGTCTCAATTATAATTTAAATTTTAAAGAATGTTTATTAGCCCATGTGGAAAGGACATTGTGCATTTTGTTACGAGTAGGAATACTCGTTAATGTTTGCAGATGCGGAGATTGCGTATAACGCATACATTTTCGCATTAAAAGGGGTTGGTTTTCTTTTCATTAATGAAAGCAAATAATGAAATATTTGACAGACTTTTATGATACTACCAGGAGCACGATGATGTTACGGGGAAAGGAGTCGAAATACAAAACCAACCGACATACCACTATTGGCATTGCTACTCCATAATGAAAATTAGCAGAAATATTTTTTATTAAGTCAACAAAAATGTTGGAATTTGTGTTTCGGTAGATTTCGATCCGTACTTAAATTAATTATACGAGTATCTTTGCTGAGTATTTCGTAAGATATGAAAGCAGTTGTAATTCAATAAGGGTGCATTTGTATAGATTAAATATAACAATTACCTTTAATTCAATTTTCTTATGTGCTTTGGCAGAGAACATACGCCTATAGTCATTTTAATAAAATTATGAGATTAAATAATGCTTACTGATTTGGGATATACTAAATAAAATATTCAATAAATAGATTTAATTTTGAGTGGATAATGTTCTTGGCGATAAATATTGTTTTGGTCGTAAAACTGAATTTATAATCCAATCTCATCTCATTTAGTTTCAATACCTTAATTCTTAAATGGATCGAACAATTCAATATCATAATTAAATTGTTATTCTAGCACGTCTATATTCAATGCGGTAATGTTGGGTAATATAAAAAGTATCCGTCGTAACTCTTTTCTAGAGGATCTTGGTCATATACAAGACCTAACACTAAACAGCACTTTGAGCTTCCCCAAAGCTTCTATGTGGTTTTAAGCCCTGAGTTTTATTCTATATACGGTAACCCAAATGGCCAATAGGCCTAAGTGGATCCCTTAGAGATCACCGGTATAACCTAACCTAATCTAACTGATGGAGGAACACTACACGCAAGCTGTCAGGAGATAGCAAAATAGCGGAGGTAACTACACCACAGCTTGGAATCATTTAAAAAGAACAGGCTAAGCAAAGATGCTCGATGTTTTTGTACTAAATAAATTAATACAAGGAAAATTTGATTGACCGAATTACGATAAGTAAAATGCTGGTGAAATGAAATGAAATCAAATGGAAAATGGATTTAATACGATAATATCGAATGGAAGTGATCATAGTCGATGACGGATGACACACTCCAAACAACATTAAAGCCTGAACTGAATAGTATTGCAAGGAAATTGTCTATTACGAGCGTGATACAACAATTAATTCGGTTTTCAACTGCTTACAACTCGGGTGATGGCTGATGACCTACTGCAAATAACTTTCACGCCTGAATTGAGGCTTTAACGAAACAAACAAACAAAACCGATCAACAGAAAATGAATTGTGTTCCAACATAATATACTCGGGCAGATATAGTACATCTTTGATCACACGGAATAAATTAACGAAACTCAGTTGGGTAGTTTTGATACATTCATCATATAGTTCGCACCTTTCATCATATTACTCTAATTTGTGTCGATCTCTGCAAAACTATTTTATGGTAAAAGATTAGTTAACCGTAGAGCTACAAACTCACTTCCCCCAATTTTCCACCAATAAACCACAAAAATTATGTACCAATGGAATTATGAAAAATTCCACCTGAAAAATGTCAACTGATACAAATATTAATAAAGGAATTATGAATCGACTTTACGTTTTTAAAATCAATAAATTAATATTATAGTTATAATGTTACAAAACTTACTTCATGTCCTAAATTAATATGAGTTAAAAAAACAGGATTTACTGAAAGAGTTTTTGCTTAAATGACGAAATGCGAAACTTATATTATGTTTCCACTGCAGCTTAAACTACTTGTGTTAAATTAATTTTAATTTATTTTAAGGTTGCTTTCGACATTTGTCGCCATAAATCAATAGATTTATTTGTAATGAGCTCACATATATGTAATGACCTCGTAAATTATTCTCATTAGCGATCTTAATGAGTAAAATTGTCTAAATGAATCCAGTGGAAATGTTGTATTAGCATTACTCAAATCTGACAACACGACGAACTTTCAGACGTCAGTGTGTATATTAATAGTTTAATATTGAGAATGCTTGATTAAGACGTGTTTTGCACTAAAATCTCCATTGTCAAGTCAGTGTTTTTTATTATTTAAGTGTACCTGTCTGATTTAATGATTAAGTTGTTCCTGCCATAATCTATTTAAAGGTTTTTAATATAAAAATTCAGTATATAATGGCATTTCTGATGGTTAAAGCATCACATTATTTCATTTCTCTAACGGTCCCACAAACAAGTTGATCGAAAGCTTGTTCTCCTAAGCATCTCACTGGCTTCCATCACAAATACGGATATAATTGTCCATCTACATGCAATGCGTTAAATTTAGATTTGTTCAAATAGAGAAGTGTTTCCTATACCTTAGAATGTTTTTTTTTAAAACTGAACTATAGCATTTCTTTATAGTATATTATCTATAAGTGTCACGATCCACAATTTTAACTTATACGAGTATGTTGATTTTGGGATGCATTCAGTTTTAATTACGAAACACTTGCACTTAGATACTTCTTCACTTGCTACGTTATTCATATCGCCTAACAGCACATTATTTGTAAATTGGGGATTTTATATTTTCTTTTCATTCCAGATGGTTTTTCTTTCCTTAAAGCTTCTAATGACTTCGTTGTTAACAGAGCTAATATCATTTCTACTTTGTCGTTTTTCTGACGGTCAATAATGAACAGCCTTACCACAGTTGAACTTCGTATACGATATTCCCCCATTATTGGTTTTTTGAAAACTTTTATATTTGCTACTGCCTGTTTATTGGTGGTTAACAAGGAGCATGCAAATAGTATCTGAATCTGAAACCCCCTTTATAAATGCCAAAACAGGTAAAGGTTGCCGCATGTCCAAGCCATTTTCGAAACGCATTTTATGGGGTTTGTTTATTTATTTATGTTTCAAATAAGTGAAGAACAATATATGTTTTGGTTTTGTTGTTGTTGGTTTATAGTACAAAAACTTTGTTTGATTTTTGTTTTATTTAGTGGTTTTTCTCTGAAGTAAACTATTAGTCTGCACATGTGTAAACCCCTGCAGCTATTTCTTGTCTCATTACTTACATGTAATTTGTTCATTAATGGCTTAAAACCAATTAAATGATGGCTTATAAATATACTGCTATTTGTTTTTGAATTTTTTCTATATATATAAATATATATAATAACACAACAAACCTTTTCTTTATTATTTGTTGCGAAGTTAAGGTTTATTTTTTGTATTCATACACATACTACGTATTTATGTTATACTACATATATGCGGGGAACTCACTTATTTATAGGAGGAGAGACTCGTTATTTGCACAACGGGGTTGATTTTCAGTTTTGTTCCTGAAAATTATATTACTAATCTCTTTCTGTGATGGTGTCATGGCAAATAAAAGAAAAAGCCCAGAATTATTGGGTGAATTGGATGTAACATCTTGTAATGTCTAATATTAGTTATTTATTTAATTGTTTTTAATTTATTTGCACTTATTTGAGCACATTTAACAGTTTTATTGGATGTACTCATATTTAGTTTTAGCAACAAAATAAAAGAAGTTGTTATATAGGGTCTAACGACAATTTTTGCGATTTTACGTTCTTAATTTTTGATTATTCACTTCATACAACGAGAAAACGTAAAATATGATGCCTATATGCGTCCTTGCGTTTTGCGTTCTGGCGTTTTGCTAATTGAAAGAGGTTTTTAAATTTTGACATAAATGGTATTATCAATCTGTATACATTTAATAAAAACTATGAACTTATTATTTTATATAATATTATAAATAAATCATTTTAGTAAAAAAACTAGAAACTAAAATTTATAAAATAAGACATATTTCTTAAAACTAAAAAATTAAAAATTTCTTAAAATTAAAATGTTTTCTTTTTATTTGAATGATTATATTGATAAAGATATATATGAAATATATATATATATATATATTTGGAATAGCAATTGAATTATTGGCATGATAAAATATATCGGTTATTTTTTTAACTGCATATGAATTTAAAATGATAATACAAGACAGAAATATTGTTGGAATGACATTAAAATTTTTAATATTATAATCTGGTAAATAATTTTATGGCATTTATTTTTTAAATATGACTTCCGGCATATGTCCTTCGCGGCTACGAATTACATGGTCCACTTGATCAGTCAAATTGCATTAATAGCGTCAATGTTAGGATAAACACTCAAGCAAGAGATGCTTCAAGAGTTTAAAGTCGTTTTTGTTTTTTTTTGAGAATATTAATTTTAATTTCTAGTGTTAATTTTAATTATATTTCCATACGTATTTCGGCAAATTCGGTTTTTACTTTATCAAGAAAATTCCAGGAATTGAAGAGTTACTGGTTATTGCTGATTGGTATATACCAATTACCTAACGTAGTCCCATAAAAAGTAATCGAGAGGCGTTACTCGATTACGCACGAACGAGGGGATTAGTTATTAGGATCGCTTCCCGAAATAAAATTGTTACCAAATCGATTTCGCAATAAATCGACAGTGCGCTTACACTGTATGCCAAGTTGCGGAGAATTTGTGAAACCAAATGTCGTCGATGATTCGATTTTTAGAAATTGCTGGCAATAATTCAGTTAGCATAGCTCGATAGCGCTCGCCATTCACCATAACATCTTAACGGTAACTCTTCATTTTGAAAGCACTAAGGACCGATGATGCCGCCAGTGGGTAAACTGCACCAAACAGTCAATTTTAATGGGTGGATAATGGTTTTAAATCGAGAAAAGTAAAATTAGTGCAGAAACGATATATAACTGCACGAAATACTTGTTTACTAGACTGATTATGTTGAGCGCAAAACGGATGAAGTGCTCTATGAACACTTCGCGAAGAGATTTATTTTTTTTTTAAAGTAAATTTACACTATTTGTAAGCGTTAAATTATTCATGATGAATCGTCAAACCTTACTAAACAAAAACGACAACACAGTTTGACATTCTCAGCTGTCAAACCATTATTATCAATATCAATAGTTCTCATGCAGCTAAAAAAACTCCCGGAACTACAGTGTAAAAACAATGTGTCCCGATGCTATAGTTTAAAAACAGTGTGTCTTCTTTTTAGCTACTTGATATAACGCATGAACACGACTGGCTGGATTTCTTAGTTTAATATGAGAGAGCACTGTTTTGTGCAGAGTATTCTCATGATTTGCCGAAATACAGAATGTTTCAAAGACCCTTGAAAAAAAAACTTAAAACAAAATCAAAGATATTTTGATTTGATTTTGAAAAATTAGTGTACTTATTGTAAGATTAGCAATTTTTGAGATTTTGATGATTATACACAATATTTTTTGCAAAAAATTTTCATGCAGGACTTCTCTTCAAACCTTCGGGGTAAATATTGAAAATAGTTAAAGAGGAATAAAAATTTTAAGGGGTCAAAGCTTTTTTCGAAGCTTTGTTCTATGTATATATATCTATACAAATTCCGTTTCAACACTTGTTGCTGGTTTAAAATTAAACTCTAGAGATTAAAACAAAGCCTGAATTGGTTTTTTAAAGATGAAACCTAGGAATTCTTTGATAAAGATAGGTTTATCATACTAGAGAAATTATTGCGAGTATTCGAAAAGAATGGTCAATATTTTTGACAATAACATTTTTCGTAAAATTGATTAAATTGTGAATAATTTGTATTATTGTCCTATTTTCAAAAATAATTTTAACGATTAAATGTTTTTTTAATAATTTAAAATTTGTATTTTGTAGTATTGCTGTTATTATTTAAAAAGTTATTTTTAATCGGATATGAAATATTTGTAATAAAATTTATTACAAATTCTGTCGTTAGCTTAAAAACATTTACTGTGTGAAACTGAAGTCTCCTTTTTGATTTTTCCATGGTATTACATTAATCCGGGGTTTTTAAGTTTAAACCTGCAACTCGTTTTTCCTCTAGATATCTGCGGTTTTGGAAACAATGGCTTTATGTTTTAAATTTAAAGTTAAGGAGATAAATAAAAATGTTTTAATTCAGGAGTTGCGAATTTTATGTCTTTAGCAAACTTACAAAGAATGAGTAGATAAACATTTTTATCCGAACTTTCCCGAATATCCCATTTATTTAGGAGTTATTTTTAATATTTCCAAAAATCAACTTATTTAAAAAAAAACATTTTTAGGGAATATCTGAAAAATCCCGCCATTTAAAAATAATTAGGAAAAGGAAAAGCTTCTTAGGTCTTAGGAAACTTCTTAGCTCTTAGGAAAAGCGAATCTAAAATTTTTTTCTTTTTATTTGCAGCAAGTTCACTGAAGACACGTAATTCGCATCTCTTAAAATGCAAAAATAGTTTTATAAATCTATTTGATCCCGTTATTACCAGGGACCCAACCCATATGCATAAGAGATATGCAGATTTTAGTTCGATAGCTTCAAACTAACTTAAAATCATTGAAAAATAGACCAAGTAGTGCATTTTTATTGCATACTGTTATCAGTACTAATTTAAGAATAAAAAACAGGAAGCTAGTTGGGTTAAAAATTTTAAGGCAAACTGACTTAATCATTATCTATAAACTTAATTTTATTATAGAGTCTTGCGGTTTTGAGGTGGCAATTTCTGTAGTACCACAATTGATCAAAATTTCAGGGCTATATGTAATCAACGAATTAAAACCACTAATGTAATAAACAAAATCTATATATAATATATATACATATATACATTGAAAATTACATACATATAATGATATTATCATTTCAATATTTTAGAAAAGAATTCACTTAAATTCACAAACTTAAGTGGTAAACTGGTCATTAAAATGGAGATAATGACTGTTTATGATTTTCTGTGAAATTGATTTGCCTTTAATATAATAAATATATTTGTATGTACACTGAAAGTACATTTTTCTTTTCTAAAGTAAGAGTTGATGTGCATATAACAAACACTTGATTTGAAACGGTCAAAATTTGATGTGTAGTAAATTTTTTTTAAAAATGTGGATATTCGAAAAACATGTCAAAATGTACTATTAAAACTATTTGTTCCAGTGTGACGGCATGCATGAAGCATTACTCTTTTTATTTCTTTTCGTATGATCTATACGACTTCGTAATAGTTTTAGAAAAAAATCTGTTGTCGACTCCAAAAGTAACATGTCGTCTTAAGCGAATATGCGATGTGGAAAATAGCTTCGAGTATTCTTTTTATTATCTACGGGTATTTCGAATTAAGCGAGATAAAAGACTCTAGAAATAACTTAGTTGGTCTTTGTAGGCTAGTGAATATAATTTTGATGTGTGTGATTTACCATTTCCACACTTTTTTCATATACCTATAATTCCAAAAAAAAAATTGTAACCTTTCTAAAAAAATCAGGAAAATAGTTTTGATTTCTATTGATTTAATCCTAATATTAACAAGATTTTTGTACAGATCTGATATTTTGAAAATATTATTGCATTTGTACTTACAAGTTTAACTTGACTTCGAATTAGTATTTAGTAATTGAAGTATCTTATACTGGTTTCACAGGAGAGTTTTGTTTGTAATTTTAGCAACAACAACTGACAGCTAAAACAAGACTCTCGTGTGACTCCAGTACTAACTAGAGCTTGAAGTGTGTGTTTTAAACATTTGAACCGTTTGAAACTTTCGAGAAATTGCATAATTGACATTTAGTTCGAAGTTCGAACACAGTAAACTGTTCGAAAATATTCAAACGTCACATGGTGCTTGAGCATTTGCTGTTATAGGTACATATTTGTTTAAATCGAAAAATAAGAAAAAAATAATAATAAAGTAAAACAGAACAATTTTTAATATTATTTATAAGAAAATAAGCAGAAAAAACCGACTCGTTTTCTACATAAAATTCCTAAATATGAAAGAAAAAAATTTCCAAGAAAACCGGGAAAAGAATATCGAAAGTAGATATTATGTAGTTATTGTGTCAAAAAATTGTTTACAAATATATATATATTTTTAAATATATAAGCGGACTATATATATAATTATTTGTTTTTATTTATTTGTATTGATTTATTTATATTTATTTAAGTTAACATTACAATTAATTTAGAAATTGACTAAGAATAAGAAACTACACTGCTAGGTCCTTCGCCCTGATTTAATTATAAATCTTTTGATTCTTATAAATATTCGACATTTTTCTTCGATATCAAATACTCCTGTAAAGTATACCTTTATTTGATACTTAATTGGTATATACAGAAAATAGTTTGTTATCGAAAGACAAGTACTTTGAACTACTTTATAAGCAATACCGACGATTTGTAGGTTTCTTTCTACAAAATTGCTAGAATTTGTTTACAAAAGATCTTTATTTTTTCATTTGCATGCGTGTGCAAACTTTCAAGTGCTCAGAAGTTACAATATTTTCGACTAACCCATATAAGTACGGAAACTTAGTAATTTTAAAATGTACTCATATGAGTAAATATTGACATTTTGTGGAATTACACAACTTTTAGATATATTACGTGTACGAACACTCAATCAAGTTTGTACACGATATTTCACGAAAATATTTCATAGAGAGGTTTCGAACAGTACTGAATTGCAACAACAAAAATTTTTATTTATTTTTATTGTAATTGAATTTTCAAAAGACCAAACAGCTGTTTCGAATATTACCAAATACCTTTTATAAGTGGTCTTGTAATTGTTTCTTAAATTATAATTATAATTATTTTATTATTTTAATTAAATGATTTCATGCGACTGCAAGTACTATGAATTGAATGCGTACCCTGCCAAATTTTAAGCTCAGAGTCTGTGTTCATTAGCCATTAGAAAAGAACATCAGAATATAAGAAAATGTTTTATAGAATTTTTTTTTTCTTTTTCATTAAATTTGAGAACTGTTACACAGAATATAAAGAACTTTTCATAAATATCTTCTAAATTTTATGCAACATATCACTAGAGAATTTTTGTTGATATATTTCATTGTATTTATAAAGTTTTTCTCACTTACCTCAAATGTTTTCTACTGAAGCCACATACATTTTTTTTAGAACTTGGGAGCAGTGTATATTAGCTAGTTGTCAAAGGTTCTATTAACAGCAATTAAAATATTTTTGTGAACTTCATGTAAGTTTTGGAAAGACCTGGTAATTAGAAATGTCTGATTCCTAACTTTTACCATGATGACCCTCAGACCAAAACACTTATTGAATTCCGTCGCTTACTTGGAGTAATGATACTTACTAATTGGTATTAATAAAATGTATCATTATTATATTTTTACCATAAAACCATTTTCAGTTAATATGCCGTATAAAATTTATATAATGTTAACAACTTATTTATTCACACAGTTTTTTTATTTGTTGCTGATATTGTCTGATATTGTTTGATGCCGCCAACTGCTGTATTCAGTAGAAACAGTATCAAAATATACCTATAGAGCAATACCTGTATAGGTGATAAAAAATTCTTTTCGAAAATTAAAAATTGTTGAATTTATTAAATTGCCAAATTTTTCACGCGATAAAAAAGAAAAGTTATTTTACAGGTGTCTTCAATAAAATATTAGTGAATACTTTCGAAATTGTTTGGAATATAAAAATATAATATAAAAATATGTATTTTTTTTAAATTAAAGTTAAACACAATGGAATATAAAATTTAAAAATATTCTTTCCCATACAAGTCCCTTAAATCACTTTTCTGTATTGTTAGAAGCAAAAGCTGCTTCTCACAAAAATCATTCATTTTATATATAATTTTTTATGATTCTTTCTGTATTTTATTTGTTGGCTATTGTTTTTTCGCACTCTTTATTTAATTTGTAAATTTTTCGCACTCTTCATTCAATTTATTAACTTTTTCGCGAACAACTAAACACCTCATATTTTTTCACAACAAAATTATATACAAATGTCAAGCGAATACCAAACAAAACCGGGTAACGATGATGTGAACGCACATTTTGAGAACGCGTTGAGGTAATCAAAATATTGTAATATTGTAAAAAACGACCCGTGTGATAGTGCCGGTCTGCAACTTATATAAATGCAATTTTGGATTGACCATACAAATGTTTGTGACACTACCGCAAATGTGTCATTATTAATATTTATTTGTAAGTATTAGAGTCCCAATCGGAAACGATTCGATCTGTTTTCAAAGATTTCTTAACATGGATGACACGGCGCATATCTGTAGACCAATAGATTGTGAGGCATGACGATCTGCGAAAAAATAGTGATAGCGCGGGTCTGCAACTTATATGAATGCAATTTACGATGGACTACATAAATGTTTCGGCCACTGCCGCATATTTGTGAGTATTAATATTTATTTGTAAGTATCAGAGTGCAATCCTAGTCAGAACCGAATTGATCTGTCTTCGAAGACTTCTTAACATGGATGACGCGGCGCATACCTGTAGACCCATAGATTGAAATACATGACGAACTGCGAAAAAACTCTTGAATTAATCAGTCAAATTTTTTTGATAATATTTTACGTACGTGAAGACTGGAAATACAGCGAATGCATTTCATTATGTGCTTAAAATGGTTTAAATAGCACTGAATGTTATGTCAATAGAATGAATAGTTTTAATGACAATTGTTAATCAGTAGAAAAACCATGTTGCATTCATGTTTGCACTTAAGTAATTAGTCAACGAAACTTAGAATTATGATGCTTAGAATTATTAGTTTAACAATTTTACTTAGTTCCTTCTATTGAACTTTCTATTGAACTTCAACAGAACCAAAATATTTGTAAACAAATAATTTATTTTTGAAATTGAATAAACTTTTATTTTCAAAGATTTTACTACTAATAAAATAGAGCTATTAGCAGATATCATATACTTCAAAATCTCTTCTAAAATTAATAGTATTAAAATTTGATTAATTTACAAAGTTAACTAAAACCCACGACTCCTGGTTTAGAAACAGGAACGGTTGGTTAATATGGTAAGTCGCTGTCTTCTCTTACTGTTCTATTATTAAACAAAAAAGTGCAAATATAGACATGAAAGTATATATGTTCAAAACGCACATATCCACTACGATCTTGGAGATGCAAAAATTACTGATGTTATAGCTACATATTGTTCCTGGTTCCATGGCTTCCAGATAAAACGAAAAGCCCTTATACAAGCTTAATGTAAACATATTTATAATTCTTTCAAATTTTTTTTTATCTGTTTTATCTTTAGTATAAAACACTATCTTTTCTTTTCTACTTGCTTGTTGCATTATGTTTAATTTGAAGAGTTGAATATATGGTACATTGTCAATTTCTAGTAAAAAAGATACAATTTTAAACATAACAAAAATAATATTATATGCACATATATATATATAGACATAAAAAATATTAAGACAACTACAGAAATAAAATACATATGTGCTTTGTGCACTACGGGTACTAGAGTTTAAGTATTCTTACAAGACAGTGAGTATAATAAAAAGTAATTAATTTGCAACGTAACTGTTTTATGCGGACATTGTCTTTTAGAATCAGACTTGATGACGATGTCTTCGAAGACAACTTTTGCAACTGGAATATTAGACTATGTTAAATTATAATTATTGAACATCAAAAACATATTCCTTTATTAACTTTTTTTGTATTTTGTATGAATTTTGTATAAAAATTGTTACTTATTTCTGCACATTCGTAGAGTTATGTTTTCATCGCAAATGGCAATTATAACTGACTGGTGTGTCAAATGCGTTTTCATTTCATGACATCATATGACTACCCGTTTGCATTGTACTGACAATATTTGACAATGAAAATGATATATTGAAAACGAGGCTTTGATTATGATTGTGTAAGCAGTGCGATTTAATTTTGTACTGGATTCACACGAGAGTTATTTATAATTATAGCTGTCAGTTGTTGTTGCTTTGAATGCAAAATGTAAATTTTTGACAGCTAAAATTGCAAACAAAATTCTCGTGTGAGTCCAGTATTCTCAATACGTCTATTTGACAATGGATTGCAATAGAGACGGCCATTTCGAGCAATATTTTTTAATAGCCTAAATAACATATCTAATTGATTCCATATAAAACTCTTATTAAATACTTTATATTTTGATATATATATGTATATATTATAACATATTCTCAGTATTAAAGCTATAATGAGATATATGATAATGTAAATAGTTGTTGAAAACTTTTAAGCCCAGTATTGCAAGAGCTAAGCTATAATGAGATATATGATAATGTAAATAGTTGTTGAGAACTTTTAATCCCGATAATTAAGTCTCAAAGTTAGCTATAATGAGATAAATAGTGGAGGAAATGCTGTTGAGAATAGCTAACGTTACTTAAATCTATTGATGAATGGGTGTGCACAGAATGTACAGCCTGTTCAAATGTACGTACACATAAGATAGGATTCAAGACTAGTAAATTGACTCATTTTATCAGATCACACTGTTAATATTATCATTAACCACAAACATATAAATGAAGATAAATGTCTACCGTTCGGTCGCTGTTCAATCTAGAAGAGAATATAATCATTTACGCGTTCAGTACAAATTAAAAAAAGACCCATATATTTAAGAAAAGAGAGAATGAGAACGTAAAGCTATCTCATTTGCAAAATAAACTAATAATTATAAAATAAATAAAATCATAAGTAAACAGAGAGCAAAATAAAAAATTGAACCTTTAAACTAATGCCGTCTTCGATTGTTTAATCTGTATTTAATCTAGATTTACTGTAGATATGCCAATTTTGTTACCAAATAGAACATTCGGATATATAATAATCTAAAATATTTGTAACTGTGTTAGTTAACTTTTTTCTGTGTAGTTGTACATAACATTCATCACAAGATTATTAATTTTACTATCTTCCGTTTTTGTAAATATCACGACGTTGCAGAATATATCTTCGGCTGGTCTGGTCTGGACAGTTAAAAACATAAACAAACAAATTGGGCACATGTGCAAGCAGATCATAATTTTTCATCTGTCAAATCATATAAAACAGGTGTTAATTTCAGTGTGATCGTGTTACTCTGGTAAAATATTTGGAGTGTTTTAAATTAATCTCGAGTGTTATACATTCATCTCGAGTGTTATACATTAATCTCGAGTGTTATACATTAATCTCGAGTCTTATACAGATTAACCAATCGAAAATGAAAACCACACTAAAAGTAAAAAGTGAATCTGGGGTTAAAAATGTTACCACAGATTTACTGATCGAAAACGCCATAAATTATGATTTAATGAATTGTTATGATATACTTTGAGCGAAAAAAAGTCAATTTTTTGATAACGTTGGATCAAAAAACGTTTTTGTATACGTTTTCTACATATGATTTGTCTATGATATAATATTATATTGTTAATTTATAAAATACATTAAGAGGTTTTTCTAATAGTAGTGAACTACAACAACAAAAATTTATTTGACTATACTGCTGTTTCGAGTATTGCCAAATATCCATGATCAGTGATCTTGGAAAGAGTTCTTCTATTTAATTATACCTAAATAATTTTTTTGACACAATTACCAGATATCAAACTCGTGTCCTGCCCAATTTGAAGGTCAGAGTCAGCGCTCCTTAAGCTACTGACCCAAAGCCGTACTTGACTTTTATATTCGAATATTTTTTTGGAGTTTTGTTAATTTGCTGTTAAAGTTTTATTAACAAATTCACTTACTGTGTTTATATTAGAACGAAATAATAAACCAGATGTAGAATAATCAAATTAATTAATTATATTTTTATTTTTAATTGTTAAATTTCAATATTATTTTGTTTGTACATAATACTTAAATTAGAAATAAATAATAATTTCTATTATAAATAAATAATGAAATTATGTTCAAATTTGAAGGAGTAAATTTCCGACTTAAATAATGTGCCTGCCAGTCCACAGGAAGCCAATTTTATTGCCGCTTGTCTACGATTAATTAAGTGTTATAATTAAAGGTATATAAGGTATATGAGGAGAATGAAGACGTTTTCACAATGTCGAGAGTAATTTCTCTATTAGTTCACTTTGATGTCAAAAGTCTGGCAAACACCTCTATATTATAAAGACATTGCAATTATTTTGAATTTTGTGGTTATGTGGTTAAAGAGCTGTGCGCTGAGCCTAAAAATGCCTGAAATGCTTAAGTAATTATTGTTTTGCCGAGTTTTTAAGCAACACGTACTCGTACATGAATCGCTGGCAGTAAACACATTTTTTTGTTTACTCGCCGTAATAAAATTCGGAATCAATGTTTATGAATAGCCTTGCAGTAAAAAGTCAGCAAATGTATGTTTGTATATATATACATACGTATAATGTATAATGTACATATGTATGCACACATGTACGCACTTTTTAATGCAGAAAAATATACATAATACTTTCTTTTAGTCAGTCAGGACGTAAAAGAACTTGGAAACGCCATCGTTGCGTTTCTATCGTTAGTTCATTTATTACCCTCTGCGATCCGCTGTTGATCGGAAGACTTCACATGAACAGGGGATCGATCGTATGCGACTTTTAGAAGCGTGCTCTCGCACGTGCAAGCAATTATTAACTCTATTTAACATATGTACCATTTCCAAAAATATGTTCGGATTTCGAAGATTTTTTACTTCTAACAAGTCGTTGAAGAGTGAACACAGATGGAAATAGCGTAACACGCAAAATTCAATCTGAATTCAAAAGTGTGGAAGTGAAGAAAAATGTTTACGCAGAATAAACAAAAATCAAGTAATAAACCACATCGGTTTTGAAGAAATTTATTTGTTTTACTTAATTTTGTAAAATTTAATTATTGTAAATCCATTTAAAATTTATTTCCCTATCAAACCCTTTTATTTGTTTAATGCGATATTATTAATACAATATAACTTAAATTATTTTTATGCCAATACTTTCAATTGTTGGAGTCACCTGAGTGTGAATGGCTTCGCTTGTGCTCCCATCTCTTGAGAGATTAGATGTCTGATTTCAGTAAAATAAATAGTTTGAATGCCAATTGTTAATTAGTAAAAAAATCACTTTACATTCACATTCACATTTCCATTTGTATAATTAGTTCGCGAACATTACTTTTTTCAATTATTCTAACTAGCGAAATTTATGCTAATGCTTAGATCCAACACACACACAAAAATTTTGCTTAACTGCCACCCAGTAGTACATCCACCTAAAGCCACCTAAAGTTCGTGATTATAAGATGTGATGATAAAAACTAACTACTTACAAAAATACTAGAATGTATAATAATAATTTAATAAATTTTAAAAGTTAGATGGATTCGAATAGCAAGGAAAGGACAAAAATTTTATTTAATTTATTGAAATTTGGCTGACCATACTCAAGAATCCAAGCTTCTAATTTGACAGACACGAGGTCTAAACCTGGCACTTGCAGTTCAAGCAAACTATATACAGAATATAAGCTAATCATGAAATTTGAATATTTCCTAAGACCACTGATTATGAGTACTTGACCATTCAATAAATAAAATAAAATTTTTGTGCTTGTTTTTTCTTAACAATTCGAACCTTTCTAACTTTTAAATAGTTTCTCTTCGTCATACAGACGTGTCACTCTCGACAAAATAAAATTAACATTAATGAAATTTTTTTTTAAATACGAAAATTCACTGAAAAAGTTTTTAAAAACCAAACTTTTAATTTTTTGTTTTGAAATGAGTCACTTAACTCATATAAAAATTGAAAGCCCACGACTCATTTTCGATCCGTCAAATTTTGTTGCCCAATCGATCATTTTTAGAGTAATCTAAAATTTTTGTAGTTTGAATTAGTAGGTATTTATATTTATCATAAATACATATATTCAATTCAATTTAACATTAATTTAGTTCTACTTATAAACTTAAAGTTGTAACAGAAGGAGGTTTGGTGTTTATTAATGGCTAGGTTCAAAAGATAAGCTGAATAGATATATTAAATCACTCTTTATCTGTTAAGTCATATATAACAGCTGTTAATTTTAGTGTAATCGTGCTACTCTGGCAAAATATCAAGAATGTTATAAATTAGTCTCAAGTATTATAAATTTTGCTCGAGACTTAACAATCGATATGAAAATTACGTTACAAGTGAATCTTGATTGAAAAAGTTAGCCAAGATTTACCAATCGAAAATGACATTAGATTAAGAATAAGGCGTAGCTTATGCAGCAGAAATCATTTATAAAGACAACTGAAACAACGGTTAAAACAACCTTTGTTCTAGATTTGATTTGCAACCTTTAATAGCGACGTCGAATCTTTTCAATAAAAAAAAATCATCTTAGCCTTAATGCTCTCTCCCAACGAATGGTTCGACCTATTTCGGTTAACATCGAATCCCCAAAATAAAAATTAAATAACGACATATAGACATACGGCTGTATTTTTTGGTCCTGGTTATAGTTCGTTTCAGTTCGTTAAATGCAGTAAATGGGTATATGCTATAGATTAAAATGATTGCAGTATGATATATCATTTAAGTAACCTTCAGTAGTCGAATAATGTTCAGCATTGGGGTCTTATTTAAATACAAAGTATATGCATTAAAAATGTAATCACCAAACAAAAATTATTTCCAGTGACGAAATAATTTGTCTACAGAAAATGTAAAATATTTGTATACATATACTTATGAAATAAAAAGTAAACTATAATATGATAAATGTAAATAGCAATGATTTATGAAATATACATACTTTTTACTATAACTATTTTTTTTTTATCTTATGTTCCCACTTATAACAACTGTCGGTTATAACAACCGTATTGAGTCGGTCTTTTCAATGCAGTTATAACCAGTTTCCACTGTGTGGAAATTATGGAAACTCACCAGAAAAGATGGGTTTAATTCATTCATCTACAATTATTTATAAAATACTATGAGTGGTGTAAGCTTAGAGCCAAGGAATACTTCACAAGTCAAATACTTGATAATGTACTTACCATGGGAATACCATGGGTATGGTATTGTGAGTATTGTAAGAATAATCCGAAGTGTATAGGGTATAAGCTTTCCATTATATGATAACATAAACTGCTCACGCAACTTTTGTGCTAACTATTGGACGTTACTCTTGGATCCAAAATTGATTTTTAAAATCAAAAGTGCAAAGAAATGCAGTGTAGAATTAGCTAGGCATATGTACAGACAATGACTATTTTAATATGCCAATATTTAAAAAACAAACATTCAATCTCTCAAAAAGAATATTAGCACAACACAAGTAAAAAATATTCAATTTAATGTCCAACACAACAACTTCAATTAGTCGCATCTCAGCAATAGAATCAACAAACTTTTTACTGTCTCTTTCTTCTATTTAATATTTACGTGCCACAAATTTAAACTCTTCGTTGACACTACCCAATGCATAAAATATCAACAGCATTATCATATCTCAATCTGTCACCAACTGTCTTCCAAATAAAAATCTTACTGATTTAATCTCTCTTTCACATCGTAATACCATTATATAACCGAACAAACACGCAAGATAAACATGTTACATTCTTTAACGAGTCTGACTCTGACCCAATTCAATAATTAATACACGACCTTTATTTATAGTGTATATATATAATAAATGTATATATATATATATATGTATATATATATATTGTAAGCAAGTGCATTTTCTGCTACTTTAATAGTTGATGTTGAATATTTTTTACTGGAACAGTACAGGCCTTTACAACAACTACATTGAGTAAGTATTTCTTATCAAAGAGCAATCTTCGAAAGTCATTTGTCTATAAGAAACACATATGAAATACAACGTATTGTCTCCATAAAGTTTCTCTGACTAATGGACGCCTATATATTTTAGATTTTAATTAAAAATATAATTAAAACTTTATAGTGGACCATTAATAGAGTTGCAAACAACTATCATGAGTTCTAAATTGCAGTGAAATCTTATTGTCTTTAATGTTTCTTTTGAAAGGAGTATATAGTTGACATGCTATGATACTCGTAGCTTTCTTTCTAAAACAATATGTACAACGGGTACTTTTATAATCTGTCTAATGCTGATTCAGTTAAAGAAGCAGTTGTCATAATCGTGGAGAAAGCATTAATCGTAAGCTGTACAACATTATAGTGTTTGAAGAATCACATCACAAAATGACATATACAGTAGACCGAGTGATCATTTCCACTTACCTGCTTTTACTTTACTTAATAAGACTTAGAAGCAAGATGGCTAACGTGAAACATTTTATGTTACTTTTCATACCACCGAAAAGTTAAAAGTACTGTTTAATTATAGAAAAAAAGAATTTGTATGTGAAGAGTTTGTGCTCATATGGAGAGAGAGCCGGATCAAGGACTGCGCTTCTATGTAATTACAAAACGATAAGTTTTGAAGTTTATAGTCTTTAATTTTATACATGTAACAATTCACTCAAACCATATAGGTAAAAATCAATCAATATGAATATGTATATAAAGAACAAGATGATAGCACCTAATATCTTATACATACATTAAGACCGAAAAGTTTTCGGAAATTCTCATTTAAAATTCGCGCGCTGTATATTTTTCGATATTTTAAGTTTATGTAGTTTGGCAGCACTGTCCTTAATTACTATGCCAAAAATGAGCGCGATCTGTCAGACAGTTCGTTTACGGCAGCTGTTGAAACCAGTTCACCTCAGTAGGGCGTTGCGAAAAAAACAATGGAAAAAAATATTGAACAAAGAGTTTGCATCAAATTTTGTGTTTCGAACGAAATTTCGTGTGCAGAATCGTTGCGAATGCTACAAAAGGCTTATGGGGAATCAGTTTTATCGAAAACTCAAGTTTATGAGTGGTACAAAGCCTTCCAGGACGGTCGTACGACCGTCGAAGACATTTCGCAACGCACTACTGAGGTGAACTGGTTTCAACAGCTGCCGTAAACGAACTGTCTGACAGATCGAGCTCATTTTTGGCATAGTAATTAAGGACAGTGCTGCCAAACTACATAAACTTAAAATATCGAAAAATATACAGCGCGCGAATTTTAAATGAGAATTTCCGAAAACTTTTCAGTCTTAATGTACATAATATTAAATATATTAAATATTCCACTAAATTATATATATGTATGAATGTATACAGAACTTAAAAACACCTATACCATTCTCTGGTATCGCTCTTAGGTACATACGAATTTCAGCATTATGAGTTTCGTAATAATTGTGTTCACTGTTGTGCAACATAACAGCATTAACTATTATTTGTTACATTTTTGAATTGTGATTTATTTTAGTTTGCTTTCACATAGGAAACCATTATAGATTATTATCAATAAAATCTACCACAAAGTCTCTTCCTTAATTGATAGACTAGTTCAGTTTCATGTTGTTGATGAAACTTGCAATTTATATATTAAAAAGTGACAAGTTGTGAATTTTAATCTCTTATATTATTAGGCTATAATAGATATCACAGCTTCATAAATAATATTAATGTATAATATAATGTATAATGTATAATATTAATGTAATAAAAATTTTAGTATTGGATTATTTTTAAATAATTTTTTAGTGTAGTCCTTATGTAGTTTTGCTTAGACGCCTAAATTATGGACGTATTTTTGGAATGGATGATTCATGCTACGCTATAGTAGTTTTTTGTGGGTGTCTTTGTAATGCTTTATTTCTGGTTCTTTAGAAAAGAATTTTTTAAGTTTTATGAGATTTAATAATTATAAAGAACTTATTATAATTTCTAATAGCTTATCAGCTTATTTAACTAATATGTGTAAAGCAATTTACAATTGACAACTGAGAGGAATCGAGTCAAACCGTATTTAAGTATTTATTTACATATTTAGGTCGTGTGCGAGTTCGAATAAATTGATGGTAAATTGAGGGAAATAGTAAATTATATCGGCAAAGCAGCGAATGTTGGTATTTACTAGAATTTTGAGTAGGGTAAATTAGATAAAAATTAGGTAAATTAGGTATTACCATTGTGAAAATTTTATAAGATGATTAATAAATAAATTTAAGAACTTTTGAACAAGATAAAAAAATAAGTGCAATAATTAAATAATTAAATATTTAAATATTTAAAAGTGCAATGTAAAAAAGTCCCTAAGAAATTTCAATTTACTTTACCTCAATTTACTCGAACTCGCGCAGAGCCTTAAAGTTCAATGGACCCCAAAATATTATAATTATAAAACCTTCAAGTTACAAACATATAAAATTTTTATTTCTATAAGATAGATTGTAACTGAACTATTAATTATTAACGTTTAATTTTAAATATAATGTACTAGATTATTTAGAATTAAATCAATATATGTTTTGGAACGATATCTAAGAAATCGTCAGATGGTACATATAGACATATTTTGCAAGGATTTTTTTTTTGGAATATCTCATAAATTATAAAAGCTGTAATTTGAAACGAAGATAAAAATTAATCCGATTTTCAAGACGTTCAAGATATTTCAAACAGACATTATATATAATGGTCAAGTATTTGTTATTAAAGTTCATCTGCCTGGATCTGTAAGATATCCTTGTATAAACGTTATTTTAATTAGCTCTATAACTTTGCGATAAAACTGCCAACACTTAGTCATGACAGACAGACAATTTTATTCCTCATTTCGCATTTCATAATTTTTTTCAATACTAATTGTGCTTTTGCGTGGTAAGTATTGCTGATAGTTTTTTTCATAGATATATTTTGTATGTAACAAGTTTAAATATAATATTTTCAACGAAATGGGGTTGTTTGACTATTTCCGTCGCTGATATAATTACTAACGATTTCAATATTATTAGTTCTATATGGAGTTTGTTCATAATAGACACTTTAAATTATTTATAACATTTAAAAAATATATGTAGATGACTTAGAACTAAGGACCTAGTAGTTCAGTTCTCTATTCTTAGTTAACTTTAAAATTAATTTTAATTCTAACTTAAAAATAAATAAATAAATAAAAGTGGATGACTTTAATTATGAAACTATAAAAAAATTAATACATTTTAATTTACTATTATTAATAGTAAAGTAATATTTGGGTAACAGAGTTCAGATAATCATATCAAAAAGACTACATCAGGATGGTAGCTGCAAGGGCACTGCATGAAAGAATGTCAAAAAGAAAAATTAGTAAGCAATTTATATAAACAAATTTATGTAGATAATCTGGTGATTTTGCAGATTATACACTAATTTGATTATCATATTATTGAATACTGTTAGATCTGCTCTAGTCACGCATTTATAAACCAAGATCTGCGTTTGCACAATTGGGTCCCATATGAAGTTCTAGTCAACTTACCACCAAAACGAAATTCCGCATATGCATACAACTCAAACGTAAAGTCTGTCTTCTTTAACAGGTGCAAAGCCTGAAAAGAAAAGTCCAGCATAAAATCTCATATTTAGGTATTTCTAAATAAATAGGTATCTAAGAAGAATTCTGCAAATCTAATGTCCCAAACGAATTTCGAACAATGATTTATGCGGACGTAGCGAGCAATCACAAGTATCGTATGAGATAAAACATCGCAAATGAAACTGGATCGGACTCACAGCCTGACAGGCTCTCCGCTGGAGCCCACAAGGTTCTAGACGTCCCGGGCGCCAACTAGAATATGGAAGCGTAAGATTGAAGAAGATATGCTAAAGACCAATTATACCAGAAACAACGTCACAGTTAATGCTCGTAACAAAGTTAGATTTAAATTAATTGTTAAGGCTCTATACTTCTTTTAGGAGTCAAGAATTTAAGTAGTAGTAGCATTTAGAGTTGCTGAAAAATATCCAACAACTATATAACTTGTCATCAATATGCAAGCGAGGGAATGCTTGTAAGATATTGGAATTACATTCAAGTGAATATGAAAGCTTAACACTATCAGGATTCAGTAGTTTGCATTTGTGTTTCAATATTGTCGAATATTCTTTTCAGTTTTGGATAAAAAGTACGTTAACCACTTTAAAAAAAAAAATAATAATTTTATAACCAAATTTTATAACGGCGAGGTTTTGATAAATAAAGAACTACAACAACAAATATTCTTTTTTATATTATTTTAATATATCTTATTTTTGGCTGACCAGTATGAGCTGTATCAAGTATTGGCAAAAATCAAATCAAAATTTGTAATATATTATTATTTTAATATTTTTAATTATTTATTTATTTTTAATTCAAATTATTTGTTTTCTGAATTTATACATACTTTTAAAAAAATTCTAGGAAACACATCGGAGTAGAGAAAAACTAGCTGCTTGTATCGATAACGGAAAATGTGATAAAAATGGATTAAACTTTTAAAAGCTATGTTAATTTTAATACAAAAAAGGAAGGCAAATAATCTTTATTCCATACGCACATGACAACGACAAAGTATAATCGGAAAAGTACTCACAGTTCCAAAAAGTACGATCCGCTCACCTTTTATGGCTCTCACTTGCCATCTTCGATGCACTTTTTTTTTTATTTACAATATGTTTATTTAAAAATACGCAAATTATTTAAAATTAATTAATTATTAATTATTATTATTAATTGTTATTATTAATTACTTTATTTTATTAATTGTTATTATTAATTACTTTATTTTATTAATTTTCATACTCTATTTGGTAGGTTTAGAACCTGGAACTCCGGTTGACTAGCTGTTGTTTAGGCGATGCATAGCTATCTCATTTGGATGCGTTTTTAGCCTTTCTATATACTACCTATTATACTAAAAGAATAAACTTAAATTACTTTTATATTATATTACTTTTGCTTTATGTTACTCAATCCATACTCTATTTGGTAGGTTTAGAACTTGGAACCTCTTCAACCTGCCGGTAGACTTTCTACATATCTATTACTGAATTTTCGTATTACTTCTGTTAGAAAAGGAATTTTCAGATCATGATGAATAGAGTAATTTGATATGTACCATGAAGCTTTACAATATTTCGTAGAGTTTTTGATTGGTACTTCAGTGCTTCAAAATTATATAGCAAATGTCCATCTTTGATGTATGATATAAACACATGGATGATTAATTATTCTACTCCATTACTGAAGTTGGATTATAATCGAATTGCGTTGATGTAGGAATTCAAACCTGCAACTGCCGTTAAATAAATTAAAGTGCATTGCAGTCACATCGCAATGCAATGCTCTCATGGACAAACACTCAAAATTAATTTATTAAATATTAAGCAAAATTGAATCTATTGAATAGAAATACAAATAATTGTTTAATAAAATAATAACACTACATATAATATGCACAGGTATAATAAGCTTAAAATTACAATAATAAAACATTTATTGTTACGATTATATTCAAAAATATAATAAAAGAATTTTTGATGGCAAAATTGACTACAATTATTGATTGAAAGGAGTTTTAATTTTATGTTTTTTCAGTTTGCTTCAATAAAACCAATTAAAAACAGAAGGAAATTATTTGCATTCCGTAACTTCTTTTGTAAATATTTATGTGATAAAAATATTTTTGCAAGTAGTAATGTATGTTTTACTCCATTCCATTTTTTTTGTAAATATTTAACTTGGTTAGTCTAACCATGGGCAAATAAAAACAAAAAATACAGCATAGGAATTCAGACATGACCGTTCTTTTATTCATATGGTAGCTACCCACTATGTACATACGTATAGCTCAGAAAGTACACAAATTGTGTGTGAACGCAGATACCACCTCACCTACAGACATTTTATTATACTCGTATATTAAATATTTTTGGCTGACCGTATTAAAATTCATTCCCGACCTCTCTTTGGGGTGTCGGAACTATATAATAGTCAAGCAATATATTTGATAACCCCTACGTTGTTATTTTTTACAAGATCTAGTGGAAAATTAATTTTATTTGATTAGCTCAATTACAGAGGGAATAAATTGGAGGTATTTATTAGATAGGCAGAACAACATAGTATGTGTTCTTTTGACGTGAATGCTCGAATAGAACACTTGTCGCTTAAAAAAAAACAAAAATTAAAATAAGCCCACTTTTCTGAAAGTGCTTAACTAATCTTAAAACTAATCTATTTTGAATGATTTTCGGAAGAAAATGGAAAACTCCAGTCAGATGATAGAGGAGTTTGCGAGTGTTAAGTAAATTTAAATATTTTTGATTAATAATTTTTTTACAAATAATGGCTGTACAAACAGAATAGTATTGAAGCTTAACAATTAAAAATAAAAATATAATTAATTAATTTGGTTATTCTACAGCTGGTTTATGACTTCGTTTAAATATAAACACAGCAAGTGAATTTGTTAATAAAACTTTCACAGCTAATTAACAAAACTCCAGAAAAATATGTGAACATAAAAGTCAAGTACGGCTTTGGGTCAGTTGATTAAGGAGCGCTGACTCTGAGCTTCAAATTTGGCCGGGCATAAGTTCGATTCTTGGTACTTACAGTTTAAAAAAATTATTAACGATTAATTAAATACAAGAATTATTTTCAAGACCACTGACAATGGGTATTTGGCAATACTCAATAATTAAGTAAAATAATATTAAATGAATTTTTGTTGTTGTAGTTCGCTGCTTTTTAAAAAATCTCTTTTAATTTTTTCAATAAAATTTCTGAAGATGACTGACAGATTAGTAATTTTGAAGAAGTTAATTATTTAATGAATTTCTACTTTCTGTGTTCATTACAAAATGTAATACACGAATTAATACAAAACACAATAATTAAACTACAAACAAAAAGTTATAAGGCAATTGCAAGGAAAATAAAACAGTGTTAAACTAGTGATGTTAGTTGTTAAAAAATTATATAAACGAATTTATTCACGATCTCGTATTGCCTATATATACATTTAACTTTTTATTAAATTTCAACCGCAAATTTGTTTGAATTTTAATTACTTGTCATATGTTTACTGGTTTAGGCAGTGATGCCAAGTTATTCTTAAGCACGAAAAGTTGTTCTATTGGAGCATTTATGTCAAAAGAATACACCTATAGATACATTTTTTCACGTGAAAAAGTCACAGACCTAGAATATATGTCATATATATATTCATGTTATATATGATGTTATATGCTGAAAGTTAACCGATATTATAATTTTGCAAACATTTTGATGCATTGATGAAATCTTCTTACAACAGAAGATTTTGTTAAGTGTGGAACAAAAGTTCTTTTTATTATACTACTAGTGATGCAAATTAAATCCATAAATCGACAAGGATACGATAACATTGTTTGCTACTACCTTCAACAAAGTGTAACAGTTGTAAACAGTAAATTGTTTGATAAAAGGGATGAAGTATACATTACGTCTCAGAAATTGTGCTGTTCAAAATGACCTTTTGTCGTCTTAGGAAAATAAATAAGAAGAAAACAATGGCCTTAAATATAAGCATTTAAAAAGGACCTTTTTTCTGTTAGCAATTGTACGAGTATGCTACTTTCACTGCTTTTTTGTAGTATTTAAGTGAATGCATATACCTATTTTATTATCCTCAAGGGGGAATACAAACATAAAAACGGAATTACTGTTGTATAGAGAAAATAAGATCTCAATTAAAAATTGGTTTAGGTTTGCCGATAGTACGTACAGGCATAGCAAGTATCTGCTTTAAGAGTTAAGTAAAATTGAAATATTTGAAAACTGGTCTATATTGGGCTATTCGCTCTTTGCTTTGATTGAAAGCAATAGCTTTGAAAAAAGAAACTATGCAAATTATAATTCTAATAGATGTCAAAATATATAAAACAAATCGTTTCTTTCTTATTTACAATTTAAATGTTCAATGTTTATTGCTTCAATTTGTGTGTTCCAATATAAGAAAAAATATTAATTCCTTCGTATTCCAGTAAAAATAACGCTTCAACTCGATTTACGGTACCGTACGCCAAAAACTAGCAAAATACTCTCTTTTAGTAAGCGATACGTAGACTATAAATTATATGCCGACATAGTTTGTTTCTCCAGATCTCCAATTGCTGTTTATTGTCGTTTGTATAATCAACGAAAAAATTCAAGAAACTGGTTAGGACTAGATGCCACAACTGTTTCATCGATTGATGGAGAGAGATTTAGTGCTAAGCATTTCATTACACATCCATAGTAAGTAATATTTTAAGTTAAGATTTGGGTTTTGAAAAGTAATGTTTACAATGGATACCAGCGGTATTCGCTAATAATTCAACAAAAAAAGATTCGGATATGACTTCACCAACAACACCTGAAGCGGCTTAGAAATTATAAAAAGGATCTTGTGTTGCGTTTCATTATGTGAATGAGGCTTGTGCCATAAAGATGTTACCACCAATTTTTTAGGACACAAAAAGAATTTTGTTAGTTTTTATATTTTTTACTGAAAATACTTACATTACAGATATTTCAGTCTATCTTGAGTGAACAATGACGGTATACGAAGCAGACCGAGAGATCTGTAATGTAAATATCTTTTACTGAAAATATTTGATCACAGATTGCATATGTTAGTGAAAAAATGGTTTACATCATAATTGACATGAATTCATAATACCTGTGTTAGTCGCAACTGACCTTCTAGAACAGGGCTGTCCATACCAAATAAGATAGCGGTGCAATATAAACCACTGAATAGGTTGGAGGGCCGCAGAAATAACAACATAATAAAGTTAAATTTAGTTTTATAAATTTTACATGAATTCATCCTTCACAATTCTATCAACAACAGTATTATTAATATTATTTGTTATTATTATAAAAATAAAATAATGTAATGGAAAATTTGCCTGATAGTGGTAGAAACTTGTCGCGGTTCGCACAAACGTTAGCCGATGACCGTGGTTTGGACAGTTCTGATAGTGGTATGGTGGTACATGGTGGATCTTCAACAGCAAAATTAGCAGATCAAATTAGAACTCTAGGACAAATTTGCGAACCGATTTTGTGCAGGCGTTCTCTCAATACATCTCTATTATTTACCGAAGATTTTTTAAAACGTTACATTCGTTTTTGTTAATAAAAATTCGAGAAGAAGATAGTATGGTATATAGACAACTAAGAGTCTGCAAATTGACAAGAATTACATTTACGATTGGTTACGTATATACCCCTTTATACAATAATGATACAATGAGGAAGCTAAGATAGGTTAGTATATCATTATAATGAAAACAATCCCAAAGAAACATACATAGTAGGAATACGAGTGATAACAAAATTTGAAATTTTCGTTTGTATAATGTCATATATAATATGGTAAGTCAAGTTTCTGTCTATTACTACTTTCATTGGGTTTTTATTTGTGTCTTTCTCATTACACTTGAACAGTACATAAAATATTTTAGGGGTCTTGCCCCTTACAAAACGTAATGTGACTATTCTTACTTTTTGTAAATGAACTTACATTTAAGAAATTTCTGAAAATGGTCATTTGCCTTTAAATATGAAAATTTACTTACGTTCGCATGCTTGCAACTGATAAGGAAAGTTGTATCTTCAGCGTTTATCTCTGAATTGCAATTTACAAATGCATTATTTTTTATCTTTTACTTTAATTTATATCAAAAAATATAGATATCTGAACTAATGACAAGCAGGTAACCATTTTAATGAATTAAAATGTTGTTGCACTAATCAAAAAAAGATTAGTAATTAAACTGAGGATATTTTATAGTTAGAAAGACATTTATTTTTAGTTAATGACTAAATGAAATTTCGTCTGTTATAGATTTCTAAATAAACTATTGAAATACTAATTTATATAGTTATTTAAATTTTTAATTTATTTGGCGCTATTTGGGAATCAATATTGAAATGGAGATTATAAGTGAAAAGAGTAACTTTAAACAAAAGTTTTGACTATTTTCAAGAATATTTTTACCTATTATAGTTAACTATATGAAAAAGATGCTTATTCCTGTAAATAATTTGGGTTTTTTTCTATACAAAAATAATATTTGCGTATAATGAAAATTGCGAAGGTGGGTTGAAAAATAAATTATTGCCCACTATATGTATTTTAAAAATATAATTTAAAAATTAACTAATATAATTTATCCAAATAAAAAAAATAAGCATTTGGCAGGTAGTCCGTGAATGGCACAGATATATTTAGAAATTAGCTTTCGTTTCGGTGAAGGCTGGTGCTTCTTTCAAATGCAAAATTGTCATAAAACTTTGATATGTTAAAAATCATATTCAATTCTTTTGGGTTTGTTGAAATTGGAATTATAACATCAATAATAGATCACCATTCATACTATTCTAAGACTATTCTGAAAAATATTGGTACTCGTAAGAATAATTGATTGATCAGATTAGTAGTCCATATTTCACAATATATGGAGCTTTCAATTATTACTATCAATATAATTAAATTCTTCCATTAGTGCGATCATTTAACGTTGGAAAAAATAATATGCTGGACTCAGATTAAGCTCCGTTATAAAACCGATATACAACACTGTGTTCAGATTTCACACACCTAAACACCTCCAACAAAAAATAATATACCATTCCTCTATATATGTTTTTTAAATTTTATTGTCAATGTATTGAATAGTTATTTTCTCTATATTACAATTCATGTTTTAATGTTAATATGTAATAGTATTATAATATACATAATACTCAGAATTAGAATCAATTAGCAATTAGAATCAAGTATGTAACAAAGCGAAACATTAAAATAATTTAGCTATTGGAAGTCATAACATATTCGTGCAAGTTAGATGACTTCAATAAATCTAACTATTATATATTTTATATTATATTATATATTATAATATCTACTGCATACCATAAACACTAAATGCGATATCTTTCATATAGTATATCATAATATTATATTCGCTGTACATATTCAAACATTAAGCAAAGTATACTAATCTATAAAACCTTGTGGTGGTCAATTCTGGCAGGCATACGAAATACTATCTAAATATATAACGATGGAGAATGAGCGCTATAATGAATAGCTTTATCGAAGTAAATTGGTATCGAGAAAATTCGAATTTAGTCAGTAGATATTATTATAATTACATAACATACAAGTAACCAGAAAATTTTTGAGACCCGATAAGATGGTACTTATTGGAGTTGCAGCCTTCTACACTTCAGCTCAAATAATGGTATATTATGATGCACTGATTAACGTTTTTCATACGTAGACCAGATGAATCCGCAAAAGGATCGCAGCGAACAACGGTGAAAGCGACGACTACACCAATCAAATGAAAGTGAATTAACCTTATCAGACTTTAAACTTGGCTAAGTTTCAAGGATAATATCTCTGTCAGATTGTTAAGAAAAGATATCTCAAAGATTCTTTATTAACCAAAAATGTGCAATTCATTGCTAGATGTTTGAAATAATCATGGAACAATACGGTCAAACGTCTGCTGAAGTACATTAAAAAAAAGCCAAATTAAAAACAAAATTATTATTAAAAAATATTTGCTTATTAAAACAACAAATTATTAAAATTTTTTTTATTAAAAAAACAAACTACATAATTTGGACAGTTTAGAAAATTTTTTTATATAGAGTTTCATGCCAATTTTTCATACGATATGGATGATAGTCCTATAGTTTAGTTTTTGAGAAATTCGCAGTGATCCAAAAAATTCATGTATTTTGTACAAGACATTTTTAAAAGTTCTTAAAAATATATTTGTCAAAAAAAAATATATAGGGATGTACTAATTATGTGTGAAACTAAGTAAAATTTGGAGGTATTATAAGTAGTATTAACTGAATAATATATTAAAAAGAAATTTTTTTTCTGTTTCGCAATTCTTATTACAATTAAGAAATATGACAAAATTTTCTTACAATTCTTACAATATTAATAATTATTTTCATCTAATAAAAGCGAAGAAGTTTAACATTTATCTAAAAATATGTAAACTATAGCTTAGTATATAGCTGAGGAAATGATAACAATTCTACTAAATTAAATCTGATTTTAATTAAAAATGTATTTTTTTTTAAAGAATTAAAGTAATCTAAAATATCCTAAGACAATAAACCGTAATCGTATGCCATAGCTTGATCCTTTTATAAAGACTGAAAGTATGTAATCTAGAAATATACATACTACTCTCAATGGAACTGGGATCGCGTATGTAGGTTTCGTTTAAATATAATGTGTACAACAGTTTGGAATCATAATGCAACTAAATGTAAGAATATATTGTTGTTGCTTTCGATGCTAATTGAAAATTTGACAATGACAGCTCACTTTATTTTGCATTGAAAAGAACAACAAATGTGTGATTGTGACTGCAATCATAACATATCCCTAAGCTGAAAGCAAATTGCATCCGATATCATTTTGTTTAATATTTATACCGGGTAAATTAAAAAGAAGTGAAGAAAGAGAAAAATAACTGACGTTTTACTTAACTATCAAATATATGTCTTTAGTATAAATAGTGACTTTTTACTATAGTCACTACAGTACCACTACTTATAGCATAAATAGTAACTGATGTATTATTGAACTATAATTGATATTTATTATGGTACTATGTCCCTGCTTATAATATTAATAGTGAATGACGTTTTATTATCCCTACTTATAGCATAAGTAGTGACTAATGTTTTATTGAAGTCTTAAATATATAACTTTAGTATAAATAGTGACTTTTTATTATAGTCACTATAGCACTATGTCACTATATATATAGTTCCTAAGTACTATGTCACTGTATATAGTATAAATGATTACTGACGTTTTATTAAACTAATACATATATATCTATTGTATAAATAGTGACTTTTGAACAGTGTTACTTTCTTATACCCACAATTGACACCAAGTTTCCTATTACTCAAACACTATAATTCATAGGAAATATGAGTCATTAGTTAAACTGATGGTTACATGCTAATAGAAGAAAACCAATAATATTGAGTGAAATAATTTAAATATCAAAAATTATAAAGCAGAACTATAAACCAGAACTTCAAATAATGAACTTTATTTATTAAATCTATTAAATAATGAAAAAAGCATTTGTATTAAAATGAAATAGAGAAGAAAATAGTTTCTTCAAGCTTTAAAATTATAGTTATTTTAACGCAAGTAATTCTTAAAATTAATAAAGATATATAAAAGAATTTGTAAGAATAAGAACAATGAAAAATTGTTTATTGAATTAAATAAGAGAATTTAATCTCTAACTGAAGCGGTACGCTTCAATCAAGACCTCCAACTGACGAATTGCACAAGCAAGCAAAAATGTATCTTATGCGTTTATCTTTGAATTGCAATATCAGAACGCATTATACTTTGTCTTTAACTTCTCTTCGTGTCTTAAAACAATAATAACTGAAATGAAAATCAATTTTCAAATCAATGAATTATTGTTGAGTCATCAAAAATAATTGAGTTGGCTGACAATTGGTAGTTTGTTTATGAAGTCACATAGACTTTAGAAAAATATTCTTTTAAAAACTCAAATTATAATTCATTTCATTAATTTGCATCTTTGCATCTTTTGTCACAGCGCATGCATTAATCGATGGCTTCATTCTTCACTCCTATTATAATGAGGCCAATTTGTAGTGGATTGTTTTGCACTTTTTACTAACATATATGTGCGATCACTCAATTTATGCTCCAGTTTCATTTCGCCTCTAGTTTATTTTTTCTAAATTTTTCACAGCAAATTTTGATATTTTTGTAGCTGTAACTGCAAAAACTCTAACAATCTAAGTAAACTATAGACAAAAAACACTTGGTGCCGCCACTCTGCCTGTGAGCGATGAAAAGTGTATGCAACTGCACGCAGCGGTGCTGCTGGTTATCGTGCACTACTCAATTAGATCTAATATATCTAATAACTACTCAATGGAGTAGATTAAAGATACATATCGTTTTTTGCCGTTAGTGTGCACCTGGCCTAAACGTAACACCGTGCTCGTGGACGATTGCGATTCCTGCTGTACGAACTGTTGTTTTGTAGCATACCTTAACATCTATATTGTCTATGACACTATATGCATCGCAGCTGTGTATGGTGTGCGATCTATGGTATCATTATGCTTGAATTATATACCGAATTGTAATCGTAAGTGCCGCGGGTTTAGTATATGTGTTGTTATTTTATAATTATTTTGATAGGATTTGTTTTGGAAACATTATGGTCGTTTATGGGTCTATAGGCTTGTGAACGTAGTCGATTACATATGTATCTATGTATCTACCGCCAAACATCAACATTTCCTGCAGTTGAATGAAAATTATATTAATTTTAAATATTTATTTCTAATCTCAATAACTGTTGTCATGCACCATTGTTAGTTAATTAACTTCCTGCTATTGTCTCATTCAGAAATATCCTTTCTTTTTGAACACGATCAAGATTATTCGCAATTTCTTTTAGCTGCAGACTTATAATATTATTATTATAATTGATATTTTCAAAAAAAAAAATTAATTAATTAAAAACTAAATCTATATACATAAGATTTCCACATATCGCGATTTCCAGCAGGGTTTCAACTAATTAAAGATTTTTGGGTTTCCTTGGTAATGCATCTAAGCCGTCATTTTGGGCCGACCCATGCTTCTTATTCCTTGATGATTCCATTGTAAGGCCGAATATACTATTTCGTCAGAGTTTTTACGAAGCGTATGTCCGATACATTTGTACTTCCTGCGACTTATAATATTGCCATAGCAATACTCAAAAATATAAATTAGAAAAGCATTCAGTGCCTTAATGACATATTTGCCGCTTAAGACTTTTTCTTGAGATTTTTTTTTGAGATTTTTTTTAAGATTTCAACGATTAATATTTAAAAATGCCATTTTGAAATATTCTTTTAACATTTTGAACATACATATTTATACTAAGGGTATAGTCCCTAGCTTGTTTAAGAATTAACTAAGTGGAAACTACCTTGCCTGCTGGAGATATGACGTAGAGTAGGAACCATAACGTGTGCAGGAAGTTCCAACAGGACTGCAAGCGATTACCAATCCGTAATAGACTTATTGGAAGAGGTCAGAATCGACAATTTTGTGATTTGAGTATTCCTTTCATTAATACTAGCAGTTTTGCATTATTCTATGGATTCATTCTTCACTCCTATTATAATGAGGCCAATTATATAATGAGACCTATTCTTAATTTTCAATATGGTCAATGAAACTATTTCTATTTTTATGTTGCAAATTTCTGGTTGTATGAAAGTATAGAGAATAGGGTATTAATAATTTATTACACTATTATTACACTACACTATTATTTAATTTTGTATAACAACGATTTACAATTTATTTAAGGCATACCATATCATTGTGATAGTTATGGTGCAACTTCCGTATATTTCAAAATAATGTTAAAATCTAAATTTCATGTATTTACGATGCGGTGAATTCTAATATTAATAAATAGTGCGAAAAACCAGCTATGGCTTAAAAAGTGTTATGGTTGTTTTATTCTGTCATTATCTATTATCAATCGATAGTTTGTTCATATTAGTCATGAATGGTCTGAATACTTGAATTCAGCGGTTTTTCTAGAGAAAATCAAGAAAGTCCATGAAATAATTTTGAATGTCCGTGAAGGGAAATTTACGTTGATATCTGAAACCTTAAAGATTTCTAAAGGAAATATAAACTTCAATTAGCACGAATATTTATTTTTGCGAAAGGTTTCTATATTTATTTTCAATGGATGGATACCGTGTTTGCTAACCAGGCAAGTGTGGTTGGGGCTAATTAGACTAAAAAAATGATGCTTTTGCAAAGGCATGTATTAATAGATGAAGTTTGAGTTCGTCATTATACTTTAGAATCAAATCAGCAAATAATTGAGTGAATAGTATAAAGAAAATATGACTGGATTGAACAATAATATATATGTTAATTTTGGTCCCAGTAATTTGAGATGCGCGATGTATATCAATTCTCGATTACCTTAAAAAAATTTTACGCAATAAACTGCATTAAATGAATAAAATGTATTACTTCTATACTCTACATTACTTCAAAAGTGATATATACTATAGAATCAAATTGGCAGTTAGTTAAGTCTACTGCAATCAACAGTAATTTGGGATGCGCAGGGTCTGTCATTCATCGATTACCTTAATTAAACCACCTATGTCAGTAGTAAATGAATAGAAAAAACAGTACTTCTACACCAAAAACATAACTCTTGGTATAATGACGGTAATATTCCAAGAGTTTGTCTTTCAAATGCTTCCCTATCCATTATATTTCTGTGGTCCGGCGCCTAACAACTACTAACTGCTTGCAGATATAAAAACTATGTGTCAGTGAAAGAAATTTGACTTCCCTGTAGAAGTAGTTGTTAATCCTGAAGTCTATTCTGAGTTCAAAAATAGATTATTCTACAACGATAAAATAGAAAAGTTAACGAACCATAGGAATGAATCCATTTGCCTAAAAGTTGTCGTTTTTATTAGTCATACTAAAAGTTACAGAGTAATGCATTAGTATGCTCTAATATTTCTGATTGTGGGTACTTCTGTAATTATTATTATCCATTCCTTCTATATTAATAACGTATTTTCTGTATTTTTTACTTTTTTTTTTTTTGAATGACTCCGTCCTTTATGGCAATCATCAAGGCTTCAGTTTCTACACACAGTTCGCCATTTGACAGCCATTTGTATAATATTTGCTTGTCAACATCATTGCTGTTTATAGCTATGTAGCGGTTTAATGAACCAATTTTGTATTATTATTGTTCTTATACCCTTTACATTATTGCGAATGAAGGGTATATTAGTTTTGTCAAAATGTTTGTAACACACGGTAACGGGAAACGGAGTCATCACAGACCATATGAACCACTTATTTCATTAATCGGAATGACAAAACGAATCGATTAAGCCATGTCCGTTTTGCTGTCTGTGTGTCTGTCTGCCTGTATGTCGGCAATTTACTCACTAATTAACGTAGGCAATTGGATGAAAATTGCCAAAAGGACCTTTTGCGAGTCCAGGCTAGTGAACTTTGAATATTAATAAAATTAATTGACGTTATCGTGAAAGGCTCATACAAAATACAAAGTAACAATCGGAAATGAACTTACATATGTAAACCTAATTGCATTGGACTTAGCATCTAAAAACGTTTTTGAACTCGAAACTGAAAATGTTTGTAAGAAAATAGTGAATAATCGATTTGCAGCAAAACTATCTGTGCAAAGGGTATTGAAGCTTCGGTGACGCCAAAGCTAAATTTTCTTGGTTTTATTATTATTATTATTATACATATTATAAAATGTTTTCCTTTCATGTTTAAAAAACAATGGCAAATTAAATTTTTTTGCTTTAGCTTACTTGCCTGTAGCAGCTTTACAATAAAACGGAACCACCCCAACGTTTTTTAGATTTTATACATTTGTAAGCATCTATCCACAATTTTGGTTATATATCTGTCTGCCTGTAAGCATGTCCTTCGTTTTTGTAAGGAGTAGTTGGGTTTCTTAATTTTCTAGTTTTGTAATTTGTTTTGTATTTCGTCTACACAATAAATGAGGCAAATGTCACATTTACACTGAGTCAGTGGCATCAAATAAATGTCATGAGAAATAAAAGCAGCCATTATTAGAGAACTAAGCAGCGAGGCATATTAGCAGAAGTAACGCAGAGGACAGTCACTTAACGAAAGTAATCTTAAGTACGTTTCAGCTATGTACTTTGACTTCATGTAGAAAAAGTACATTAAAAATAATGATACATGATCCGCATGTGTGTGTGATCCAAGTAATATAACATCAAATTAATATGGTATTTTCGGATAGCGAAGTTCCCCTTTTAAAAATTTAAAAATAACCATCAACAATATAAATGAAAATAAAAAAAAATACGATTTTGGCAGACACTGAATAGGTAATTAATAAAGCAGAGAGAATATCCATTCGTTCATGTCCTAGGAATCCTTAATTCAGTTTTATGTGCATAATCTAACGAACATGTATTAATAAAATGAATAAATTTAGATATTATTATAGTAATTGAATTGGATAAAATGAGTTTCGGTTCATCGATGCCACAGATAATGCGATATTACCAAAAATTGGCAATGACACTATGGAAGTGTTGGAGAGTTTTAAGTTTTTAGAATCAGATTTAATAACTAAAGAGATTCACTTAAATGAAAATAGCATAACAGAATCAATGTGAATGACAACTTCGGAGAGCACAGCAGTTAAAGGTCAAAATATACAAAAAAAAAATAAAATCAGCGATGTACCGAGTATATTACAGCAAAAGCGTTACGTGGGAGAAATATACATGCAACCAAATATCAAATTCACATCCAGTTACTGATTTGTAATACTTTCTCACAATTACAAGATTATATATACATAAGAGATTATTTACATTATCAGCAATAACTTAAATTTATACCTATATTTTAGATGGTGTGGTAAGTGATTTAGAAAATGAAGTATATACAAAGTGAGAATTCAGAACTGTGTGTTCTGGAAGCACAACATAGAGAGTGTCAAACTTAATGGGGATGTGATTGGTATAAAGAAGAAAACTTGCAATAAATACTATTATATATAAATTTATATAAAAACAAATTATTTAATGATAGAATGTATGAATTTTGTGTATTATTAATGAGATAAGGTTTTTAAGTAACTCAAAGATATATTTTTTACAAACAAAAAAATTTTATTTAGTTGCATATATGTTATAGCCAATATTTATAATTATTAGATGCTATAATATATATATTATGCTATATATACCACATTTTAAAATAATCGAATGGGTAGTAGTAACATAAATTTAGGTATATTCTAAAATATGGCTAAAATTAAAATCATATGCATTTTATGGTTTTGGACATATGGAAAAAGTCCAAACGTTTCTAATTTTTAAAAATATGGATAAAATTAAAATCATATTCATTTTATGGATTTTGGACATATGTATAAAGTCCAAACGTACTTAATTTTCTGAATTAATATATATACCAAATGATATATGAAATATATTTACCAAATTTGAAATTGTAGTTTTATGGTACTTCTGTGTATAATTTTAGGAAGATAAGTTTTGGATTAATTAATTTGCAATTCCTGCATTGCGGATTTTTCCTGATTTCATTTTGTACTGGTTGGTTCAAATTAGCTGACCTCAGCTTGAAAATAGTATAACTTTTGAACTTTTGATAATAATACATCAATATTAACAAACGCTTATTATTTACGAAATAATAGTTTATAAACTAGACTAGAAACTAGACAAAAAAAATTGAAAAATTTATGTGCTGCTATACTGAAGAGATTAGGATATCAAAGTAGTATAGTTTGCATACGTTCGCACTACTCAAAAAATATTCCAATTTTATACTCAGATATCTAGAAATACCAAATATTTACGGTCTCATGAAAAATGAAATTAATCGCAATCAAAAAAACTCTTCGAAACTATCTATAGAAAACTATAAAAGTATTTATTAATTTTTAATTAAATTTTAACTAATATAACTTACGACGAACTGTTAATTAATCCTTAATTTAATTCTTTACAAGCATGTTAAAGCACTAACGTCTTGGTTTCTTAGACAAAATTTTATCCATAATTTATTGGAATCTTCGGATATCTTAACTGAAACATATTTTCCGTGTCCCAAACAATAGCATAGCAAACTGCTAGCTTGTCTAGAAAGAAATCCCCGTTACAGTGGTAGATAAATGGCTGCTCAGCTTAATGTATTGAAATTAATAAAAACATATCTACTCAAAAGTGAGTTCAAAGAGAAACCTTATAAGCTTTGAATAGGACAACAATGAATTTAGGTTAAAAAAAAAAGAAGTTGTGTTCGATAGAAAGAAGGGGTTGTTGCGCTTGTGGAAACGGAGTCAATCACCAAATACCGTCCTATTGATTTGAAAAATTTTCCAAATTAACAGTTTCTTAATTAACCAAAAGATTAAGCTTACTTTAACAGAGAAGTTGATAGACTGATAATTTGGGTTGAGCTATAATCACTCCTTACTGGTGTGTTTGGACCACGTTACCTTGGAAAGTGCTTTAAAGCTATAAACAATCAGTACTATCGATTAGGGAAAGTCTACGTTTCAACCAGATTGTCTGCTATCATATGCAACACTTGCCAACCAAGAACGTTCCACCTTTCTTTCTTTACTCAAATTGGCCAAAGACCGAGTGCAGGGTTATGTTATTCCAATGTAGGTTTTTGTTTCGGAATGAATGGAGATTTCAAATATGCACCCAGAGGAATAGTATGCAATCTATTTAATGACCAACTCAAAGCAAAAGTTCGTGCTAAAAATGCGTTTTGTTACAAAATTTTGCTTGTAACTTAATGAAATTTGATTTTACACAAAAATATATGGTTTCGTTAAAAGTTGCAGTTCAATTGTGCCTGTTTACCCTGTTTAAAATGTAAAATACTCGTCGCTTCACGGTATTTTCGTGTAAAATCTTATGAAGACAATTTTTAGAGTATACTAAACCGTTATTACCTTATCATCTTTAAGTTGTGGGTGTGTATATTGCAGGGATCGTTTAAAATATGCTAATATAATGTTCTAATATAATCAACAGATAACATCGTACTGTTGCATGCTGCTATTCTGGTAGTATAAAAGTATGATTTTTAGTAAATATATATTTAAATAATATAATAAGTAATGAGACACAGTGTAAACTCCCTTAAACCAACACTCTTCAGCTGACAATATTTCCACAATCAAGGGACGTGTCCGACCAAAAAGTATTAAGCGCTTCGAACTAACAATGAGAAAATGTTCTTTTTAGAAATATTGTTTGTTTAAGAGGGATGTGGTCTTAATAAGGGTGTTTGTTGGGAGAGTTTTCACTGTATTATATAATATTTTAAAACTTGTATCAAAAGTTTTTTGTCTGTCTGTCCGTCCTACTTACCTGGACAAAATTAAGTTACACATATTTTATATAACACGTCAATTTATTAATTAAGGATGTTTAATAATTTTGATTGATTACATTAAGACAAGAAAAGGATAAATGAATGTATTTGAATTTAATTTAAATAATTTACACTGACTTTAATATTAAAAAAGTGTGAATTGATAGTGCAAGATACCTATATGCCGAACTGTTAAATTTTTTTGTATTTAAGTTTTATCGCTCCGGAAATAGATGGAGATCAGATCGTAATTTAATTGGATTTATTTACATTGAGTTCGCGATTTTTATGTGTTAAACCATCTTAATATATACACAACAGAATTTGCATAAATTTTTTTCGTTTCTGTTGGGTTTAGTTAAATGTACTAGATCATAAATTAGTACGGAAAGTTTTTAAACTGAAAATAATTATAATTATTGCATTTAAACATCGAAAACGATCAGAATTTTAAAAGCACAATAAAAAATTATTGCAGAAATGTTTTTCATTTTAAAATAAATTGATGCCTGATTGGTGCAATTAAATTATTTCTTTAACAAACAGACTGAAATCTACAGAAGTCTAAGAAATTAAATAACTCAAACAAAAATAAACAACTAAATTAATGAAATCGAATTGAGAATTACAACTTTAAGCGGTTAAGCGGCTTAAGACACTAAGAAATAAAATTTAAGTTTTATGCTGAAGTATAAATCTACTCGTATAGTACAAATATACAATTCAACAATTCAACAATTCAATAAAAGAATTATTTATTGAGTATTATTTGATTTGAATGTTTTTTTTAAGTCAAATTTAAATGAACATTTATTTATTATACTCGTAGTTTAGTTTACTTTCCTATGAGTTAGAACTCAATTCTGGAATATCTGTATCTAATAAATTTGCACTAAGATTTTCCAATTACGATAAATTCTTCAAGCATATATACAATATATACAATATAGAAATACATATATATATACATATGTATATAGAATAGTTCAGTTTTAACGAGGTAATTTACTATATACTGAAGACAATAAAACATTTACTTCAAGCAGTAAGCAGTAAATGTTTTAAGTGGGAAATATTTTTAAATAATTTTAAAAATGTATTGCTCAAATTTAAAATTATAATAAATTTTGTTTTGAATTCGTTATAAATTTTTGGATTTTGAGCGGAATGTATAAACAATCAGCTTAAACGTCTTGATTCCTAATACTCGTGATACTCGTAGGATATACAGTAGTTGCGCAAATTTTATTGCATTCCATAAAAAATATTTAATATGAGTGTAGGTTAAAATGTAATTGGTAAAATTGTATACATTTAATTTGTTTACAACATTACAGCATTACAACAAAGAATCCGAATACCATATATCTAAACATATAAAATTGGATGCGTACATAAAATACACTCCATCTCAGTACTTTAATGAGAGGTTTGTAAAGAGCAACAAATTTCAAATAATATTAAGTAAATAACAAAAAAACAAAAAAAAAAAAAATAATTTCAAAGAAGCTATTTGTGTATACTTGTAAACTGATGTCAGTTTGAAGTACTTCAATCTTCTCAATAGAACAAATTTACAGAACTTTGACATCATAGAATCTTCTTATAGAAGCATATTGAATGTTTTTTCATCTATTACTTATGTATATATTATATTATATTACATTTTAAATATTTTAATTAATATTCATTATTATAATTTATAATTTTCTTGCCATTACCCAAAATGGCAATGATAATAAATATATTATATATTATTGTATTTGTATAAAATAGTAAAAAACATTTCGGTACTTACTAGTATGGGGCTTGTGCACCACTGTTGCGATCTACGCCATTTTCAATGCCATTTGTAACTCCACTTTCAGCGCCAAGCATACGGTGTCCATCCAGTATACCCATACCTGGATTTCTAGGAACGATTATTCCTAGTTCGGTAAGCCCAGCTAATGGATGTCCGTGAGCAGTAACCGTTAAACTTCCACCGTCGCCACTCTTACCGCCCGAAGAGGCCAGTGTTGTAAAGGCAGTTGTACTCCTTTGAATGTCACTTAATCCAACATTACTGCTCATACCATTGTTACCGTTATTCACTACACTTCCTAAATTAACGGCACCTCCCACGCTCCTGTCATTATTATTACCGCTGTTCAGAATACTGTTTATTAATGAACTGTTTACGTGTAGGCCAGTAATCGTGTTAATACTGTCGCTGAGGTGCTGTTCATTTTTGATATTGGTATTACCAACAATATTTGTTAGAATTGCCAGATCGTCACAATTTATTAGCTGCAAGTGCAGAACTGATACTGTCGCAATTGTGATAAGCCAAAGTAAATGCATGGCGTTTATATTTCGTTATTAAATGAAAAAGTTATGCTTAGATGCTTATTTGCTTATATGCTTATATGTGGTTTAAATAATTAATTTTACTATACTATATACTATATACGAGAACACTGACTATTTAATTAATTTTATATTTGTGGCATTACTGGAGTATAATACTTGTTAATTTAATTGTTTAGTTTTATTGCAATTTATGTATATATATACATATATATATATATGTATATATTATATAAAACTAAATTAATTAAATATTAATTTTTCGATTGTATTTATGCGTTGGTATAGCAGTCATAAATTACTACAGCTAAAATATATATATGTTTACACTAAAAATATATTTTCTTAGAAATTAGGAGCCAGAAAGATTTAGGTACTGCTTTATTCCAATGCAATTAATTTTTATTTATTATTTGTAATATATTTTGTGTTGTTTACGCATAAAGCGTTTATGTGAAAAAATATTGTTGATGTTGATGTTGATTGTTGATTGTTGACCTGTTGAACTTCTTTCTTCTTCTTATTTAAACCGTTTATTTTGTTGGAATATTTGGATTAGCTTTCGTTCAATAAACAAAGATCGTTTTGGTATATATCTTCCAACTTCTTTCAACGAACAGACCGACAAGTGCCAACCAACCAGCCAGCCAAAAAGTCAGGTCGACAAATTAATTACTAAGCTCAAATCAGTTAAATAATTAAAATACCGACAAATACGACAAATACGTTTAAAACCCGTTCGAGTATGTTTTGCCGTCCCCATCGATTCAATTCACTAACACTAACAGATGCTTCGCCGGGTGGATGGAAGCAACAAACGTAATAACATTCATAAATGTTTGTACTAACAAATATGCTTAGTCGTATCAATTTAGACAGACATTATTTTTTAGAGATCGATTCAACTTTATGGATCAATTTCAACCGGCATGCTGCTTTGCGGCTACGCTCTTTACGTCTCATTTAAAGTCAAACAGTCCGCAAATTGCATGGTGAAAAGCAAACAATTCTGAACACACACAATATACTTAAGAACGCTTTGATCACACAGTCTTCGCTGAGGACTATTTATTATAGCTGCACTAAATTAAACTAAGTGCGGTTTTTTGATAAATATCTTCTTTTACTTTCTGACTTTCTGACTTTCTGATTTTTAAATCTCAAAACAATATTTATGATAAATGAATTTGTTGTACAGCATCTTCTGAAATATTTATAATCAACGCTTCCCGTATTGTAAACATTTTACGTACAAATCGCTGGTTTATTCTGACGCGTCTCCCGCCGGCACACATCCACCACATTAGTCGTTCGCTTTGCAACTGTTCTGTTTTCCAATAGCATTTGTCTTCTTAGTTGGAAGATGTTGCATGTATCGCAAAGCAAATGCATGCCATGTATGAACGCACGCAATGAAGAAGCATCAAACATCTTTATACCTCGAACTTTTCGAACAGTTCGAACGATGCCAACATGCTCGCTCCCCCCTGTCAACAGCAGCAAAATGTATTCAACAACATTTTTTGCTTGGCATATTATATATCATATTAAACAGTAAATAAATATATTAATTAAATTAGGGAGAATAAATAAAATAATATAATATAATAAAATATAATATAATGCAATAAATTATAATGATTAACATTAACATTAACAATAACGTTATAATATAATATAATATAACATAATATTTTTTAATAATATAACATAATATAAATAAAATATATAAACATAATGAAAATAAGATGTAAGTACAGTAAAATATAATATAAATATAATATGCATGTATGTATATAATATATATACGAGAATAAAAATAAAATGTAAGAAAAATAAGATTCAATATTAATATAACATAAATATAATATATATAAATAATAAAAATATATGTGAGTAAATACAAATGTAAATGTAAATAGAATAAAAATAAAATGTAAGTATAACAAAATATAATATAAATATATTAATAATACAATGTATATATAAAATATAAATTACTTGATATGTAAATGCAACATAAATATAAAATAAATTCAATATATGTATAACACAAAAATAATATAAATATAATATAAATACAATATAAAAATAATATAAAAATAATATAAATATATTAAAAATGTAATATAAATATAAAATATAAATATATAACTTGAAATATAATAATACAAATATATTAAAAATATAATGTAAGTACAATATACACATTACTTGAAATATAACATCAATATAATATAAATATAACATATATATATAATATAAACACAAAATGGACATTAGGAAAGTACAATATAAATATAATATAAATAGAACGAAAAAATAATATAAATATAATTTAAATATAATGCGAATATAATATATATATAACTTAAACATAATTTCTATTTAATATAAATATAACATCACCAATATAAATTTAATATAAGTATAACATAAATATAATGTTAATATAATATAAATAGAATAAAAATTTAATGTAAGCATAATAATATATATTATAAATATATTATTAATATAAAATTAATATTAATACATTAAAAATTTAATGCAAATATAAATTATATATATATAATTTCAAATATATAATATCAGTATAATATAAATATAACATACATATAATATAAAATTATAATAAATATAATATAAAATAATATAATTCAATAGAGTGTTATCCATTTCGTGGTCCTGACTTGACAGCTTTGTTACAGTGATAGGTGTCAGTCAACACTGTCGTAAAAGGCATCGTGTATATATCTTATTTTAGCATTTTAAAATGTGGATCGTTTCATACTTTCAAGATATGTTGAAATTGTGAAAACTTAACTCAAATAATATGTTTTTGTAGAAGATTTTTTTCACTGATAAGGCTTGTTTTACGCTTAGTGAATATGTCAACAAGCAAAATTGTTGCATCTGAGACAACAGATATCTATGAAAAAGTATCTATCGAAAAATATTTATATCCAAAATAAGTTATTCAATGGTGTGATATTTGGGCTGTAGGTTTCAATAACCAGTATTTCTTTGAAAACGATCAAGTTGTTTTGCAAATCGTCCAGTCTGATCGGTACAGCCACATGATTACACATTTTTTCAAATGAAAATGAATATATAGATTTTAAGTATATGTAGTTCCAATAGGATGGGATTTCATACACTCCATGGGGGCTATGCAAGAGACCATTATTGCTTACTATGTGCAGTCACGTCACAGAAATTATAAGGATTTAGTACTGTAAAATGTCCTGTGGAGGACATTTAAATGATGTTGTATTTTATAACTAATAGCACGCTCCAAATAATCTATTCAAAATAGAGGTTGATCGAAATTTTAAGCAAAAGTGTATCTTATGTGCATTAGTTTCAGAAACAACGAAACAAATAATATTATTCTCTTAATTACTTATGAACTTTGTTAATGGTACAAACCTTAACATTAATTTAAGAAAAGTAAAATTAAATAAAATAGAAGTAAAGACCCCTATATATTAAAAATATATATCGCCAAAATTAAAATTTCAAACATTTTGCCGAGTCTCATAGATATAACTTAATTGCAATAAAATGGGAAATGCTCTTGCTGTTCTTCTAAGCAAATAAGTAAAGTTTTTTATCGTACAAGTCTTCTCACTGACAAGTGCCTAATATATGTTGAGCTTGTTTTAGTTAAACAGTTGGGAATAGAAATGCATCGATCCTCTAGTGAAGACGTCATCAAGACATAGCGACCTAAAGACCAATTAATCATTGGTCATGAATTGCGGTCTTTGAAGACATATTATAATAAAAAAGCAAATGTTTTCACGGAAAACTGGTTACATATTTTTAACACTGAATACGTCCAATGTATAGCACCCATGTTTAAGTAAAAAGATACGCTCCTGAAGTAGTTACTACTTATTTCATTATTGGTTTTTCTTTTCACCGAATGTTCATTTTGGGTTGTTATTTATGTAATTGTCTAGTGATATGGATGCTTTCCGCAAACACTTCTGACGAGGATGTCTTCTAAATTAATTCTGTCAACTAGATGTATATTCAGTACAAAAAACTAATTAACATAAAAGAAATTGCATTTAATGACATATTGTAGACTTTGTAATACTTAGCAATTCATTATACAACAATGAACAATTTTCTAAGGATAATATTTTTTTGGAATCTCTCCTAAAAGATTCTAAATCACAGGTAAAATCCGTCTATTGGAACCACTCACTTCTTTCTATATTTTCTTGGATATATAAACAAAAATGGAAGTTGTTCATTTTAATAATATTGTTCTTTTAAAGTAATATCTGAAATGGATATCCTACTGATTTCAACCTAAAATATATTTTATTATGTTAATAAGACAATTGTGATTCCATTTTGAGATATATTCCAGATTTATTTGTAGAACCGAGTTTTACAACTTTAAGAACTGACATATTTTTAATTTATTTGATTTTATACATGCATAAACAGTAGAGGGGATATAAAGTATATTGTAGAAGTAACATTACTTTTTAACATTTATGTAAGTTAAATATTAATTTAATTTGTCCGGTATTCCGTGTTTCTAGTTCGATAGATCAAGTAGAAGAGCTCAAGCGCACTTTTGCGAAGTTGGGAGCTACCGAAGCGAAAGGGGACTTTTCCAGACAAACAAGTGGATGTCCCATTTGGTAGCAACCATGCGTTCGAATAATATCGCATGATTGCTCCGTTAATGAAACTAAGCACAGGGCCGGATTTGGGAGACGTGTGTGTTAACTTGCATAAAGCAGAGGACCCACAAATGCCTTAAATGCACATACTAATAATTATTTCCCAAAAATAATATATTTAGGAATTCCTTGCATTAGATTTATTATTAATTTTAGCAGAACAAGTGTTTTTAATATAACTTAGTTTAGTATAATTTATCCCTTCATTTATATTTAGCACGCATAGAAGTCTATGCTAGAAGCATAGTGTCCTATGCTCCAACAGGAATTAAAGGAAATCAATTATTAAATTTAATTCTGAGTTAAATATTGAATATCTTGTTTTTTTTTTGTGAATAACTGAAAAATGTTTCTCTTAAAAAAAACCCTAGATTTTATGCCATAGCACGATTAAAATTACAAAAGCCTAATTATGCATTCCTGTTAATCACACCCTGATTAACGAATACTAAAAAGGACTTAGGAAATAGTGCTCAACTACTAATAGTTGTTATTTTTACCTTAAAATATTTAGTAAAAATATATGTAGGAAAAGAAAACAACTTATACGTTTTCTGTGTAGACTTTCAATCGGTATTTGATTCTATTGACAAAAACTCTTTGTTCTATAAGCTAAGTAATCTGGGTTGCTCACCTAGGATAATTCTACGATATGGAATGGTATCATATAATCGCAGTGTTTGGCAACGATTGCAAGAGTAAAACAGAGATGTATGCTAAATTTACATTTATTGCTCTATTTCTAGATGCCTTAAAACAAAAATTTAGCCGGATATAGAATTTGGGGGAGTGAATATAAAAATTTAAATGTATGTGCAGATAAAATCGTAATAATATCGGAAGGAAGTGTCTACCAAAAATAATTAAGCTGAATGAATATTGTAAATTATGAAATTTAAAAATAATTGTAAATAAATCAAAATTATTATTCCATAATTTTGTTTGTTATTTTAATTTTTCGACGGTTTTCGATAAATTTAGATCTGTTGAACTCAAATTTGGAACCAGTTCTACTTCTAGACATGTGACTCTAGAACTAGTAGAAAAAATTCGTTTTAAGAAATAGGTATTCACAACATTTTTCTATTAAACGGAAAAGGATTGAAGTTTGGGAAAGGTTTCTAAATTGTTTTAAGATTGTTTACCAAAACTCAAAACCTTAAAACTCAATTTTAAAATTTTTTTTCCAATAGCCCTAAATTAACGTAAACACCAAATAAAAATTAAAATAGAGAATGTGCCAAATTATAACGAACCAATTAATAACGAGGAAAACTTGAGTAAGCTGTGAGAACTAGCTTAACAAGACTAACTTACAGTGGATTAAACTACGCTCCTTATTAAAATGACAATTTCAATGTTAACTACAGATATTTCAAGAATAACACGAAATGAACTATTCCGGTTAACATATATTCCTTATGAAAATCAAGTAAACGTAGACTGCACACTTTGAAATCTTGGGGTAGTTGGGAATGTCTAACATTTAATGTAAGTCAATTTTAGAAAAGTTATGTTTAGATAAAACAGAACTCCATACAGTACTTCTTCTAATTTGATTGTTTATTTAAAAATTGAATATAATAGAATCACATAAATTACAATATGTTAGACATAATGTTTTTGAAGTTCTCTCTGTCTCTAGCAGTATGTACCAAGTCTTCAATCGTTGTTAATCCCGTCCAGTGTCGGATGTTCTTCAACCAAGACATTTGTTTTCTTCCCATGCCGCATTTGCCTTCAATTTTGCCTTTCACAATGAGTTGCTACAATATTTTGGACATTTTGGACTTCGGATGATATGACCAAAATACTTCGTTTTTCTTTTTTTTATAGTTTTTAGGAGTTCTCTACCTTTTCTTAATCTTGTTAGAACTTCTTCATTTGACACTTTGTCCGTCCAAGGAAACTTCAGAATACGTTTGTACTACCATATTTCAGATGCTTCGAATATGTTTATTATTAGAATTTTTAAAGTCCAAGATTCCAGGGCATAGAGTAGGATGTAATAGGCATAGCATTTAACGTAGCGGGTACGTAAGTTGATGCTGATGTTGCTATTTTATACCATTATTTTTAATTTGCGGAAAGAGTTTCTATTCGACATTTAATTTCTTGATCTTCATTTAACCAGTAACCATGGTATTTAAATATAGGTTAAATAGTTTCAGTTTCATTTTTGATAGTAATATCGTTGTATGTTAGTCGTTTTTTAATGATAATCATGTAGTTGGTTTTTTTGATACTCATGAATAGGCCAAAATCTCTACTCTTCACGTTAATTTTTTCAAGAAGAAGTTGAAGATCGTCTATACTATCAGTTATGAGTGTTGTGTCGTCTGCATACCCTATGTTGTTTATAAATATATCATTTACATTAATGCCTTTATCTAGATGGTTTATGGAATCCGTGAAGATTACTTCTGAATAAATGTTGGTGAACAATGATCAGTATAACTAATTTATATATAATGTTCCTGGTGTTTCAATGCCCCTGGTGTGGTGGTGTTTCAATGAGGCAATCTTCCAGTATTAAATACACAATATACACTACTTATACACTACTCATACACTACTTCGTATAAAAACAGCATTATATTATATTGAAATCCATAAAAATTAAGCTAGATACTATTATGACACAGGAAGGTATGAAAAGGTATCAGTAAACTGAATCTAATTTTTCATTTTTTATTTGCCATTGATTTTTAGGTTTTACTTTTTCTAGACTATTTCATTTCCTACTGTCTTTTCTTGCAATTGGATCAGCTTGTTCAATGTTATCGGGAAAAACATTTTTCATCCAGGTTGTACACCTTCTATTTCAAAACATCATCGAATAGTTTTATTATTTCCATTTTAAATTAGTGAGGAGAAATAGTCAATCTGTATATATGATCTAATAGTTTTCTCATTTCCAATCTAAACTAGTGAGGGTTTAGTGATTTACTCAATCTGTAAATATCATTTGTAGTTATATTATCTTTTATAAGTGAAGATTCAAAACTCTGATGAAAAAACTCGTCAATAATTTATAACAAATTTATTAATAAATAATAACGTTATGCTTATTCAACTTCTTAGAGTATTATTAGTTTCTTGAAGCTGTGAATTGACATCAATAAATCAGTCATCAATGACGAGAAATAGATTTACCCTTTGATAATCACCGACCTATGTGCGAAAGTAAAGACATAAAATTTTAACTATTCTCCTGGGAAAGCTGTCAAAACATTTCATCATGATTTGCCTTTCACTTGATCTTGTTTGTTTGCTCGAACTTTTATAATTAAAAATTACAGAATACTTGCACTTTTAAGTATAAATACTTACACCACATAATTAGTACTTTTTAACTTTTAAAGGCGGAAATGTTATTAGTTTGAAAGATGTATTCACTTAACTTTTTTATACTTCAAACTGAAAAAAAATCAAGAATTTTTTTATATATATTTCAAATTAAAGGAATATTTTGTACTTATCGGTCTCCTTTTTATCGAGACATTGAATTGCTGAAAAGAGTTTACTTATATATAAAGCCTAGTTGGTTGGTTGCAATGGAAGGCCTTCCTAAAACTTCCATGTAACTCAATTGCTAGCTTATTACTCACAAGAACCCTTAATATGGAAGAATATAGATTAAGTTCATCCCGTCGAATTTAGATAATTTAATAGGTCTTCGTTATCGATGAACAGTCTAATAAACTGTTAAAAAAGTACCTTCCTAAAGACCTATTTTGTCTAGACGTCACAGAGAAAATGTTTTATGGTTTCTGTTTCGTTTTATAAAAAATGCGCAGCTTCTCTACATGGGTACCTATACACCAATGATCAGCAAGAACTACAATAAGTATTGCAGTGTTCACATTATGTCTTTTGATGAGTTCCTAAGTTGCACATGACTTTAGTGTTGTATTGGCAAATTAAAGAAAGTAGAGGTAAGTACTACTTTTATTGGTATCTAGGGTAACATAAGACGGTATCGCTAGGGAAGCACCAGAGCAGGCTAAGCTGCCACCATTCTCGTTCTTTTCGATGTTCCTATGTCCAGGAAAAATCCTAGTGCTAATATTTATTTCTCACGAAAAATTAACAGAAAATTCTATATAATAAAAATGCTGTATAACGTCAAAATTGTGTAGAGAATTTTTTTTATTTGGAGTTTTTCGTGCGAAATGGATGTTAGGGTGTGGGCTTAAACTTCAATTGTTTTCAGTATAAAAACCGACAATTCTTTCTGAATTATTCCGAAATTAAATTAAATCAAATTTGATCACCATTCACATGTCACGTCATGTCAAACGGCACCTCCTTCTGATGGTACGATCTAAAATTTTATTTGTAGATCTTATAGGTGAGGTGATACATCTTATATCTTATAATCATAAATTAAATTTTATTGTTTTGCTAAATTCTATATTCAGTGCTAATATATTATAAAAAAAAAAAATTTTGTTATAATATTACCCTACACAGGTATAATTAATACTTTATTTGAAATGTTCTTGATTTAAAATTTCAAAATCCTTCGTAAAGTGCGTTACAATACTGCATTCTATCCCACCGGGAATTGTTAAAATTCTATTTATTTCGCCAATATGAGGTCATATGAAGTATTTATATGGATATGTACATATATGTGAAAATAAACAAATAAATTTTAATATTATATTATGTATTTTATAAGAGAGTCATGATATTATTTTGGGATATGCTATATTTCTTGTTTTTTTGAAGCATTTAAGTAAAGGTGTAAACGCTTAATTTAATATCAATTAGTTTTAATATAGGTGATGTCGCGTATAGTTTTGTTTCTTTTTTATATCAATGAAGTACATACTTTAAACGTTATTGGCACCGGTTGTTTAAAAAATTGAATTATATTTTCAATCTAAATTGTTTATTAAATATTATTAAGGACGGGGAATGACATATTCCAATATCCATAATGTATTGGAATATGAAGTGAAAAGACATTATATTGTCTAGTGTTGTTTGTTTAAAAAATAAGTTTTTAAAAAATATGCAGTAATCTTAGATAAAAAATTAACATAAATAATGAAACGAAATATTATTATAAATACTAATTTTTCAATAATTGTATTAATAGCAAACATTTATTATATTATATAAATATGTATTGTTTTATATATATATTATATATTGAAAATGTATAATATATATATATATATATATATATATATATCTATGCACTATGTAATTAAAAATATCCAATATGTACCTTTATTGTATCTAATACATATTTTCGGATAATAATGACTTTTACTTTTTGTAAATATTTTTAACTGTGCTAATAAAATTTATTATATATATATTTATTTATATATTAATTATATTTTAAGTTAATTATATATAAATTAATCATATTTATTTTATCAATACTAATACTAATGTATAATACTTTTGTATTATTCACGTCTTATTGCACATTCACACTGTCTCATTTAGGCGATTTTGCTCATTATAGGTATATACACAGGATGATATACCTTCTATGTATACTACATAAAGTGCTTTCATATAAATGAGCTCATTATCAATATAATTTATCAATTATACATTTAGTGTTTTATTATTATTATTATTAAGTAAAGTTTATAAAAGTTTGTGAAAGTTCTATTAGCTGCATAAATGAGCTTATTATAATGTGAACGTATGATGTCGTTAATATAAATTAGTTAGTGCCTAAATGAGACATTGTGAATCAGTGGTGTAACTACAGGGAAGCGACTGGAAGCAACGCTTTCGGGTCCACGAATTTAGGGGACCCATTATAAATTTATGTATTCATTGTATTTATTTTTAATAAATTCTCAAAAGTGGGACAACCCGATTTGCCGTATAGTTGTGCTTCAATCCTCAATTTCTATCGGTGCTATATTTAAATCTGCATCTACTCCATATTGCAGAATAGTCCATTAACCATTAACATATACCAAATTTCATTGGAGTATCTTTATTAAAAACTGAGAAACACCATATCCGGTTGTTGAGTTTATATGGCAGCTATAAGAAATAGTAGTTTAATTTCAATCAAATCATATAGTGATCAGGGGCCGCTCCCAAAAAGTATGTGTGTAAAGTTTCATTCGAAGAGTTCAAAAGCTGAGAGAGTAGTTTGAACTGAAAAGGTATATATATACTTTACTGATATATACTTCATAGTATTTGCGACGTTTCCTTTAATGCGTTACGAAAATCTGGACAAACTTTATAAGGGTATATAAACTTTTTCGTGTAAAGGGTATAAAAAGATGTTAGTAGGGGCCCCTTAGTTAGTAGTTGCTTATAGGCCTAAAAAATGTAGTTACGCCACTTTTGTGAATGTACTATAAAATGTTGTCTTTACATAAAACTTCAACTCACTTTCTTTTACTTTTAGTTTTTTTATATTCACATTTTATTACAGCTCACGACATAAAAATATAAACAAGAATTTGCAGACAAAAATGTAAATATTTTTACCAGCTTAGATATATATAATAACTGTTTTCTACTTGCCTCTAAGTATAGCTTTGTTATTTATATTTCAGAACATATCAAACTGTTAAAGAAAGTTCCAAATACTTCCAAACTCTTGAAGAAAATCTAGATACTTTCAAAATGTTACACATTGAACTAAATCGTATTTCTTTTCAAGCAATGTCTTTCACTTTTTAAATACAAAACAATCATGTCCAATTATTTATATTTAATATAAAATAAAATAAAAATAATAAAAATAAAGTATCTTATTATTATTTGAAATACCAAATATCAGCATGATCGTTATTAGAGCTTATAGAACAAAATAAGTTCTGTTTAAATCGAGCGCAATTATTTGCTGAAGGAATTGAATTTTAGTTACATTTCGTTTCTCCTTGATTCGCTGCTTCATAATGTTAAGAAAGGTTAAAGCGTATCTTGTCTTATCTTGGCCAGAGTTATGCCAATTACTGCTTAACCTGTTGCACTGAAATTCGTTTACCTTGAATTTCGCTGTCTTCTGCTGGTGCTGGTCACAAAATGAGTTGAAGCATTTTTTGTATTTATGAAGTGTAAACTTTGCCATAAATTTAGTATTTATAACCAATCGTCATTTTTATCTTAAATTTGCTATATTTCTTCAACGTTATTATTCTATTGTTCATTTCTCTTTCACTAGAAGTATACCTCAAAAATTGATAAATTTTTGTTGGCTTTGAGTTTTTATCTTCATACATGTGAATACATTACTTCAGTTTGGTCACTTGCTCGTGGGATGGCGCAGCGAGTCATAAAATGAAGTTGGTTTCGTTCAATATTTCATTGCTTGTGTGTGTGAAAAGTGTTCGACATCGTGGTGTGTGTATAAATTTACACATTAAAAATTCGATTAAATAAAATTCGATTATTTCTCACATCCGGCAAATTTTCCATTTTTCATGTTCTGTCATGTTTCTTTGGTATTTATTATTATTCGTTATTAAAATTGTTGTGTTTGATATTAAAACAGACAAATATTTTAACAAATATTTGAATTTTATTTAAATACAAATTCCAAAATACGACTGTTCTTGGGAACACTTCAAATTTAACGTATTTATGTAAGGTACTCTTTCGTTCGTTATTAGGCAAATGAACGAAATAATGTTCACATTATAGGAATAATCTGATAAAACGGTTACCTAAAATATAAAAAAAAAACTTAAAGGAATTTAGTGAGACAAAACGTTTTCTTAAGGTTTTTAGCTAAATTTAAAATATTTAATAATATTAATATTACATTAAATCTGTTATATTAGATTTTAATTTTTAATTAAAGTCAGAATCATGCTTTTAAGAAGAGAGGGTGTTATATTAGCAGTGACAATAAAAAATAACAAACAAATAAATTATTAACACATAAATGAATTCTCCTCGAAGTTTATAAGCTAAAAATGTCATCTGTAAGTGCATGCAATAATTTCACCAAAACTTAAGCGTGGTGCAGATTAGCAAACTTGACCTTTGAATGACGCTCAACCAATATGCTGGTTGGTAAGCACAACAATCAGCTTGTCGCCAACATGTTGTGAATGCTAGTGTGTCACTTAAAATTTGCATTCCGTCAGTCAATAGCATATTTTTGTATGGTGACTATCGTAGAACAGTGTGCGTAAGCACAAATCTTGATTACTACCATGTTCAAGTGCGGTCTGTAGAATAAATTTGAGCAGGAGTGCGCACAACTTGACTGACAGTCAAATTTGCAAGTCTGCACCACGCTTTACTCACCACTAGGTGTATTCGCCCTCTACAAAAAGGTAGTGCGGCAAAAAACAACAAGTGTCGTACTGAATTCTCAAGCTGACATATTGGAATCACTGCTGTAAACTGTCAAATATTATATAGAGCGATGCCTACATCATCTGTCAAAGATCTTAAATAAACTTCACGAGACTTGTCATTCACAGGGAAATGTTTAGCTTTGATTTTCTGAGATTAATTTGACGCGGTTTAGTTAAAGGACAGTGAAATTTTACACTTTTTGTTGACTGCTATATATGGCCTATTTTAAAATTAATCCCAATTCATCACAACAAAGCAAGACTACTGGTTTGCGTCTAGGACATGCAAAAAAAATGCCATAGTGCGCTTAAAATCCTTTTTTTTATTTAACTTTCTACGATATTACATTATTAAAAAAATTTTTAAACATAATCAAATAATCAAATTAAAAAGAGTTGAAAATCCGAGGTAAAAATATGGTTTAACATTTGATTGTGTGACGAACCGGTATTTATAGTGTGCTCATTGAAGTTGTTCACGTTCCGCGAAGAAAAAAAATAATATTTTAACCGATATTTCTCCATGAAAAAAACTATAATAGTTAATCGAACTACTGAACCTAAGACATAATTGTTAAAACGTTATACTTTATTTTATGGATACCCTAGATCTAACAACGAGGTATCAGACTATTTTAGGCTAGATATCACACATTAATTTACTATAACATCGAAGATGACTCATTTGGATAAAGTGTTCTGGTAATAAATAGTTGGAGAAAATGATTATATCAGCTAATTTAAAACTTATTACAATAGTAGCTAGAATATAGTAAGCAAATAGCAGGTAAACATACAATTGGTTCTTGCTTTCAAAGAGTTTTTTGTGGTTAAAATGCACTTTCACTCATATTTGTCAATTGAAGACATAATTATCTAGGTAAATAGATAAGAATGATACGAACATTCAATATTTTTATTTCTTAAGTAAATAGGACACTTTTCTACCAATTAAACAGAAGTTCAATAATTAAGCCAATATTATTTAAATTACAATCACAGTATGGCGTATATGATATAATAATCACTTTAAGATAAATAAATTTTATGTTTCAAATTTTGTAATACCATTTTAAACAATTATAAGTATTACTGTTTAACTTAATAAATAGTGTAATATAAGTAACATGTATATTATGCATAGAGGCGAGGCGTCGAATGGTACAGAGTGTTCACTGAACACCTTAACAAAGCTTCCTTATTAGATCATTTTTTTTATTAGGTAAATAGTCTCGCTATTTTGCTATTTAATATTTTTTATAATAGCTTTTCCAAACATATTAACATAAACACAAAATGTATAATACAAACAAAACCACACATACATATGTTAGTTACACCCAATATTACTTATAATTAATAAAAGAGAAAATACATTCCTCTGAAAATATACTAAGGTTCAGAATAAAAAATGCACCGCTTACAAAGCATGCAAATGAAATAACATTCACATTGGGACTATGTTCAGTATTGAATAAACACAAAACATACAAACAAATATAAAAATAAAAGAGAAAATAAGCCCCGCAAAATAAGTACATAAAATTAATCATAACTCTTAAATTAATGCGTGCAAGCGGTTCAATAAAAAAAGTGAACCTCCAATGTTATACAAACTAAATACAAAAGAGAAAAAAATGACTGAGCGAAAATCGCTTTACACTTGACGAGAGGTTCACTCGACCAATTTAAACCCCAAGTTCATACAAAGCGTGCAAATACAATCAAAGTCACGGTTGCCGTTTTATATGGGCAAATGGTTCAAAAAAAAAAATTGAACCGCCCATAGTAAATACAAAGTAAAAGAGTAAATGAATGCATGAGAGTTTCTTACTCTTATGTAGAGGTTAGAAATAAACCAAAACAAATTCATTATTGGAATTTTATACTAGCAAATGGTAAAAGTAAAGAAAAAAATTAAAGAAATTTGAAGTGAAAAATAATATTTAGAAATGGATAAATGTGTGATTAAAGATTTGATCCAAATATCTTTTTTTAAACGATCTTCCGAAAAAATGGTTTTAATTCATAAAATGAATAGACCAACTCCAGATATGAAGAATTTGGTAATTTTCCTACAGTTATTTACCATAAAAACCGGTGGATCACAGGCTGCGAATATTTAAATAAATTATTTTGTTGGTCTTATACGTTATTTGCTTGTGGAAAGGACAAAACTCAGGAGTAGGGAGAATACGTTATAGTTGGAATTCAGTTTTGATCAAATTGTGAACACCTTGCCAAAAAGCTGACGCCTTGCTACTGATTATGCATATTTAAAGTATATTATGCTTAATTAAGTGGTTTTGATCGGATGGGGAATCCCCAGATGTAATCGTGATGAACCTAGGGGGTTATTTATAAGAATAGAAAAAAATGAGATTGTGCAATTCAAGAGAAGTTGGAAATTTAATACAAAAACAAATTATGTTTTAAATTTAAATCAATTTTATTCCTTTAGAGTATAATTATGCTGTTCTTAGAACACGCTTTGGTATTAAATATTTCAAACACCCTTTAAATAAGATTTTAATGAGTCAAATAGGTTGCAAATTACCAAAATATAGTGCTAAAGTACTTGAAACTTATATACTTACAGCATACTTCGATGATAAACTCTTTCCAAGCATTATAACATCGTCAAGAAGTGGAGAGAGTTTTAATTATCATCACCATTAGCCTGGTTAGGTTGTACCGATGATCTAAAGTGAAGCACTTAGGCCTATTGGCCTTTTGTGTTACTGCATAAGAGAAAACTGAGAAGTTTAAAAACTACCTTGGCCGTAGGTAAAGCATTAAATGCTATTTAATGAGAGGTCTTGCAGTTCACCAAGATCCTTAAAAAAAGAAACCGCTAGAATAGTATAGTTGCGTCGCGCATTCACTGGGCGAAAGCAAAGCAGATGACAGACACTTTCATTGTCCTCTCTGCAACTGCGAGAGCAATATTCAATCTTCTAGCATGATTTTCTGATCTGAAGTGACAAATGAGTAAACCTATCACAAGTCTGATATCTTAATGAGAGTTTCAAGGTTTCTTCTAATGCAACGTGGCCAACTTGCATACAGATGTTTACATGTCGTTGAGTTTTACTACAGCGTATTTGAAATTTCAGCACAGATAGAACTCAGTAACTGTTTAGGTGTTCCGAGTGATTTTCCTTTGTACCCCTTCTGACTAGCTTGTCTGCTGTGCAATTGTTGAAGTTATCCATATGATTGGGAAGTCAATTCTTTTTGAAATGTGTAGCAACAAAAAATCGTCCTAGATGTAAATTAGACCTATTTGAGGACTTAAAAGCAACTTAACTGTCTGATTGCATATATATATTCTTTTTAAATACATCATTCTCTTTCAGACAAGCTCCAACTTCCCTAATGGTGATGACCTTCGCCATTTTAAAAAACACTACAATGATCAGAAATCCTGATGGAAGTATATTTACCCTAAGATTGGACTCTCCCCTAAAGAGGGACCTCCCGAAAACCTCTTTAGTCATCGTGTTTCCTCTCCACGTCTTTAGATGGAAACTCTGTATGGAGTCAATGTTAATTGGAGAAGGACTGATAAAATCGAGCCAATTGATCATTTATTAGATAAAGTATCATTGAGTGAAGCATTGGTCTTACGCAATGGATGGTATGGTATATAGAGCATGACTGATGTAGAGTTTAGTCCTGCGATGAAACCTGTTCAGTACCATGTCGTATTGAACAGGTTGTCTATGGCCATCCAAAATAAGGTGAATCCATATAACAATATATAGTAGGTCTTAAGGCAGCCGTATCAAACCTTCGACGTATGTGTGGTTGCAACCCACACTTCTAACTAATGACTTTTTGACGTAGAAGCAGCACAATGTTTGTTTTTCTAGCATACTTCTAGGCGTTTTGCTTTCAAGTAAGTTTTCTGTCGAACACAACTCCTAAAAATTTTAATTTTTTTGGTAAATTGTATCACAGAACCTGATGGAGAAAGATTGGAAACTCCACTTTGGCTGATAGATACCACGATTTCATTTTTGTTAGGGTCACCACTACAGCCATATTTCAGTGCAACATTTTGTAAAAGTGACGATTAAATAGCTCAAACTATAGAGCCGTGGATAAGAAAAGTTAACAGATACTGCAACAAAAAGATTATAGTCCTAGTCATTAGCTGCACCTAAATTATTTCAGTCGGTTAAGCCAATCTCCACAAAAGAAAACATACAACACTCCCGGTATATCATCCTCCGACATTAAACATTTCCGATGACGAGATTTATAAAATTGATTTTATTTGAACAGTAACTTTAGCTTGCATTCTTGATGCCAGGAAAAGTAGGAAATGTAAATTCCTTCTAGGTATTAATTGAAGACTTGTCTTCAAAAATTCACCTTTGTTGTAGGAGCGCTGCAAAGTGTAGGATATGTATTTTAGTTTTTTTATAAAAATAGTGTATAAACTGATAGGTAATAGCTTTTCTGGTAAAACTGTGATATAATCTTTGCTCTGGGTAACATGTTTATTTGAGTAATAATCAATTCACCTGCTACCGAGGAAGTATAGTAATTTAAGACCACTGCTATAATAATAATAATAATACGCCTTGCTCGACGTCTATGATTTCGAGCAGCCTCTTATACTGGGCACAGGCTGTCTATAAGCCGCTTCCGCTTTCGCGCCGTAACGCTACGTCCTTTACATCTGTAATGTTGCTTATGTTTCTTCCTAGGGGCTGCAAAATGGTGTTTATTTCATTCAATGTTGCCCTCCTCCATGTTGTTTTTGGACGGCCTCTTCCTCTACTACCTTGCGGGTTGTATACCAACGCCTGTTGACAAATTTCGGAGGGAGCTTTTCGAAGTGTATGCCCGATCCATCCAAATTTTCTTTCTCGAATTTCAGGATTGACATCTCTAACATTTGTTCTGGTTCAAAGATCGTGATTTGATATTCTAATTGGCTAGAAGATACGTAAAATTCTGCGGAGACAGCGGTTAACAAATACTCTCAGCTTGCTTTGTATGTGTTCTGCAACAAACCAGGTTCGCAACCACACAGGAGAACTGAAAGAACGCATGCTTTAAAGATTTTTATCTTTGTGCTTAAACTATAAGCACCAAGGGCTTTCTTTATTCTACTTATCACATCTTGGGCTGTACCTTCATTTTCAGACACAATACTCCCTAGATACTGGAATTCATTTACGCGTTCAATGGTCTTCGTTTCCAACTTCAAAGGTTCATCAATTCGATTGTTTATTTGAACTTCTTTTGTTTTCTGTGCATTGATTTTTAGTCCGACTTTGCACGACTCTAAAGACAGGTCATTAAGTTTCTGTTGTATATCATCAAACCGATGTGACAACTCGCATTTGCCGTCAGCATAGTCCAAACACTCCAGCCTAGTGTTCGGTGACAGTGGGTTCCATACAATATTCTTCATGGCATTTATTTCATTTTTGAGTTTTGCTCGTTGTTCTATCATTATTCAAGTTTGTGCTGAGATGAAGTCGTCTTTGGTATTATTTGACGCTCTACCTAAGGTTTTCGTACAGGTTTCATTAATAGCCATTTTTATTTTGTTCCAGCAATGTTGGGGATTTAGGTTGTCAGTAGTAGCAGACACTTTTTCAGAGATGAAACGTGAAAAATTTTGCTTTATATTTGGTGCTTTCAATTTAGAGACCTTGTATTTGATTCTGCTACAGTTAACCGCCTTCTTAATTCTTTTTGGGTTGACTAGTATTTTGCTAACTAGTAGGTGGTGGTCAGAGCTGATATCGGCACCTCGTTTATTTCTTACATCAATTAAACAGTTACTCCACCTTGTCGTAAGACAAATATGGTCTATTTGATTTTGTGTTCTCATATCAGGTGATACCCACGTTTTTTTATGTATTGTTTTATGCAGAAAAAACGTGCCTCCAATTTTGAATTCATTTATACCACACAGCTCTACAAGACGTTCACCATTGTCATTCATGTCACCAAGGCCATATTTCCCAATGACGTGCTCTAAAGTTTCATTTACTTCTCCAATTTTAGCATTAAGGTCGCCCATCACAATTTTAAAATCTTTCTTTGGTGCTTCAGCAATTGCAGCGCTTAGCTTGTCATAAAAAGCGTCTTTATAATTTTCGTTGGCATCTTCAGTAGGCGCATAGCACTGAACAATCGATATATCTATAGACCACTGCTATAGATAAATGAAAGACATCCGAGCCTAGAGCCTTACCTGACTAACTGCATATGGGTAACGGTCGTTTCAAAAGATTAGACCAGATGAGTCAACCTGATTGCATATTAAATTCGTGGATCAAACATTCCCTGAAATATATATACCTACTCAAAGAAAACTGTAGGAAACACAGTATCCTTTTCTTTCCTCATTAAAGAGTTTTTCAAAATTTTAGCGAAGGTCTACAGTTTTATTAATAGACTAGGCAGTGCGTTCTTTATAAATTCGCTTGAGTGGTTAAGTGTTTGGTAATTAGAGTGAACTTTATTTCTGCTTGAGATCATAGCTACCAGACCTCACCTCCTTTATTTCAGTTGGTGCTGCTTCATAGTCCTAGTAGCTGAATGACAACTTAAAATAATAACAGAAATATTGTTGGAATGAAATATTTTATTCTTAGAATCTGGTAGATAATTTCATGGCATTTATTTTTGAATATGATTTGTCCGCAGTATGTACTATTTTGCAATAAATGTGGTCGTTTGGCGTCAATGATCGCATGAACATTTGCTTCAAAATTGATTTCGCAATAAATCGAATATTAAGCGCGCTTTATTCCAACTTTAGCCGTCTTTAACTGATTAGTTTTTAGAAATTTGCAGACAAAAATTCAGTCAGCTCACCATTCACTGTAACGACAGCTCGTTTTTCATTTCGAAAGAAGTAAGGACGGATTGTGCCTACACGCTGACGGCACTAAACACTAAAAAGTGAATTTTAATAGGTGCATGATGGTTTTGAAACGAAAAGAGAAAAATTAGTGAGAAAACGGCCAATAACTGCACTAATTGCTTGTTTACTAGGCTAATTATGTTGACCGTAGAATGGGCGAAGTGCCCCATGAATTTCGTGAACAGATTTATTTTTTTCCACAATTTGGAAGCGAATTATGATGATTGGTCAAACCGAAATAAACAAAAATTTCAACACAGTTTGACATTCTCAAATGTCAAACCATAGCTCTTAGGTTGCAAAACGACTTAAGCTTCTATGACAACAGGAGCTATTTTGATGTTTGCTCTCACATTAGAAGATTTATGGAATTTTATGACAGTGAAGTGCCGTAGTTGTTATGTTCGATGGCCCGTAACGATGTCATTGTCACTGATTCCAGTGATTAGCAAGTCAGTAATATTATTTTATCAAGATTTCAAAATCTGAAATTGCCCTAAACTTTAACAAACACCGTTCTGCTTGGTCATTGATTATTTAAAATTTTTGAATGAGCATTATCCAAAGCCGCCATCACAGGCATGTGGACAGAGTGTGATATAACAATAACAAGGTCGCCTATCAGTTTAAAACACAAAATTCATCATAAAAGCTAAATCCCTTGTTAATATCGAAAAGGGTTTAGTAATTTTTGCGGGTACTGAATGTAACGACCTTTAATTCTTTAGTTACCAGGTCAGAGTTGTTTGCCTTTATTATGGTTGAAATTTTATCTGGTCATAAAGATCTGGTGTCTGGAATTGAATGGAAAACTGTTTATTGCCGCTCATAAATTTGAAAATAGAACAATAAATGATCAATATATAAACAAATCTTAAAACTTGTACGGACGTGGGGAAGTGTTAGTGTTAACCTTCTTTCTCCAACCACTTGAAACAGCTTTTCCGCTGGAGCATTTTCATCCATTCTCACGACATGATCAAACCAGTGAAGCTGCTGGATGTTATCTCGCTGAATTATATCAATGTCGGGAAAAAGTTCGCCAGTGATTCATTCGGATAAGGTAGTGGTCACCAACTCGTAGAGGCCCAAAAATGTTACAAAGAACTCTTCGCTCGATCACTCGCAGAACATTTCCAGTGCTGCTTCCTCATTTAGTTTCATTTGTCGAGAAAGAGAGCTACATCTCAATTGCCCACCGAACCCATAGCACCATCTATTTGAAAAGATAATTTTCCAATTAATCTCCAGGCTGACATCACTGTTGTGCGCATAGTCACCAACCGCTAGCTGGGTAACCGAGCGACTCACATTTTTCACCAGCAGCTGACATATACCGCTGACCCTATTCTTGCAGAATCCTTTTCGCTAGCAGCAAAGGCAGCTGTGAAATCACGTTTGGTATGCCCATTGATGTCAATGTCATCAAAGGAGGGACGCTGGGGCTAGGAGCTGAACACATTTGTAAAATATTGTTATAAATAACTGCCCTGCGCATGATTACTTTAATGACCAAATTGAAAAGATCACATTATAAGGAATCACCTTGTCTAAAGCCTTGTACGGTATTAAAATGTTCTGAGAGACTCGATCCTACCTTAAGGGAGCTACGGGTTTTGCTCAACGTTATTCGGCGTAGTCGTATTAACTTTACAGGGAAACCGAACGTAGACGTTCCGGCGTAAACGCGATCCCATATGCGGCTATCGAAAGTTACTTTATAATTGACAAAAAGGTGGTAAGTGTCGGTGTTAGGTTCGTGGGCTTCTTTCAAGATTTGTCGCAGTGTGTATATTTGGTCAGTGGTTAAGCGACCAGGTCGAAAGCCACACTGATGAACCCCAATCAGTGAGTGAGCATGTGGCTTCAACCTTCCATATAGTGCAGTTGAAAGGACTTTGTACTGACAGATATTAAGCTGATCCCGCGATTGTTAATGGAAGTTGTCGGATATTTTTTTTAAAACAGGACCTGCGCCTATCGCTTTGTTGTTCTTTAGTTATTGTATAGGAACACTCACTTCGTAATAGTTAGGTGGTAGAATTTCCACACCATCTTTATCGATTGGGGTTTCCGAGAACATTTTTCCAAAGGTTGAATTAATGTTATCATCGCCAGATAGTGGCTTGGAGAAATGCTCTTTTCATAGTTTCAATGCACTCTGTGTATCCGAAGTCAGGTTACTATTTTTGTTTTTACAGGTTGCTGTACCAGGTGTGAAGCCTTGAGTCAGAAGATTCACTTTTTAATAAAATTTACGGACATCATTCCTGTTTCTATGCACTTGATTTCCTCTCCTTCACTTATTTCTTTATCTCGTTTCTTCTATCTGAATAGGCGTTTCTCTACCTTCCTCATCGCTCAAAATTGTACGCACGGTTCGAGTAACTGCGGACTACAAGGTTCTTTTTTTTTTAAAAAGTTTTCTCTTTTCTAAGTTTGTGTGCTGCAGCAATTTAGATAAGTGGCTAACGCTGCTTTTTTGAATTGTTTCATGTATAGTAGAGATTTTCAGGTCTTTGTGAATATCATTCTCCTTATTTCAATTCCATATTTTCAATTCAGAACAATAACAGTTTTGTAAATTAGTAGTTTGTTATCAATTGACAGACTGGAATTGATCTGCAAATCTTCGATAAGCAAAAGTCAGCTTTTGCTCTAACAGCATGATATATCAATGTAAACAATTTTCAGTTTCTGTTCTTTAAATTTGCTGTCGGTGAAAGTAACTTAGACAGTTTTTTCGGTGTTAATCTTAATTCCCCATGTGTCAGACCAATGCATTACTTCGTACAGATGATTTTGAAGCTTTGCAGTTGCTTTCTTGATGTCATGGTTTGATGATAAAAGCCCATTATCGTCAGCAAATGTTGCAGCTAATATTTCTCCACTTTTTAGCTTAGGAATGTCTGCAGTGTATAGTAGATACAGAATCGAGCCTAATACACTCCCGTGAGGGACACCGGCTTCTACTTTATCATGTTGAATGTGTCGGTTTGATATTGTACAAGGAAGTATATATCTTTTAGGTAGCTCTTCAGTAGTAAGTAAATCGGCCATCCTTCGTGCCAGACGCTGTCAAATGCTTTGACTATGTCTAAAAACTCATCCACAATGATCTTCTTAGTGTCTGTATTTATTGCACTTTTGCTTGCCACCCGATGAATTTGCTGAATTGTAAAACGCTTTTTACGAAATCCAAATTGGTGAATTGGTAATAGGTTGTTTTCTTGTATTATTGGTTGCTGTCGGGAGAAGAGAAGAATAGTTCAGATAGGATGGGTAATAAGCTGATCGGTCTGTAGGAGTTGACAATTGAAGCATTTATGTTTGGTAACTTTCACTACTTTCCAAATATGAGGAAAATTTTTTTTACTAATCATGCCGTTAAAGTGACCTTTTATAGGTCGCGTTCATTAAAGCAGTACTTTGGCGACGCTCCTCTTCATATTATTGGTTTCTTCGTGGGGGACGTTGGAAACTAAGAACATTTTCCGCAATTCTGAGGAGGGTGTCAGAGGGTTGGTTGTTTCATCGGTTAGAGGGTTAATCGACGAGGACTTCTACTGTCTCTCGTAATCGCAGTTTACGTCAAGTTTTTTTGGGCACAAGAGCATACGTTGTTGGCGGTGCTAAGCTGCACGCGTACCTTGGCTGCGACAAGGTAGTGGTCGGTGTCGATATTTGAATCACGGATTGAATGTACGTCCAGCTCACTTAAAGCGTGACTGGCGTCCATTACGAATTAATCGGTCGGGTTTCGTGTTGATTGGTCAGAATATAGCTACATTGTCTTATGAATATTTTGGTGTCGGTATCTGATGCTACATACTACCATATTTCACGCCACAGAGAAAGCTATTACCCTCATACCGTTGTTGGAGGTGAATTAATGAAGACAGAATTTTCCGACAGTTTGACCAAAGATTTCTTCCCTTTCAACCTTTGCTTTAAAAACCCCAGAAAGAATTGTAACATTGTAGGCGGGATTGTGGTCATAAACTTCGTCGAATCTCGCGTAGAAGTTATCGTTGGTCAAGTCGTCCTTTTCTTCTGTCGGCGAGAAAGCGCAAATAAGTATGATGTTGAAAACTTTTCCATTGATATGCATTATAGCAACCATTCCTCCACCAGAGCAAGTCGCTTGACAGATTTTTATAGTCTCTTTCTAACCACAAAATCTTATGCAAATTCAGGCTTATTTGCATGGTAATTGAAGTAGATATAATAGTTCGCTTCTTTAAAGCATTCTTGTCCTGTCCATTGCATTTCGTGGATTGCAGTGGTGTTAGTCTTACATTTATTCAGGGATTTCGCCAGTTGGATAAAGACACTTTCCCTATTAAGGATCTGGACATTCCAGGAACATTTCCGTAAATCATAAATCATAGTCCTTTAAGCGTTTGTCTCGGTCGTCAACGTTAATCGGTTTCCAGTTCTGAGGCATTTTTGTGTCCTTCATTGCCGAATAATTTCACGTGATTGGTGCCAAATCCTGTGCACAATTCAAATTTAAAGCCCTTAAGATATAGCTTGCTGCACACACTTTTAATTCATTACTCAGCGGGTGCAAGGTAACTATTGGATTGAGGATGAAAAATATAACGCTGACATTTTCCATGTCAAATGCAATAAGACACGTTGCCTTGTGTACTTATATCTGGCGCTCGGGGTCCTCTCCCCATTGTGTAGCATTAAAATGTGTGTTTTAAATAGAAAATATTTGTTCTTAGTCCTAGCAGCGGTTGGTCATAAAGTTGCCGAAGCGCAGAGAAGAGCTCTAGCTTCTTTGAAGTACTATTTACTGTGGTGAATTTAAATTATGATCGAGTAGCACGAGATTGCATCTGGTGCCTTCTAAGTACACCCTTCTAGCGGGGGAGCGTGTACGACTCTGTGCTGTTGGTGCTGCTGTCAATTACAATCAGATGACTTGATCAGATAATATACAACTTGATCAAATTATATGCTTTTCTTTGGTTTTTATTATCGTATATTGTTACAGCTTCAACCTGTCTACTGCTATATCGACTTTCTTGTCCTACATAATAATAAGTTTATGTCTGCTTTCAATGTTGCTTGGAATCCCATCAATACCGATAGGTAAACTTGCGTCCAGCTGCCAGAATCTTGGTAACGTATAACCGTCTAAACAATAGTTTCTTTACCTGTAAGAATTTAGCAGATTCAAATGGAATTCTTTATGTCCGTGGTGACTGCTCTCAGTGTATCAAAATTTGTGACCCAAACGTGACCCAAACGCCACTGTTGTTTGTTTTTTTACAGTGCTGTATATGTACATGGATACCGGGAGTTGTGACAGCGCACTCAGAATCTTGTATGAAGCCATCACGAATCAGAGTGATTCGAAATCAAAATCTTATGCAAATTCAGGCTTATTTGCATGGTAATTGAAGTAGATATAATAGTTCGCTTCTTTAAAGCATTCTTGTCCTGTCCATTGCATTTCGTGGATTGCAGTGGTGTTAGTCTTACATTTATTCAGGGATTTCGCCAGTTGGATAAAGACACTTTCCCTATTAAGGATCTGGACATTCCAGGAACATTTCCGTAAATCATAAATCATAGTCCTTTAAGCGTTTGTCTCGGTCGTCAACGTTAATCGGTTTCCAGTTCTGAGGCATTTTTGTGTCCTTCATTGCCGAATAATTTCACGTGATTGGTGCCAAATCCTGTGCACAATTCAAATTTAAAGCCCTTAAGATATAGCTTGCTGCACACACTTTTAATTCATTACTCAGCGGGTGCAAGGTAACTATTGGATTGAGGATGAAAAATATAACGCTGACATTTTCCATGTCAAATGCAATAAGACACGTTGCCTTGTGTACTTATATCTGGCGCTCGGGGTCCTCTCCCCATTGTGTAGCATTAAAATGTGTGTTTTAAATAGAAAATATTTGTTCTTAGTCCTAGCAGCGGTTGGTCATAAAGTTGCCGAAGCGCAGAGAAGAGCTCTAGCTTCTTTGAAGTACTATTTACTGTGGTGAATTTAAATTATGATCGAGTAGCACGAGATTGCATCTGGTGCCTTCTAAGTACACCCTTCTAGCGGGGGAGCGTGTACGACTCTGTGCTGTTGGTGCTGCTGTCAATTACAATCAGATGACTTGATCAGATAATATACAACTTGATCAAATTATATGCTTTTCTTTGGTTTTTATTATCGTATATTGTTACAGCTTCAACCTGTCTACTGCTATATCGACTTTCTTGTCCTACATAATAATAAGTTTATGTCTGCTTTCAATGTTGCTTGGAATCCCATCAATACCGATAGGTAAACTTGCGTCCAGCTGCCAGAATCTTGGTAACGTATAACCGTCTAAACAATAGTTTCTTTACCTGTAAGAATTTAGCAGATTCAAATGGAATTCTTTATGTCCGTGGTGACTGCTCTCAGTGTATCAAAATTTGTGACCCAAACGTGACCCAAACGCCACTGTTGTTTGTTTTTTTACAGTGCTGTATATGTACATGGATACCGGGAGTTGTGACAGCGCACTCAGAATCTTGTATGAAGCCATCACGAATCAGAGTGATTCGAAATCTGTAAATGGCTAATGCGTAGTAGATTTTTGATGACTGCCATTTACTCACATCCAATCGACTTAACCGCATTGCAAAATGAACTACGGTCTCAATTGCACTGGCCACGAAATTGGATTCGATGGTGGCCATACCGATGTTGAACTTCGTGGTCGCTCGTAATAGGCACTACTTAGAATTGTGCCACAATCTGTGCAATATATGTTAAGGAAGCTTTTCCCATAAAGGCAGCACCTTTACCGTTACTTGGTTCATGTTGAGCTCTGGGGTTTTACCTTACTGACTAGATAAAACTGCATTCCCACACGTATCTTGTTTGAAGACTCCTACACTAATAGTTTCGAAAGGACCTTAATTTTTTTTGGATGACTACTCTTAATTTTACCACCAGTTTTGATAAGAAATTGCTGATAACATCGGGTTGTCACTACTTCTCAGAAGCTATATGACATATAAGAAGGGTAAGCGTTGCTTCTATTTCTTGCTGTTCAACTTTATTAACCCTTATCAAAGATAAGTTGTAAGTTGTCAAGATCCAGCACAGACCTTCTTTACAGCGCTGTTTTCGACGGTAAATTCTGATTGCATTCAAACTATCGAGTTGTTGTGTACGGTGGCAGCAAAACAGTTGCCAAGCTTTGAAATGAAAATATAAGAATTTCGTCCGCAGAGGTACCTTTAAGCTGCTTGTTTTGCTAGCCACCCCCGATTTTGTCGATTGCGTTCATTTTGAGATTCAAGTAGCGTTGATCAAAATAAGAATGAGTTTGATATGGTCTTGATGTCAGCCAGCACCCTGATAGCTTGGTGAGCAGCTAGGTTGTTGGAGACGATGATCACCATATATATCTTTAAGAGAGTCTGTTCAACCTTCTTCTGGTTAGCTGAAGAGATGATCACATCAAAGTATACAGCGTCAATGATGGCAAAAGTGAAGCTCTTTTCAAATCTCAAGTTTTGAAGTTTGACAGATGTAGAAACAATCTATTGTTCGGTCTGATAAGTTGATTTCCGTCGTATCTAAGTAGAGGCAGAGGCGGTTTGTGAAACGCTTCTGAGGATATTCCGAATTCTTGAATGTACTGCTAGTTGCAAGGGTACGGTCAACTTATTTTTAGCATCAGGGGCACATGTAGAAAAACATGGAGCAGCATGACCATCTGGTAGCGGCTTGGTAAATATAAGTTCTTTGGATCTAAGTTTCCATAAGGAGTATAGATAAAAACGTAACACATACCAGAAAAGACAATGGAAAAATTTTGCCAAAAAACTTAACCATCCTCATTGTATCTTATGGCAACTGAAGCTGAAAAATAAAGAAATCTAGATGAAGTGTAGATAGATGAAGTTGGTAATCAAAAGTCAAAAATAACAGAAACAGCAATAATTGGTGTAATGCGAGATAGCATAGGTGCTCAAAGATAATATTTTTCATATAAATTTTTGGGTTGTTAGCCAAATTTAAAAAAAATGAGATCCTTTATGTACATATTATTAGTATAATCATAGAATAATCATAGTAAATATCACTCTGATCTGTTACTGCTTAGTATTTTTTATTAGGGGTTCTTTATTATTTTGTATTCCTAAAATGACTGTTAGATATAGTAATTAATGATATTGCCGATTTTATCAAAATGACAATGTCATTTACCGGTTTAAATTATGTTTATTCTTGGAATTGTCAATATGGATCCCCAATTGTTGTCATTTATGTTAAAACAAAGCTTGTGTTGTTTGTGTGAAGAATCTAGGTTAGGTTAGGTTGAGAGGTCTGTGATAAAACAATTGTCAGCGTTTTCAATCAGGGACATCTGTTAATTAATGTGATGCCCTCAAAGTTGCCTGAGAGATGTAAGTTACACCAGTCGCTGTCATTTCCGTGAATCATTATTTTTATACTATTTGCTCTATTAGAAAAGACTGAGGAGAGTTTACAAGTCTGCTTATATTACTTCTGGTAGGATAGTAAGGAATTGATACTTAAGACACCAAAGTCATTTCATTTGTATTTAGAGAAAAATACATAATCCAAAAAGTAAACAATGGACTCTGTTTATTTGGGAACCAAATTAAACACCAAAAACGACGTCGGCTTAGAGATTCAACAAAGAAGCACTATTACCAATAGATGTTACTTGGGGTAAGTAGGTAAATGTAAAATAAAACATTCTCTCGACAAACGAATATCACGTTCTACAAATCTCTTATCATGCCTGTCCTGTACGTGATGCAAAAGCTTGGACAATTACCAAAAGTGATGAAAAGTCGTTAAGGGCATTCGAGAGAAAAATTCTTCGAATGATCTATGGACCTTGAGGCGTTGGCGACGAGTATCAAATTAGATAGAACGATGAGCTGTATGCGCTATACCGTGATATTGATATAGTTAAGTGCATAAAAATTCAGAGGCTTCGCCGGTGTAATCATGTTGTGCAAATGGAAAGAAGTGTTTCACTTTTGTAGGTGTTTGATACGGAACTCACAGTTGGAAAGTGTGGTAGAGGACGAACGCATCTTTGATGGAAGGAACAGATGACCAACGATTTGGGGACGCTCGGTACTACCAATTGGAGACAACAAGTCACTGATCGGGCTAGCTGGCGGAGGCTACTCGTTGCGGGTTCATGTCTGGACTTATAGCGGGCTCAACATTTATACATCTCAGCAACCGTATTCCACAAATTGGTTTTAAAAAATGTTGACGTTAGAAAATGTGGTTTTAGATAAAGTAAGAGTTAGAAATACGTTTTTAGTTTTCGGTTGTGAATTAATTCTTTTGAAAAATTCTTCTGCGCATAATAAAGGAGAAGCTTATAAAAAACACATTAGCTTTGTGTTTTTTATTCAGTTTAATTAGAAAACTATCGCAAATAATACAAGCTACAAAAGCCGGCTTTAGACGATAACTCTATTTTTATTGCAGTAATATTTGCAGAGTTCAACTTTTACAGTATTTGAAATGAAGAATCGAACTGATGGACACATGTCATTACCAATAGATGGCCTAATATAAATTAAAAAAATATTAAATTGTGAAGAAGTACTGGTCACTTTAGAATGCAAATTGTAGCACAAAAGATCAACTATGTCCCTGTTGCTCCGCTTCTTTAAGAGACGGTACCCTGTTTATTTCTATCATTACTAATAGATGTTGTCAATAGTTGGTGTCTTAAAGACATCAAAGTCGCTTAGTTTGTGGTTCCAGACAAAGGTATGGGTAATGTTTAATGGACTCTATCTCTACTTTTATTCACGAAGTTCACTTGCTACAGTACTTAAAATGAAGGATCGAACATATGGACACATATCATTACCAATAGATGGCCTAATATAAATAAAATAAATATATAATAGTGAAGAAGTATTGCTCACTTTGGAAAGCAAATTATAGCACAAAAGTTCAACTATATTCGTGGTGCTCCGCTCCCTCCCTGAGCCGGTACCCTGTTTATTTCTATTATTACTAATAGATGATGTCAATAGTTGGTAGTAGACTTTATATCTACTTTTATTGCAGAAGGGTTTAATTAATCGACACATATCATCTGCAATAGTTGGCCTAATATAAATTAAGAAAAAAATTTCATTGTGAAGAAGTACTACTCACTTTGGAATGCAAATTGTTTATGCTTCGTTTATTTGGGCATAAAAGCTTTGTTCATTCTAAAAATCTTTTTGTGTGTTGTATTACGATTTCAGGTATCTTTACAGGATATCCAATTAAATACTGTAAGCTTATGCCACTTTAAGATAAATTTGATTAAAAATTAAACATAAAATGTTTGCCATATTTAAACTTGTTCGGGAATTTAGTAAAAGTTGCACAGTTCAACCATACAGTGAACTCATACTCATGAAGAAAGAGCTGAGGCTCTTCGCTTGTTCGCTTGCCATAAAACTCGCTCAAGTTTAGTGGTTTTTATCTTAACTACATTTTATCAAAAATACTTCATTTGTATTTTAATTAGTCTATTTCAGAAACTTACTTAATTATTTGGCAACGATGACACAGATAAACGCAGAATTTAAGATCGATTTATCTTATTAAATGTATGTGGCTTGGCTTGACTTGGCTTGGCTCGTATTCTGCGAGTATGTATAGCTCAGTCTCATACATTTCTACATAATGACGAATATTTTTACACAATTCTGATGTACAAATTAAATGCCTTTAAAAGAAGGAATGAGTTTATGAAATTCGTACAATTTGTATCGTGACTCATATTTAAATTATATCAATAATTTTGTCGTGTTATGTCATAAACTTCATTAAAAATACTTATTTAAATGAGCCTCAATACTCGTATACTCGCCTATAAGATACAGATAAGATATTCTGCACTCCGCTCTGTTTTAAACAATATTACCAACTATTCTCGACCCGTACGCTGCTTAGGATTTGAAAAGTGAAATAGTGTACATTAAATGTTATAATGTTAAAATGCTAAAATGCTAAAATGTTAAAATGTTGAAATGTTAAAATGTTGAAATATTAAAAAGATAAAGAAACGACACTGTGACGATGAATGTAATAATATTTTTTTTGCTCCGAGATTTAATAATTTGCGGAATTTGTGCTTTTCTCATTGATGTGCACACAAGCTGATGAACATTCGGCGCTGCGCTCTGTGCACAAAAGTTAGCCAGCAAATGAAGCGGCCAGTTAAGGCAAAATCCGACGTAAAGACTAAGTAGCAACTCAACAAAAGGTTACGGTTTCTAAAATTTCTGCAACAACAATTAAGCACGATCCGAGCATATGAAGCAGGCAACTCGGCAACTCGGCAGATACAGGCATTCAAACTTGTAGATACATTTAAGTCACTAAGTGGACACGGGAAACGTTGGTAAATTGTCTCTCACAGATATTTGTGTACGTTTCAAAGATTCTTTAAAATCTCTTTTTTAATGATATTTTTTTTCGTTATATTTGAGTTTATAAGTTTGTTTTCTGAATTGAGCTTGGGAAAATTCATATATAATAAAATTTAAGTTGACTATCAATGATTATATAACAATAAAATTATAGTAATTAAAAAATTTTTTATTCTTATAAAAATCTTAACACAGATTTACTTTTGACTTTCAACTGTAAAAATTTCTACTGCTTTTCTGCTTCTACTGCCTTTTCTACTGCAGAACTTCGTTCTTTGCAATGCATTTGTCAAATTTCCAAATAATTGAATAATTGAAGCTTCTGACGAGATTCAACAAACTCATTTTATTTACTCGCAACTCAGTAAACGCTTTTGTTTGATCTATGTTTAAGTCGGGCTGTGAAAAAGGAATAGTAGTTAATAAATAAAAAAAAAAATATCTTAAAGTAAAAATTTTACCAAAATAAACCACAGTTCAAAAATACATCATAGTATATGCTATGTAAATATGTAAATAAATATGTAACAAATAAACTTCAAGACTCACCGTTTCATTTTCAGTAATGAAGAAAAAGCTACTGTCTTAAACGATAACTTGATGCCAGAGAAAAATTCAGAAAAATTCAGAAAAATTCAATTTCTTCCGACTGTGACTGTCACAATATTGCTGATTAGCCTATACGGTTTTGCAGCCAAGTGTTTACAATAAATGTTGCGCTGCAGTCGTATTTGCCAAAGAAGGCGGAGAAAAAGTATTAAGCTAGGCTTATTTGATAGGCACAAAAAAATTCAATCAATATAAATAACTAGAATGTGTGTTTATATTTGTTTTGAGCTGAGCTGAGCTGACCTGAGCTGAGCTGCATTCTTCAAATATAGTTTTCAATGAATCAAATAATATTTGCAGAGCAAGAAAGGAGACAATATCAATAAAATGCGTTTGTGATTCAAAGCATTTTTATAAAAATTTCTAATAAAAACGTATAAAATAGTAAATCAATAACACAAAATATTTTTCTCATATGTTAATGCTAACTATGAGTTATATTTGAAGTGGTTGTTTAGCTAATATCCAAAATTTCACTCCCATAATAAAGACTATGCGTTTTGTTTGTAGTATTTGATTAACTAATACCCATTTCATAATTCGTTGAAAAAAAACAGATTTGTGGCCTTTGTTGATGACCAGCCCGACAAACTGTTAAAGAAGTACTTACTTAAGAATCTGTGCTTTCTATCAGTGAAAGATGAGAACGAAAACGATTAGAAATAACTTCTCCAAGAAACTGTGATTTTTATTATTTAAAGCTGGAATAAGCAACCCAAAAACATGTAAGGAATAACTTCTCTAAGTAACTGTCCTATTAGTCAAAACTGGAATAAACAGCCTGGCTAACTGTCAAGGAACTTCTTCAAAGTTGGTATAAGCAGCCTGAAAACTGTAAGGAATAACTTCTCAAAGATTCTATGCTTTCTATTTATCAAAGTTGAAATAAATACTCTAACAAAGAGTCAAAAAATGACATGCTTAAAACCTGAGATTTCCATTAGTCAAAACTGGAGTGTACAGCCTGGCAAACTGTCACGGAATTACTTGCTTCAGAACCTGAACTTTCTATTAATCGAAGCTGGGATAAGTTGCTTAAAAACTATAAGGAATAATTTTCCAAAAAATCTATACTTTCTATTAGTCATAGTTATGATGTGCAGTTCGAATACTATTATGGAACAATTTCTCAAAGAATCTGAGATTTCTGTTAGTCAAAGCGGGAATGAGTAATCCGAAAACTATTAAAGAATAACTTCACTAAAATGCTGTGCTTTCTATTAATCAAAGCTGGGATGAAGAGCCTGGAAAACTTTCCCGGAATTACTTTACAGCTAGGATAAGTAGCCTGACAACTATTAGGAATAAGTGCTCAAAGATTCTGTACTTTCTATTAGTCAAAGTTTGGATGGACATTCCGAAAACTATTAAGCAAAAATTTCCCTGAGATAAATAGCCCTTCCTTAAAAACCTGTAACTTGTATTAGTTAAAACTAGGATGAGCAGTCTGAAAACTATTAGGAATAACTTCTCAAAAATTCTGTGCTTTCTATTAGTCAAAGATGAGAATAATACTTTAAGTACACTGGAATGAGCAGTTTGGCAAACTGTCACGGAATTACTTTCTTAATAACTTGAGCTTTCTATTAATCGAAGCAGAGATAAGCTGCTTGAAAACTATTAGGAATAACTTATCAAAGATTCTGTGCTTTTTATTAGTCATAGTTATGACGTGAAGTTAAGTAGTCGAAAACTGGAATGAGCAGCCTGAAAACTATTAATAATACCTTTTCAAAGATTCTGTGCTTTCTATTTATCAAAGCTTAGATGAATACTCCTAGTAACAGTCAAGAAATTACATACTTAAAAACCTGGGATGAGTTGTTCAAAAACTAGTAAGAAATCAATTTTCTAGGAATCTGTGATTTCTATTAGTTAAAGCTTCGATTAGAAGCCCGATAAACAGTCAAGTTATTACCAGCTTAAGAACCTGAACTTTCCATTATTTAAAGATAGGTTAAGCAGCCCAACAAACAGTAAAGTAATTACTATCCTAACAACCTGTGCTTTGTATTAGCTATAATAGATAAATTGCAGAGAAAATTGTAATTTTTCAATTATTATAGTCGGACATATAGGCAAGGGGAGATTGAGCAGCTGAAGCTGAAGTGTATTTATGCACTTTTAATGTACCATAATAAGAAAAAATTATTTTTTTAACTTTTGAAACTATCTGAAAGATCTTTTTAGCCCTATTCAGAGTGCTTAATATTGTGATTTAGTGAAGTATTTAAGTATTTTAATCCAGTTTTATTCAGTTTTCTCGCTTTTTATAGGTCTGGTTTGAATTTATCAAAGCACTATATTTTGTTAATTACTAAGCTATAAGCAAGCGTATATCAATTAATTGTTGCATAATATCTGAGAGTTTCTCGAAAAGTTGTACTTTGATTCAAGAATTAAAAATAAATCTCAATGTGGCAAATCACAGCTGATTCGTTAGTTCATTGTTTCGTGTTCTAAAGACGCTTTTCTAAACCCGTTTTAATTTTCAAACTTTTGTGAATGATTTTCTCTACTTCTCGCAATATTTTGGAAAACAAATACAAGCTCCATATGCTCCATTATGACAGTTTTATGTTATTCTAACGATACTGTTGCAAAACGTCTAGCTCTTCCGAACAATTTTTATCAAATTTGGGTACTTATGAGACAACCAAACTGATGACTAAATTGAAGTGGTCATATGTATGGATCTATGGTTCTTCTTAAGCAAATATCTTTGAATCAAGCAGACTTCCTTACGTTCACGGTATTAATTCGAAAAGTAGTACTGATACATACTATCTGTTTAGATAATATAAAAACTTGAACCTACAAACCGATATATTAATTTTTTCAGCATAATTTTGGTATACATCAAAATGACACAATCCCTATGAGTTTCATTAAAGCTACACCGCTAAACGGTCACCCTTTTTCTTTTTTAATAGGACTACAATATCAATAACCTACCTCTGCCGATATAATAATCACTATCGCCGGTTGTTATGTATCTTTTTAGAAATACCATAGTAAGGATTTCACCATTAATATTTTTAAAAGATAAAGCAAAAAATTTGGACGAGGAATTGTTGTGAAAAAATCTGAGTTTCTGCTCTTTATTAACAAGTTTACTTTTCAGAAATTAAATAATGTTCTTAAATTATCTCAGCAAATGAAATATTTAGGATAGGTATATCTTCTATCATAAAGTAAGCTGAAAAGCAAATATTTCGGATGAAACTGTGTGCTATTTACTTCCATTGAAAATTTAAATATTGATAGGGTCTTGCATTCTGGCCTGATTTATAAGGTAAATAACTTTTTATCACATAATACTGTAAACTGTTGGAAGTGTATCTCTCTACTACTGAGATAGAGAGCCCTGGGCTAATCACTCGCGGTTCTTGAATAGAACGAAATTCTAGCACTTACAAGAAAGAAAAAATAATGTACAGACGGATTTTTTGGCAACAACCCCTGGCAAACGAAAAAGGATACGTATAGGACAATGGAGTGTAACAACGCTTTATCAACCAGGAAAATTGGGTATGTTTTCAAGAGAATACAATCGATCAGGTGTAGATATCCTTGGTATAAGTGAAGCTAAATGAAACGGTTACGGAGAACTACTAAACAATCAAGGTAATTTAATAATCTATTCAGGCATGCCGAACGACAGTGACTCTCACATACGCGGAGTCGCAGTTTATCTCACGAGAAAAGTTAAGAACGTTGTCATATCTTGGTAAGCGCACTCTGAAAGGATCATCAGTCTACTATTACGAACTAAAAAGTTTAATATATTACTTATCTAATGCTATGCTCCAACAGAAGAGAGTGAGCCTGTGGTTATGAATAATTTTTATAGTATGCTAGATGGTGTTCTCTCGAGCGTGTTTGCTAGATGGTGTTTGCTTGGAAACTTCAACATACAGATTGGCCCAAAAAATTAGTTATACGGACATATTATAGGCACACATGCTACGGACAATCGAGGTGAAAATGGAGAATTGCTACTAAAAATATGCAACAACTTCGATATCAGAATTGGGAAAACAGAGATAGGCCATAATTGTGTGTCGCGCTTAGCTTGCAAAATCCTTTGCGAAGTTCGTAATAAAAGGAGCGCCGAAATTATTAGAGATCATTATCTCTTGATTGCTGAAGTGCGCATAAAAATCAACGCCCGGAGCTGTAGGAATCCGCAGAACTCACGTAATCATTACAGTTTGGATAAGCTGAAAAATGAAATGACAAAGAACCTGTTTATCGATAAGGCCGCAGACATAGAAATCAATACAGAAATGGGCTGTGATGAAGTTTGGAGCACATTCAAAAGCGCGATGCAAAATATTTGTCGTGAAGTCTTGGGAAATGAGAAAAATATCAAAAAGGACTGGATCTCTGAAGAAATTTGAGACAAAATACAAGAAAGAAGGCTCACAAAAACAAATATGCTCGGGGAAGCAGATACAACTCGCCGTCAAGAACTAAATCGCAAATATGAAGCTCTAAATAAAGTCATTAAAAAGAGGGCCAAAGTAGATAAAAAGAATTTCCATGAATAACTGGCCTCTGAAGCGGAAAAAGCTTCTAATAAGGCTGACATGAAAACACTGTTCGCTGTTGCGACAACTTTAAGCCGACAAAAGATTAATGCACGGAATATTCCAGTAGAAGACGAAAATGGTGTCCTTATAACCTCTAAACAAGAACAATTATCAGTTTGGAAAAAATATTTTGAAAGCACGCTTAACTCAGTATTTGCTACAACTGATGATAATCTCACTTCTCAACGGCGCCATAACATCAACAGGCAAATTAATACCGAACCACCTACGGTAAAAGAAATAAGAAGTATTATCTCATTTTTAAAAAGAAGGTAAATCGCCTGGCAGTGACGGTTTGGCGGTAGAGTGCTTTCAATTCGATCCACAACTTATGGCTACAAAACTTCTATCAATTTTCAAGAAATTGTGGCTCACTGAGTCCATACCGCCATCATGCAACGAATCAGTAATTGTTAAAATTTTCAAAAAAGGAGATCAAAAGAAATGCTCAAATTGGAGGGGCATCTCACTGCTTCCTACCATAACAAAAATATTAAACAAAATTATCTTTGACAGAATCGTGGTGCATCGTGACAAACTCATAAGGAAAAATTAATGGATGGATGGATGAATGGATCTGATTAATATAATGCGAATAATTACAGAACAATCCACCGAATTGAACACCACACTTTACCTAGTGTTTGTGGATTTTTTAAAAGCATTCGGCTCGCTTGACAGAGAGTCAATATGGATAGCACTTAAGTTAAGGGGCGTTCTGAATAAAATAATAAATATTATCAAAGCTACCTATGAAGGTACAACTTGCAAAGCCTTACATGGTGGTGAGCTCAGTAAAGCTTCGTGAGCCGCCCGGAATAAAACAAGGTTGCGCTATGTCTCCGCTTTTGTTTATAACAGTCATGGTCTTGGTATTTGAAGGTATAGAAACACGCACGGCTGGTATAAACTGGGGGCTAAGAGGCAGACTAGCTGATCTTGAATATGCTGACGATGTTGTTTTACTGTCAAACCGTCATAGCGATATGCAACATCAACTTTGTTAGAAAATGAGGCCAAGAAGGTTGGCTTAGTAATAAACTGCGAAAAGACGAAATCAATGAGAATAAATTCAAATAGTAGCACAGTACTGCGTAGTAGCAGCACTGATATTGCAGATGTGGCCAGGTTTGAATGCCTCGCCAGCCAAATTTCTGGAGATGGCGGAACATCGGCAGACGTCGACTGTAGTATACCCAAGGCACGCTCCGCGTTCGGCAGACTTAAATCGATCTGGAAGTTTACAATCATTATGCTGCAAACAAAATTAAAAATATTTAATGCGTGTATTAAATCAACCTTGCTATACGGTTGTGAGACCTGACACAATTCATGCACTATCATAAACAAGCCACAATCCTTCATCAAGAGAAGCTTAGGACATATTTTGAAAATCTGATGACCGCAAACGCTGTGGTGAATCTGTCATCAAGAAAACTAACAAGCGCAAATACGGATGGATTGGTCATCCACTCAGGAAGAGCTCAAACAAAATGCCCCACGCAGGTCGAAAAATACTTGGCGCAGAACTGTCACAAGCGAAATAAGGAAATCTTTTAGCGAGCTTAGAGCAGCGCAGTATTTTTGTAAATTCTATAATATAATTTAATGTACATAGAATGTTCTTTGTAGATTAAATTTATGACTTTGTTAAAATATAAATATGTCCTGACAATAATAATAATAATAACTTAAAAAACCTTTTGATAGTCAATATGACTAGTTGTTGTTGATTTTAATGTTGATTATTTCATCAAATAAAAGAAAAACAGTAAAAACACAACAGTGAAACATTTTTCAGGCAATAATTAATGTTATCCGTTTAACAAACGGCTGCTAAATTACTAATAAATGTTTGCCTATATGTAATGCATGCAACCCACAAGTTATCTTAAACCTGGATAGTTACCTGGCACCCACTGAATAGTGCGAACAGCAAGTCCTATCCGCACGACTTTAAATTTTGGTTATCCACAAGGTTTGGCACCCATCACGTAAAATCATCCGTCAATGAAAGACGCAAAAATGTTTCAGAACTGGAAACCGATTACCGTTGACGGCCAATGCAAACTCTAAAACTACAATGATTTACGGATATGCACCTGGGATGTCCGGATCTTTTATAGGGAATTTATGTCTATCCAACTGACGTCATTGCTATCCAGGAAATATGATGGACAAGATAAGCCTACTCTAAACGAGCAAATTGTGATGTCTACTACAGCTGCCAATAGCAAATAGGCGTTATCTTGGTTTGCGGTTTTGTTGTTAGCAAGGAATTGTCAAAATTAGTCGAACGATTCACTCGGTAAATGAAAGGCTTGCTACAAACCGTAAGAAGGGAAAATTTTTCAACATCAAACTAATTTGTGCTTACGTTCCTTCAGAAGAAAAGGATGACTTGACCAAAGATACCTTCTACCCGAGACTCGACTAAATTTATAACCACAATCCAGCACATAACGTTAAAATTATTCTTGGCAATCTAAACGTAAAGGTCAGAAAAGAAAAAATCTTTGGTCCAACTGTCGAAAAACTTTACTTCCATGAATCAACCTCCAACAACTGTCTGACTCTCATTACTTTCGCTGCGGCATGAAATATAGTGTTACGTAATATCAGATTGCCACACCAGAATATTCACAAAGCAATGTGGCTATGTCTCGATCAATCAACATGAAACCAGCTTGATCACTTCATAATTTTTATAACGAGGACTCAAAAGCAGCGAAGGTCTAAGTCAATATGAAACTCTAATCCACTAAAAACATGTCCTGATGTTCGGATGTTCATTCTGAAACTACCGTAAAGTGTTAAGTTGGAGAGTATCCTGCGTATCAGCTAAAATCGTTAGTTATGTCATCCGAGTTCATAACTGTCTAATTTCATGATAGTGACCTTCGCTTACGGTGCGTTCGCTGGTACGAAGTCGTTCAATGACTCTAAGTTGAGTCATGAATCTTGAAGCAGTGGCGGACATCATTCCTCATGTATCCGGCGAGCTTATCATTTTCAAGAATACATTTTCTGTGCACATGGGCTAGCCAATAGCTTCATCTCTGCTTTCGCTTCGTTGTGAGCAACAGAAAATAACGTGATTGCACACTTAACGGTCCCTTCAAGCTGGGACAAAACAAGTTCTCTTCATGCTTGACGCGGTGAAAATACTGTGTACCCTCACATCAAGATTTGGCATATGGGTATGTGTCCATCTCCCTTTCATCAAGTCATGTCACCGTTGTTGCCATGCAAGCAAGTTAGCGCGGTAAGTCTTATCCTTCGGCAATCTAGTGTGCCAGGTCTTTCGCAGTTCGTAGGCCAGCAGATCAAGCGGCTGCATACCTGCTTTGACACATGCAGCATCGTCCGATGCATTACACGTAGCGCGCTTAGCCGGTATGTGCTTCCTATGCCTGCAGCGTATGAGCTCATTTGCTTGGCAGAAGCTCAGATGGAGCTGTATATAATATAACCCAGCTAGTAACTCTTACCAGGAGTTTGCGCTTGGTGACTCATATGCCCGAAGTATTCACCATAATTCGTTATAGAGCGACTGAGACTTTAGCCACCTCCTCATTTACCACACTTACATGGTCTCTAAAAGTAATCATGTTATCTATGAGAACACTCAAGTACCGCAGGAATGGTTTTGAGACTATTTCGAAGCCACAACTTGAAAACGAAAAGACTTCTCTTTTTCTTCGGATATTGAGAAGCACAGATTCCGTCTTTTGGACCGCTAGTTGGAGTCCGTTTTCGCGAAGCCTACTGGTTACTTTATCTACAGCTGCTGTGCACCGGTCTGTGATCACACCATCGTACATCACATTTCACAGAGCTGGTCCCAGCACGGAGCCTTGTGGAGCACTACAAGTAACCGTGTACAGCTTGATTCCATCATCCGTCCAAACCTGAAGCCATCTACCGCTAAAGCAGTTGTTCACCATTCTCCGGAGGTACCATTTGATCCTAAACTCGTGTTGTGCTTGTGATATCCTCGACTAATTTGCTGTGTTGAAGGCGTTTTTGAAATTCAACGTCACCGCCGCACAGTATTTTATTGTACCTCCTTTCTGTTGTTTACCACTAGTGGTCTCGTGGGCTATCTTGATAACCATATCAATAGTGTGAAGCGCGGACCTGCCCTTTTAGAAACCAAATTGCCGCTTACTAAGTCCTTCGTGGCGTTTTAGTGACTGGTACAAACGATTAACGATGACAAATTCCATGGTTTTTCCGAGTTCGTCCAACATACATAGTGGTCGTTACGTTGTCGGATGCTGTACTTCATTCCAGATCTTGCTTTTTACAAGGGGCTAGAAAAACTTCTTTATCCAGGCACTTGGCAAACAAGCTTGCAAACACGTTTGAGTCAGCTTTAATTGTGCCAATAACCGCAACACTAGGAATGTCGTCTGGCGCAGGATCCTTTTTGTTGTTCATACACTACATAGCAGCATTTATCACATTGACTGTAACCTGTAGTATTGTAACCAAGAGAGGACGAGTATTGAGGAAAAATGCTTTGTCGTCAGACAACGGAAACAATTTCTAGCGGATCTGTGGGTTGAGGCGCTCCACTGTCAACTGAAGCGCATAGCCACCTTATAGACGTTCCGCCAAGGGTCAGCTTCAGCACTCTGATATAATTCCCTGAAAGTACTGCTCGATCTGTTTAAATTCATTCTTCAGGGTCCTGTGGCATTCTAATTAGTTGAAGTGAGAATGTGGCCAGTTTTTGCTGCTAGGGTTTCGTTGAGCCGCACCTCTTGCTCTGACGCAGTCGTCTCTCATGCGATGATCTTCAGTTCACCAGTAGGCTGGTCGTTTAGCTGGTTTATATAATGCATGGGGAATTGACGCTGCAATTTATTTCAACGTCACCGTTTGCGCCATGCTATCAGCAGACTTCGGGTACTTCACATTATCGCTCCAGACCAGTTTGAATATATCCTCCTCGAAAAGTCGATGTTTCCATCTACGTTTCCAGCAGACTGTGAATCGGCGGTGTGTAGAATTCCATAACGATTGCGCGATGATAGCTTTTCAAATAAATGTCTCCAACTAATCATTTTATATCGTGAACAAACGTTAGGTTAATGGTAGATCGATTTCGACCTGCTTCTTATGTATGTTCGCCAGTATTCAGAAGCAAGAAATCCAGTTGAGAAAACCACTCCAAGAGCACTCTGCCCATACCGTTGGTGTGACTGCTACCCGAAAAAGTGGACCAAGCCTTAGAGTTACCCGTAAAGATTAGCGGAGACTTGCCCCTGGCTCCTGCCGTGATAACAGAGAGTAGTTGCTTGAATTTCTGTAAGTCCAGACTAGGTGGAGCATAACAGGAGAGCAAGAAGATTTCGTCTACCTTGACCCAGGTTAAAAATCGTCGGCTATCTGTGGTAGAACATTATAAAGTTCTACCATTTGCGAACCATATTGCTGCTTTACCGAATGAGTCCGAAATCCACGAGCGATTTCTTACGTCATGGTGTTTTTCTCACAGGACAACTATATCCATATTTTGCTCTTAAACCGTATGGAACAGCAGGTCCTGTGCCACCCTGTAGATTGATTTGCAGAATTCTCATCAAAGTTGTTATTTCATTGCGGAATTTGCAGTTTGCAAATTTGTGACCAAAGCACCCGCATTCCAGGCAGCGCTTCGGTTCAACACAGTCTATGATTCGGCAAACTGACCAACCAAAGCGACAGGCGAAGAATACGAATGGGTGAAAGTACGCTTAGCGTTTAGAATCTCAATACCCTCTGTTCTGGTGTGAAAAGAGATGACCCGACGACTTGCACCAACTATCACGGGATCATCTTTATACCTGTCTCATACAAGGTCCTTTCAACTGTACTATGGTTCATTAGGAAAAAAACATAGCATTGACACTCCATAAGAGATCGTATTTACACCGCAATGTTTAAACTCGATACCCCTGCAAAGTTAATAGGACTTTGCAGAATGATGTTGAGCAATACCCGTAGCTCCGTCCAGGCAGGATCGATTCTCTCCGAACCTTTTATTATAGTGCGGGGTTTCAGAAAAGGGGATCCCTTATCATGTAATTGTTTCAATTTCGTTATGAAAGTGATTATGCGCGAGGAAGGAGCGCATGTAATGGAACAATATTTGATAAGTCTTTTAAAATCTCATAAGTCTTTTAATACGTACAGAATTGTAACATATTGAATATATCTGAAAATATGGTAACAATTAACAATAAATGAAGAAATGTATTTAAATAAATACATACCTTATTTTTTCACTATTTATGTATTTATATATTTATTTATATAAACTCTCAGAAGTAGTAAAACGTCTTTGTGAAACAAGGCAGTAAATTCAATAGAACTGTAGTCCAGGTAGTTACATACGTCTTGACTAGTAGTCTTGTATTGAGTAACTCAATATAAAATTCTAATTCCTTTCCTAACGATGTTTTCTTCTACCACAAGAACAAGAAACAAGAGGAGTATCATGTGTTCGAGAGCACAACGTCTGGACAAATTATCAATATACAAAAATCTTTCAGGAAACAAACATATTGAAAAAATTATTAAACTAATAATATATCATAATTATATAAATATTCTTTTTTTTCTAAATTTTCTTTTAAATAAACAATAAAAAAAGTCCATCAAATTGTCTTTGACTTCAAAAAATAAAAATTATATTACAACGACCCCTTGCCAACCCCTAAGTATGGCTCAGCGTAATCAACGAACAAAACGTTTTGTAACACCATCAACCTTTAGGTTCCTTTTACACTTAAATGTAAGTTAAACATTGGTCCTGTTTATTTGAGAAACACCAATACTTCCCTTTCTCGTGAAGGGAAGTACGGGGGAGTCGTTTTTAATGGTTAACTTACTTGAAACACACCCTTAAATAAAGCAAAACACTGAAGCACTAAGGCTCTACGGACAATATGTTCCTGTATAGGTAAAACTTGAATATACCTTGGGTACTTTGGATATATCAGGCAGTAGTACATTCTACCATGCCATTTTTGTGTAGCAAAAAATCACACAGTCTTCAGAGACTTGCATGTCTATTAATGATTAGCGCTATGAAGACTAGCCCAACTATAGCACTTAAGGTTGTACTTGAGCTAACATCTCTGCACATACAGTGCGATGGATACTATTTAACAAAAGTCCATCGCTTTGACAGAAAATTTAAGGTACAACTATTCACGTTGAGTGTGGAATAACACCAGACCCAACACCAGAATTTCGGAAGCAATGGGCACATGGCCGAGTATCTTTTAAAATAAAATTAATGCAATCAACTTATGCGTGCGTAAATAAACAAGCTGATAAAAAACTGGTTTTACAGGTCTTCAACCCTTTGGTAGGTTGAACTGAACGAATACAAAACAAGTAAGTATTGGGAAGGCTTTGCAAGACTTAGTCAAAGCAAAGCACTGCTCAATCCGTACTTCTACAAAAACATTCTCATATTTTCAAAACGTGATTTAAGATGGCGAACGGGTTTTATTACGGATCATTATGAACTAAAATATTATTTACATGAATTTCAATTATCTGCTAATTCAAATGCAGATTATGCCTTTAAGATGAGGAAATAACTATGCATATTCTTTGTGATTGTATAGCTTTAACAAGGTACAGAAGGAACATGTTTAATGTAAAATATTTTTTCTTCAGATTTAGTTCTCTACTTCGTTTACAAAGCTTTAAAGGGCGTTATGTATTTAAATGTGAATTTGGTACAATATGACTTTTCTGGCCCCAGTACCTGCTGTTGAACGACACTAGTTTTAATAAAAAAAATAATATGATGTCCGCACCACAGTCGAACACTCGCTGCTGAGCTAGTATCTTTTTATGTTCCAAAGAAATATATTTCAGTAGAGTTCAAGAAAAAGAACCGATAAAAAATGGAGCCCTTTTATCTGTACAAATAAAGCCAATTTAAAATGCTAACAATTATTCGCTTTTCTGACAAATCCCGTTTAAATTTTCATTTGATGAACAAATAAGGTTATTGAATTTTTTAATAGACCTCTCTATTGAATTTTTCAATAAGATGTTGGCAGGACTTGATAAAGTAAAACATTAATGTTACTAATGCTTTTTAAAAGCATCCCTGAAAACTGTCACATTCCGTTGCTGCTTCTAAATGATCGTGTCAAGATTATGGCGTATACCTATTGTGAAATATTTCAGAACCCGATCTGAAGTCATCAAATCTGTAGGTTAGAGAGTTTGAAATTTTTTTAAAAGATTCTACAACTTATATGACTGAAGTAATTTAAAAGATGTATTAAATGAACTTAACACTGCAATAAAATTATAAACTTTCCACCATTGCTTTAAAAATATTTGCAGATTATGGAAGCAACTTTTTCTCCACCCTGTCTTTAATACAACTAATAGCCTTTGTCTCTATTGTCTTTGGTATTTGAAAAAAAACTAGTTTTTAAAAAATTATATTAAAAACTTATGGATAAACAATGTTTTTAATTAATTTTTCTTTCAGTTTTTTAATTGAGCACTTGTTTGTAATCTTATGATTCCAGAAATCCTATCCAGAAAACTTATTAAATTTACAAATTAGGTGCATGTTAATACATTAACCAAATAATTTCTTTTTTAGTGGATTTTACAAGTATTGCTTTATCAAATATCACAATGTGTATTGTTTTGAAGACACGATAAAAGTGTTGTGCCTTTTTAATTTATTGACTGCTGATGTGGCTGCGGCAAGAGTTGAAGTAGCTTTAATTTTTGTGGCTCCACAATGTGAACTGGAGTGCACATTCCACTCGGGAGTACAAAAATATTGAATTGAACAAAATGTTTTCAGTATGTGATCGTCAATATTAAATTTTATTTTATATTGAAACGATATCTGTGAAATACAAATACGCTGCTTCTTAATAAATAATTTTCAATTATATAGGTTTTCTAAAATGCTAACTTACTGTACACATCTGAGAGAAATTCAACTCAAATATGTCAACGACCTATTAATTTCGTTGTTTTATGAGACATTCGTTTATTTTTCCATTTCGTTCATCCTAAACGGGAAAAAACAGAAAATTGTTAAAATCATCTCTAGATACACAAAATTTTAAAATGTGCAGTAGTTTTGAATGATAAAAATTTTCAAATAAAATAATTATTTTCGAAATCGATGCCGTTCTTAATAGTGATAGTATTAGAAAAAAATGTACATCAAATATTCAATATACTAAGCTGTGTGTAACGAAAGAAAAACTGTATTGGCAACACTATAAATTGTATACCTAGAGAAAAGGATTTAGTGATATATATTGTGCATTAACATATGTAGTCGTTAGGAGTGGAATATTACCATTTGTTGACATAACCAAACTCTCATGACTTCATTGTATAATATATGCGAAACTACTTACAAACTGAACAATCGGAACTAATTGTCTAATGGCCTTTTCGATTGGTAAATGTGGGGCACATTTTTTAATCGAGATTCACTTTTATTGTAATATTCATGTTCAACTTTACCAATCCACTAGCAAAATGCATAACAGTTGAGATTAATTTATAACACTCTAGATATTTTACCAGAGTAGCAAGGTTACCCTGAAATTAACAGCTGTTTCATATGACTTGACAGATAAAAAGTGTGATTTCTTTTAACATGTGCTCAATTTTTTTATTGATAATAACACACTTCGCTGGAAATGCAATATAATCTCAAGATGAATCTCTAAAGGAAGATATATTTTTTAACATAATACTATTTGGAAAAAAGTAAAGTTAAAGATTTTTTCATAAATGTTGTATACAACTACACAAAAAAAGTGTGTACTATAATTGGTTTATTTTCCAACAAAATCACCAAAATTTTAGACTACCCTAAAAATGTTCGATTGGGCAACAAAGTTTGACAGATCTAGAGTTAACCTAGATTGAAAACAAATTTACCAATCAAAAACAGCATAAGATCATTATAAAAATATTGTATTCAAATGAAAACATTAGTAATGCGAATCAAATTTGATATATGTACTATAGTCCTATCATAACAAGCTTTCTACAAGCAATCAATAAAATAACTGTATGAGTCAAGCATTTTAATGAATGAATCAAAAAAAAAAAAAGGAAAATATTTGTATGGTATACAAAAATTTTAAACCGTCACTTGGACAAGATTTTGCAACCACTTCTATTTAATACAATAATTATTTTTGATATACATAAACAAAAACGAATGCATAAATCTATATTTGTATCTTACAGACCTTTATTGCCATGAAGTTTTATTATTTCTGCTTTCTGCTTTCTGATTGCTTATGTTTGCTGATAATTTTGGGTTGGTTGCTTTTACGTATTTTGCAAAACCTCAATCAACCTAATGGCAAGTCAGCACGGATATACAACTTCATGATTCATGAGTGTATACAGAAATTGAGGAAAATGCGAATAGAAAGTGAATGAATAAGAGAGTATAGACAAAATCTTAAGCGAATAAAAATTACATAAAAAAATAAACAATGTTAATCACGTGAGTTGTAAGTTGAGTGGTGAACTAAAGTTATTTTTTTTTTGCCACAATTAAGTATGAACACTTTTTATGCGAAGCTATGTTGTTACGAAGAGACAAAGAAACGTCATCGTCGTCTCTTAAGTTCATAATCGGGGGTTGATTATGGTTTTCTGCATCAGTTCTGTCCATTTTTCCACTCCTTCGCTATATCTGTCCCGCTTCTCAATTTTACAGAATTTTTGTTATTCCTAGTCCATTCTCTACGCACTGCTGGCCTTCATTTGAATGACTGCAGTTTTAAATAGCTCAATTATATCATCGTCTTTGGTAATTTCAGTAATGTACAGTCTGAACTAGTCCATTCTTGTCACTTATAATAAATGATATCTCTTATTGTCGATGGATATCATTTATTATAAGTACTCCAAGGTATTTAAATTTTTTGACTGTTTCGAATTTGAAGTCTTATATCTAAATATTTTACAGTCCTAATGAGTTATGCATGGCTACTGGACTAATAATAGTTTTGTACATTCCCAACTTGTCCATTCTTGCCACAAGCGGGAAAAGAGTTCATGACAAGTGTTTCTGTGCGATGGATATCATTTATAAAAAGCATTTCAAGGCATTGAAATTTTCCGACTGTTTCGAATTCAAATCCTTACATTTAATTATTTTGAAGTCCTTGGTGTTTCAATGGTTGAGTACTCGAAATTAACGTATGCTATGTAATAGAAGAGCAGTGTCATCCACATAGGTCATTGTCAACTCAGATCTGTTCAACATTTATGTAGGAGTTATCAAGTCCTTTCCTTTTACTCCCGTTTGGAGTTTTATTCCAAATTATTGTCGTAGTTTTTCTACTTGATTTCTTTCTACTTTATGTTTTTGGAAACCTTCTTTTTCATATTCCAGCCACTGATTATGTTATGTAAATATTATATATTATAAACGAATCACTTCAGTTATTACGAGGGCTGCTTTTAAATCTTGCGTCTAACAATGCAAAACAGTGGTTTATTGTTTTTTGAATTATTCTCCATGAGGATCAATTTATTTTTGCATTCGATCAAATTTTAGGAACAGTTTTGCAATCCTGTAATTTGTATCTCAAAAACCAAGAAGCTCGCATTGTCGTGGCAAAGGATGATTTTCATTAGCCGGTTGGTTTTCCTCAATTCTCCGAAAACTTCCGGCAAACAAATGGTTGTGTATTACGTAGAATTGATCGTTGCAAATTGTTCGAAAAAACATGCGACCCGCGGACAACTTTTGTCGAGTTCTGCTCACTTTACAAGACCCAAACTGTGGTTTGCTATTATATTTCGAGCTCATAGGCATATATCCATAATTCGTGTCACGATTTCGTAGATATGTTTTGAACTGCCTTTGCCTTATTTTCGACGTTTTGTAGTACACCACCCGTTTTCAAACGCCATTCACCAAATTCATCGTGAAAAAAACGACGACCACGTTAGAACTCATTTTATCACCAAATGTTGATCTAAGCTGATTATTCTGTCTAGAGGCAAGACTTAAAAGTAAACCTATGTGTATTATTTTTACGATTTGATAAAGTGATACTATTTTTAATAGAACTGAAAAAATGAAATATAAACTAAATAATTAATTAGAATTAAAATTATTTATAAATTAATACAAACTAAATGAGATCCAAACAGAAGCGGCAAATATTAGAAATTTATTTACCGGGTAGTATATAAAATTAAACAGGAGCTAGGGTCTGCTCAGTGTATAACACAGGGAAACTCGAAGATATTTACCACTTATTGGAAAGATGCCTAATAAATAAAGAATATTAACTGTTATGCTTTCGAATATCAAGCTTATACGAAAATGTTTTATTTCCTTTAACATTTTATTTCAAAAATATTCTTCCATATGAAAAAATAATAATTAGGAATTTAATTAAAACCAACCGCAACAGATGATTCATAGGATTATAATCGAACAACTTTTAAGTCAATTTTTTAGGATTATTATTGTTTTATAATTATAAATAAAAGTGAACAAATCAAGTGTTAACTTTTTGCAATTGCTTAAAATTAAAATCAGAATTAAAAATTTTTTGATTTTGCAGGAAATTCTATATAAAATAATGTATGTATAAGTAATAATAGTAATTACTATTATTAAGAATGCGCAAAAATTCCAAAAAAATATTCTGGAACCAGAATTTAATAATTTTATTAAAATAATATTATGTTTAACTAGATTAAAAGGTTACTTATAGCATAGAATATTCAAACTAAAAGAGAATTATAAATTATCCAATCGTATTATGTAATACATTATAGCACTATTAAACTTATGTGAGTGTATGTGTACTTAACTTATTTATTGTAAATTGAGGATTGCTTAAATATTAATAAATTGATAATATTAAATTGATAATAAGCTTCATTTCAGGATAAATTTTTCTCACACCAAAAAATTAAATTAGAGGTAAAATTAAATGTGTGCTACTCCCACCACGGTTGCCACTTATGGTACTTTAGTACCAAAATTGGTACTTTTTTTTCGTTTGGTACTCATGTTTAAAAAATGGTACATTTTTGACGAGCCAACTTTATTGTGGATATTTCCAATTAATTTTTTTTATAAATGCAACTTTGCACTATTTTATATTTTGTTCATTTATAACACTATGAAAAACACAGAACGAAGAAACAAAAAGGTCCAAAAAAATTTTGGACCTTTTTTTACAGAAATGGTACCTTTTTGGTACAAGAAAAAATTTTCAAGTGGCAACCGTGACTCCCACTTATGCCCAAGGATGCCTCTATCTCCCAAAACACACCATGCCGATTCATCTCAGTCATTTTTCGCACTTCATGCATATTTTCTGATACAACAGCCGTTCTTGGACGAATTTCACGGTACTCGTCGTGTCAAATCTTTTTTTTTCTGGTTAATCCGTGTCAAAAATCGTTAAAAAGTCCTCGCGCGGAAATTGTTTATTATTTAATTTTATTTTTTTGCAGAGACACAATTTAGAATCGATGAAAACAATGGAGATGTATTATAGAAAATGTTAACCTTTCGAACAGAAATGTAGTATTGTTTAGGCGTAAGAATTCAATGGCAGCCTAGCAATAATTTTTGCCCATTTTTTGTCATAAGTCTGCCCTTGGTTCAAGAAACCTTGTTTTGAAGAAGAATTGCTGAAAACGCAATTCGAAAAAGGAAATCTTCGAAATATTATTAAACTGCTCAGTTCGTAAGGCAAAAATGGTTAATTCGATATTGAAAACTTTTTAAGTATAAAATTTTTTTAAGAAAGTCACTAAATTATGTCAAAAAAATATTAAAAGCTACTTGTATTGAGTAATCGTAGTGAATAATGAAGATGATTGAATATAAAAACATATCTTTAACTTGTAACTCGAATTTGTTTTTGAGGTCATTGAGTGTAAATGGATTTTGGAATAAGATAGTTTTGATATAACACCTAAAAAGTGGTCCGTAAAAATTCAGACAAAAATGTTCCATATACTGTGTTTTTATAAAATATCCACCCGGTAATTTCACTGCCGTCTGAAAAAGAGTTCTACAAGGTGAGATGAA